>NC_060176.1:10725039-11075039 GCF_021184085.1 Oncorhynchus gorbuscha
TAGGAGAGGGAAGAGTATGGAAGTAGAGGAGAGGAGAGAGATAGGAGAGGGAAGAGTATGTAAGTAGAGAGGACAGGGAAGAGTAGGGAAGTAGAGGAGAGGAGAGAGATAGGAGAGGGAAGAGTAGGGGACTTTAGGGAAGTAGAGGAGAGGAGAGAGATAGGAGAGGGAAGAGTATGGAAGTAGAGAGGACAGGGAAGAGTAGGGAAGTAGAGGAGAGGAGAGAGATAGGAGAGGGAAGAGTAGGGGAGTTTAGGGAAGTAGAGGAGAGGAGAGAGATAGGAGAGGGAAGAGTATGGAAGTAGAGAGGACAGGGAAGAGTAGGGAAGTAGAGGAGAGAGATAGGAGAGGGAAGAGTATGGAAGTAGAGAGGACAGGGAAGAGTAGGGAAGTAGAGGAGAGGAGAGAGATAGGAGAGGGAAGAGTATGGAAGTAGAGAGGACAGGGAAGAGTAGGGTAGTAGAGGGAGGAGAGAGATAGGAGAGGGAAGAGTATGGAAGTAGAGAGGACAGGGAAGAGTAGGGAAGTAGAGGAGAGGAGAGAGATAGGAGAGGGAAGAGTATGGAAGTAGAGAGGACAGGGAAGAGTAGGGAAGTAGAGGAGAGGAGAGAGATAGGAGAGGGAAGAGTATGGAAGTAGAGAGGACAGGGAGGCGTAGGGAAGTAGAGAGGACAGGGAAGAGTATGGAAGTAGAGGAGAGGAGAGAGATAGGAGAGGGAAGAGTATGGAAGTAGAGGAGAGGAGAGAGATAGGAGAGGGAAGAGTGTGGAAGTAGAGAGGACAGGGAAGAGTAGGGAAGTAGAGGAGAGGAGAGAGATAGGAGAGGGAAGAGTATGTAAGTAGAGAGGACAGGGAAGAGTAGGGAAGTAGAGGAGAGGAGAGAGATAGGAGAGGGAAGAGTATGGAAGTAGAGAGGACAGGGAGGCGTAGGGAAGGAGAGAGGACAGGGAAGAGTATGGAAGTAGAGGAGAGGAGAGAGATAGGAGAGGGAAGAGTATGGAAGTAGAGGAGAGGAGAGAGATAGGAGAGGGAAGGGTATGTAAGTAGAGAGGACAGGGAAGAGTAGGGAAGTAGAGGAGAGGAGAGAGATAGGAGAGGGAAGAGTATGGAAGTAGAGGAGAGGAGAGAGATAGGAGAGGGAAGGGTATGGAAGTAGAGGAGAGGAGAGAGATAGGAGAGGGAAGAGTATGGAAGTAGAGGAGAGGAGAGAGATAGGAGAGGGAAGAGTATGGAAGTAGAGGAGAGGAGAGAGATAGGAGAGGGAAGAGTATGGAAGTAGAGGACAGGGAAGAGTAGGGAAGTAGAGGAGAGGATATAGATAGGAGAGGGAAGAGTATGGAAGTAGAGAGGACAGGGAGGCGTAGGGAAGGAGAGAGGACAGGGAAGAGTATGGAAGTAGAGGAGAGGAGAGAGATAGGAGAGGGAAGAGTATGGAAGTAGAGGAGAGGAGAGAGATAGGAGAGGGAAGGGTATGGAAGTAGAGGAGAGGAGAGAGATAGGAGAGGGAAGAGTATGGAAGTAGAGGAGAGGAGAGAGATAGGAGAGGGAAGAGTATGGAAGTAGAGGAGAGGAGAGAGATAGGAGAGGGAAGAGTATGGAAGTAGAGGACAGGGAAGAGTAGGGAAGTAGAGGAGAGGATATAGATAGGAGAGGGAAGAGTATGGATGTAGAGAGGACAGGGAAGAGTAGGGAAGTAGAGGAGAGGAGAGAGATAGGAGAGGGAAGAGTATGGAAGTAGAGAGGACAGGGAGGCGTAGGGAAGTAGAGGGGAGGAGAGAGATAGGAGAGGGAAGAGTAGAGAGAGGGAGAAGGGAGGGAGGGAGGGAGGGAGGGAGGGGGAGGGAGGGAGGGAGGGAGGGAGGGAGGGAGGGAGGGAGGGAGGGAGGGAGGGAGGGAGGGAGGGAGGGAGGGGGAGGGAGGGAGGGAGGGAGGGAGGGAGGGAGGGAGGGAGGGAGGGAGGGAGGGAGGAAAGGGGAGTAGAGGGGAAGAGGCTGGTAGAGTCAAGTGAGTGCAGTCATCCGCAGCCAGACAAGATGAAGCCATCAAGAGGCCTTAAAGACTACACTAAAATACCAACTACAGACCAAATACATACTGGATACTAAGAAATGTGCTCACTGACAGACATTGCGAGTAAACACTGACATCTCCTGTATCTGTTAGGCTAACTATTTAGCACCAATTCAGGAGCTCCAGATTTCACAGATTCTGAAAAGAGTTTGAAAATGGACATAGCTATGCCAAGAGAAGGCATTACAATGTGTTAAAATTCTACAATGTGACATTTTTTTGTAATGCCTTATCTCCGAGCTTACTCGCGCCCAGGCAAAAGACGTCAGAATACAAACAGCTCCACATCCCACCCAAAGATCCCGGCAGTTCCTACCAGATAGGAAGAAGGAATAATGTGCACACTGGGTTATGGATGATAAAGGCATAATCAGCCGTTTGGAACATGAGCAGAATCTCACTGAGGTGGCTGGGGTCCTGGTGAAGTGGAGAATACGAGAGAGCGGAATAAGTATTTTACCCCATGTCAGAGACCTGGCTAGTGTCCCAAACCACTTCTCACCAAGTTTACACTTCCTGCCTGATCTGGAAGTCACTGTCCACCACAGACACAGGATCAAAGGACAACGGTGTCATGGCTGGAACAAGGACACAGACAGGACAGGATGATCATATAGGAAGACATACTGTACATTGAATGACATTCCTCTCAGGTCATAGACATCCTGTACTACTCTGTACTCAGCAACACCACCTGGCCTCATCCATCTCAACCTTCGACAACAGGAATGCTGGGAGATCTTGGGTCATCTCTCTATACAGGCCAATGTGCTGAAGTGATGTAGTAGTGATTTAATCAGATCACTTTAAGCTAACGAGACTGTGGTTGTATTCATGATATCCCGGTAATAAGGGTTAAGTCAACCTAATGAATCAAATAAAGATAATTAAGTTGTGGATTAATTCAATAACCTTTCTCAGCCAGAAGGTTCAAGCTAAATTACAAGAAAAGACACAAATTAACCTTGATGAATTCACTAAAAGTTTAAGTTAATTGATGTTTCACTGACAGATGACAAATGTTCTGGACTGAGATGAGAGAGGGCTATGTTCTCGTTTGCCAAAATAAACCTGTCTATTATTTGCTTTTATATCCCAGATCTTTCTGAAATCAAGCCATGCTCAATTAATTTTGGTTTGTAATGAAATTGTCTTATTAAAGAAAACTCTGGACTCATGCTTGGAGGTAATAACAAGAAATAACAAACTGTGGATCAGGGAGAACGCAGCACAATTCAATTGCCACCTTTTAGTGGAATGGCCCTGCTGGGATAATAGTCTTGAGTCCTGAGAACAATCCATGGATCTTCTGGAATATGGAGCTCAGTGTGGAGTGAATGGCCAGCGGCTAAAGGAACTAGCAATCCTATTTACACAACTCACTACTCCCCCTAGCTCCACTCTCCCTTTCACTCACTGCTCTGCTCACTGCTGTTCTCATGTGAAGGCTATTGGTCATCTGTGTTTACTGCAGTACAGGATTATTACACACACACACACACACACACGCGCATGCACACACTCGCACATGCACACATACAAACATACACGCAAACTTCTGCTGTTAGAAGCAGTTTTGTGCTCATCTCATCAGATTAAATATGTTTCCCTCCACTTGTGAGAAGCAAAGTCAGCCGTATGTGGAGCTGGTGACTGGGATAGGGGAGGAGTGGTGGGCATGGAGGAGGCTCTCACTCATCTCTACAGTTAACTGCATTCATCATTGAAATTCCTACACAAAAAAACACTGGCAGGGCTGTCACAACATGAGCAGATTTACAGCAGGTACCATGCATCGCTAATGGGGACAGCGCTCCACTGTTCTGTCTCACAGCCCAGTAGTACAGTATAGAACAGCACAGGGAGAATGTGTCTGTCTCCATGAGGCCAGGTGAGAAATACACACTGTGCCCCAGGGGCTGGGATGACAGGCTGGTTCTGCTCCCCATGCCTGAGAGGCCCAGGCTCCTAACACAGCCTAACAGAGCGGAGCAGCACCACGATCAGAGGTGACAGATTTTCCCTGTCAAAAGAACAATAAGTCACACACACCCCACCCCACCCCCAACCCCCCGCTGAGAGAACATGACAAAAGGCCTTGACTGTCTGAACGTCTGAAAAAGAGCTGGAACACAAGTGAAAAACGCTGTTCTACATTGAGAAGTCAGAGTTTACTTTTGATCAAACATGCAGTCTGATGTCCCACAGCGCAGTATCAGGAGACTGACAGAACGGCAGGGTATTAGAAGCAGACAAGGGGAATCGGTTGATCTGAGTAACGTTCAACAGAACAGCTTAAATCTGGGAAACTACCAGCACTTTGTTCTGTTGTTTCTCAACCCAGCAGTCAGCGACAATCCATAAACCGACACACAGCAGCATGCGCTGACCTTCACATTATCCAAATGTGTCTATCAATCTTATGCCAAACAGTGTCATGTAGAACCCATAATTGCATCAAAACAAATGGCTCCTACTTGCAGGCTTTCAGCATTCCCATACAGGAACAGTTATCAGTTTCCATACTGACGTTGAGCTTGATTGATTTCGGTTCTCACTCGTTCCTTTTAAATAATAATCTTCTCTTCTCTCTTTTTTTGATTATTGGAGGACAAAAAAAAGCCGATACCGATTAATCGGCTGATTTTTTAAAATGTATTTGTAATAATGACAATTACAACAATACTGAATGAATACTTATTTTAACTTAATATAATACATCAATAAAATCAATTTAGCCTCAAATAAATAATGAAACATGTTCAATTTGGTTTAAATAATGCAAAAACAAAGTGTTGGAGAAGAAAGTAAAAGTGCAATATGTGCCATGTAAGAAAGCTAATGTTTAAGTTCCTTGCTCAGAAAATGAGAACATATGAAAGCTGGTAGTTCCTTTTAACATGAGTCTTCAATACTCCCAGGTAAGAAGTTTTAGGTTGTAGTTATTATAGGACTACTTCTCTCTATACGATTTGTATTTCATATACCTTTGACTATTGGATGTTCTTATAGGCACTTTAGTATTGCCAGTGTAAAAGTATAGCTTCCTCTCCTCGCTCCTACCTGGGCTCAAACCAGGAACACATCGACAACAGCCACCATCGAAGCAGCGTTACCCATGCAGAGCAAGGGGAACAACTACTCCAAGTCTCAGAGCAAGTGATGTTTGAAACACTATTAGCGCGCACCCCGCTAACTAGCTAGCCATTTCACATCGGTTACACCAGCCTAATCTCGGGAGTTGATAGGCTTGAAGTCATAAACAGCGCAACGCTTGAAGCATTGCGAAGAGCTGCTGGCAAAACGCACGAAAGTGCTGTTTGAATGAATGCTTACGAGCCTGCTGGTGCCTACCATCGCTCAGTCAGACTGCTCTATCAAATCCTAGACTTAATTATAACATAATAACACACAGAAATACGAGCCTTAGGTCATTAATATGGTCGAATCCGGAAACTATAATTTCAAAGACAAAATGTTTATTCTTTCAGTGAAAGAAAGTTCTATATTTTATCTAACGGATTGCATACCTAAGTCTAGGCATTGCTGTTACATTGCACAACCTTCAATGTTATGTCATAATTACGTAAAATTCTGGCAAATTAGTTCACAACGAGCCAGGCAGCCCAAAATGTTGCATATACCCTGACTCTGCGTGCAATGAACGCAAGAGGAGTGACACAATTTCACCTGGTTAATATTGCCTGCTAACCTTTCTTTTAGCTAAATATGCAGGTTTAAAAATATATACTTCTGTGTATTGATTTTAAGAAAGGCAATGATGTTTATGGTTAGGTACAGTTGGAGCAACGACAGTCCTTTTTCGATTATATGCAACGCAGGACACACTAGATAAACTAGTAATATCATCAACCATGTGTAGTTATAACTAGTGATTATGTTTGATTGATTGATTGTTTTTTGCAACTTACCTTGGTTTCTTACTGCATTCGCGTAACAGGCAGGCTCCTCGTGAGGCCGGTGGTTGGGGCCATTGGTTTAGTTAACAATAAGGTTGCAAGATTGAATCCCTGAGGTGACAAGGTACAAATCTGTCGTTCTGCCCCTGAACAAGGCAGTTAACCCACCGTTCCTAGGCCGTCATTGAAAATAAAAATGTGTTCCTAACTGACTTGCCTAGTTAAATATATTTAAACATTTTTTTTTTTTAAATAAATAATATAAAAATAAATTTAAAAAAAAATTAAATCGGCAAAATTGGCGTCCAAAAATACAGATTTACGATTGTTATGACAACTTGAAATCGGCCCTAATGAAACGGTCGACCTCTAATATACACTCGCACATACACACAAAATTCCATATGTTCACATCTAGACAATCTGTCTGATCTGATCCTCTTAATATTCTGACATCAAAAATAAATCAAACATCAGATGAACACTAATCATTACGGCTAAACGTGGGTCACGTCAAGCGTGTGTCACATCAAACGTGTTTGGCTTGGTAACCTCTTTGCTGGACTCCCAAAGTGTGTTGTGTGAAGAAAATGTTTGTTTACAAAAAAAAGAATGAAAGTGAAAGTCACATAACACAATTTGTTGAGCAAGATGAACTAAAAATAGTTTGTGTAGAAGCTGCTTCTTTTCAGCTTCTGTGGTTGGTCAATAAAAGTCTTCAGAGGCATTTTGGAAGCGGTAGCTGTGTAAATTGAAAATAATCGATATCCTCCACAGCCATGCACAATCCAATTCCACTGGCCACAGCACTGCAGCCTGCAGCACAGGAGCCAGACGGGAGAGGGGAGTCTGCTCTGGTCTAGGTCTGTTGGAATCTCACCAGTGAAAAGCAATCATAATAGATAAAAACAGAAAGCTACAGCTACATCAAGCATACAGACTTCATCACATCACTGGGGTTATTTGCCTCTGTCACAGAGCGAATAGAGACACTCTACTCAGCTTGGCTGGGTACGGCTAGAGCAGGTCTATGATGTCTCACTGACAACACCAGTCATTCAGAGTCTCCTGTCATGGAGAGAGTGAGATGTAAAGGCAGGAGGTGCGTTGTTTAATGAGGGCACACACACAGCCCTGCATAGGAGGAGCGGGGGAGTGGAGAGGGCTGAGCTTGGCAGCCCCTCCTGTCATTCTGTTGTTCTCCCTCCGTGGGCTGAGCCTGGGCCTGGGGGAGACAGTGATGAAGAGCACTGCACCTCTGAAACGGAGCTCCACACACCATCACACTGCTCCACACCATCACGCACCATCACACACATCCATCATGTCAAGAAGGGGCGGCACCGCCCGCCCAAGGTGTCATTGTCGTTTTTCCACGTCGTTTAGAAAACATTTCCTCTTGGCTCCGCTGAGTAGAAACTATCAAGGGCATAAAGCACTTGTCACTACATCTCCAAGCCGGGCCTACGGCGAGAGGGTTTGAAATATCAAAAGTGACGCGAGGATCACTTTAACAGGCTAACTCTATCCACCTATACCTCAGGCTCATACAGTGGAAGGATACCAGACAAGAGGATCACTTCAACAGGCTAACTCTATCCACCTATACCTCAGGCTCATACAGTGGAAGGATACCAGACAAGAGGATCACTTCAACAGGCTAACTCTATCCACCTATACCTCAGGCTCATACAGTGGAAGGATACCAGACAAGAGGATCACTTTAACAGGCTAACTCTATCCACCTATACCTCAGGCTCATACAGTGGAAGGATACCAGACAAGAGGATCACTTCAACAGGCTAACTCTATCCACCTATACCTCAGGCTCATACAGTGGAAGGATACCAGACAAGAGGATCACGTTAACAGGCTAACTCTATCCACCTATACCTCAGGCTCATACAGTGGAAGGATACCAGACAAGAGGATCACTTTAACAGGCTAACTCTATCCACCTATACCTCAGGCTCATACAGTGGAAGGATACCAGACAAGAGGATCACTTTAACAGGCTAACTCTATCCACCTATACCTCAGGCTCATACAGTGGAAGGATACCAGACAAGAGGATCATGGTTTTATTCTATTGTAGGACTTGGAGTAGGGAATTAGGTTATCTGTATCTGAGCTAATCCCTCTCATTCCAATAGCATTTCATGGCTGCCATGTAAACAGACAGTGATCATGTCCTGGGGCTGGTGGAGGGGACATAAAGAGGGATCATGTGACAATCGGATTCAGCTCCCCTCATGCTGTGGAACATGTCCAATCCCCTTACAGTACCACACACACACACAGCCTTTTTCCTCACACACACACACTCGCATTTTTATGACTGGATGTGTACACACACACACACACACACACACACACACACACACACACACACACACACACACACACACACACACACACACACACACACACACACACACACACACACACACACACACACACACACACACACACACACACACACACTTCTACAATCCATTTATGATAGTGTCAAATCTATTAGGGATCTAGGTAGTAATTATAGAATGGTAGTTATTGCAGAATGTATTGAAACGCTTTAAATAAATCTGTTCTCACCCTATAATACATCAGCCCAACATATGCTAACATTGCACTGTGCACAGGACAGGTGGAAATGTTGCTTGTTCACAGCGCAGAGATAAGCAATGTCATTTGTTTATGGGTGGTGTATGAGAATAAGATATGAACGATACTCTGTTAGATAACCTACAGATGTGTTCATGAGTTCCATGGTTACCATGCCGCCGTGAGGTCGCCCAGGGGCGGAGAGAATATTGTACATCATTTTGTCATTTTTGTTTGTTTTGGCTGTATTTCTGGGATTTGACTGCTCTGGGGGTTGATCACTTACGTCTCGTGGACTTGACGCTCAGAGTTGCAGAATTGGAATGAAAAGTCTATATATTTTTCTGTTTGGCTATCTTTCAGCTAGCTCTCTGTTTGGACTCAAATAATGAATCCCCGGCTTTTTAGTTTCATCTGTAGGGAAGAATTACAACAAGCACTGCATTCTGTGTCTAGAGATGGCAGAAGAGGCTCAGGGACTGTTCTTAACCACTGCCAAGATGTGGGTCATTTTGTGTGCTTTTCAGCAGCCATGGCATCACCCAGGTGGGTGCTACATGTTCAGCAACGGAGGACCAGAACCTACAGAGGAGCAGAGGCCCTTTGGAGGAACTGACCGTCAGAGAAGATGTGGTGCTCTGATCAAGAGCTCCAGGCCTGTTTGGCAGACTGTATTTGTTTCTCTCTGGCTGTACCATCGATGCCCCCCCTGCTGAAGCTACACTGCCTTTCCAATCCAAACTGCCTCAACTCCCAGCCTTTCATCACAGGCCAAATAGAGATTCCATCTCTACTATCTCATTTTAAATGTCTTGTTTGTTTCACTTTATATGCGCATTGAGATGGTTTTCTGTAATTAAAAGCACTACTCAAGTTAAATAAATGATTATTATTAAATAAATGATTATTACCTTCATTTCATATTCACCATGAAGTTTCATTAGATATACCATGCATTATGCATTACGTGGTCCTGTGAGTCTCAGTTGGGAGAGCATGCCGCTTGCAACGCCAGGGTTGTGGGTTCGATTTCCACAGGGGACCAGTACGAAGAAAAGAAAATGTATACACTCACTACTGTAAGTCGCTCTGGAAGGAAGTCCTTTATGAAGCATGCTGAGGCAGAAACACACAGACTTGATTAGTCTGCGGTAATTGTGCCACAGAGGAACGATTCCCTGAGGAAGTTTGATGGGTATGGGCCTGTGACCGAGGCAGAGGTCTTCTTCACACAACTCTGATGTAATGTTTACTGCAGCAGAGAGGGTTGTTTTTACCTCCACGTTGGCTTGGCTGTGTGTATAACATCCCCTCAGAGTCCCCAGGACATAGAATGAAAACATACACAGATTTTTATGACTGCGCATGAACATCAAGAGGAGCAATTTCTCCTCATCTTACTCCCACTATCCACCTCCTTCTCTCCGCCGCTCTCTAAATCTCCTACCTCCTCCTTCTAATTCTCCATCCCTCTTCTCTCTTCCTCTCCCCTCCTCCCTGGTGGCTGTGCAGACTGAGTCAGCTCTTGAGGGTGTTGTGTGATCACCTAATCTACTGGGAGAGACCTCCCGGCTCCTGGCTCATTGGGATCTTTCCTGCTCCCTCCTGCAGTTCTCATTACGCTGTCCCCAGACTACAGGCTAACAGAGCAGAGCCACAGAGCCACTCAGCCCCAGCTCCCACAGGGCCTTGCTCTAATACACACGGTTAACCCAGCACAGTGCTCCATTACCGCTACGGAACCACACTGCTCAGTGGCACTGAAACACAGGGCCCACCACCATAGTGACACAAACAGACACAGGGCCCACTGCAGCATCAGGGGCTTATAGACTGATAGCCATTCTTACCCCTGGAGAAAAGCCTAACTTTACTGAAATCCTGTACAAAGTATTAAATATGGCAGAATAGGATTAACAGTATAGATTTCTGACTAAACATCTGCTTCTGTCACACCTGATCCTAACAGAAATCAAAGCACTGTAGAACGTACCTGTAACATCTGCTTACAACTCACACGCTCAAACACATAGATCCCCTGAACGCAGCCCACTCTCCAGATCCCAATCACCTGAATTCTGATCACCGGTTCACAGACCTGTATGTCATTATCAAACACTATTTAGTTCAGTTCTTTGCACCCCATCACTGTGAGTTATTGTTTGTTTTGTGACACACGTCTATTCAGAGATTTGTTTTCCCCGTAATGTTACCCTCCTGTGAGGTTTCGCCTAGCTCACTAACGATGCCTATTCCCTGCCTGTACTTTAGCCTATTGGATTCCCTGTTATCAACCTATTGCCTGATCTCCCGGACAACGTTACTAGCCTTTTCCCTGCCTATACTGTTGCCTTGTTGGACCCCCTGTGTGTGACCTTCTGCCTGCCCCTGGACCCAGCTACCTGCCTCCTGTGGTACCTGCTGCACCCTGCGCTTGAAAGCAGCTCTCTGTCTCCCATCGTGTTCATTACAGTACCACGGATGTATCAAAGAGCTGTCTGTCTCTCTCAATCTGTTCCTTCAGCATTACGCCAAGCATTCACATACTGTGTGGGTACAAATTGGTTCAGTAAAGATCCTAAGATCTTCTCCAGCTGTGTCTTTACCATGTCCACCAAGGTCATCCTTTTACAAAGCAGTTGTATTATCCAGCAAGTAAGGGGTGAACAAATACATTCTGAGAAGTTATACTTGGCTGATAGAGAGTTATTGAATCTGGGAGCTATTTTCAGTCCTCTCTTGTAGAGGGGGTGGAGACTTAAGAGGCTTTGGAAGTCAGGCATCAGGAGTACCCAGCCATCTGGCCCATTTAGACTGAAGTCCAGCTGGACAGTCTTGAGGAAACAGTGAGCTGCCAGATACTAGGAGAACCAACCCTTCCCTGGTATTTCTCAGCAGCACAGGGTTGATCTAAATCTCCTTCTGTGGGAGTTGAAAGGTCATGGTCTTAATATTAAAGGGAATCCACTCCCATTTCAAATACCTCAACCTTCTGGTAGATATCACCAAGGCTATTATTGGAAATGCTTAACTCTTTATGGAAATTTAAGGAATGTCTATATCACATGTATATTGAACAAAAATATGAACACAACATGAGCTGAAATAAAAGACCCCAGAAATGTTCCATATGCACATATAGCTCATTCTTTTCAAATATTACGTCCCTGTTAATGAGAATTTCTCATTTGCCAAGATAATCCAGGTGTGGCATATCAAGCATGATCATTACACCAGTGCACTTTGTGCTGGGGACAATAAAAGGCCCCTCTAAAATGTGCAGTTTAGTCACACAACACACAATGCCACAGATGTCTCAGGTTTTGAGGGAGCATGCAAATTGGCATACTGACTACAGGAATGTCCAACATAGCTGTTACCAGCAAATGTAATGTTCATTTCTCTACCATAGGGCTGACCCAATTTAGTCGACTGGTCGGTTATGTGGTCGATAGGCTGTTGATCGACCTAGATTTCTTTAGCCGAGCAGTATATATATATATAAATAAAAAAATCATGGTGCACAAGACACCTGATTTACGCCTGTCTCAGTGGACTAGTCCATTGCAGAGGCCCCGGAGATGGCACAGACCATCAATCTAAGACATGATACTGAAATTGTAAATTGTTATATTCTACAAAAATAAAATGGTGCAACACAAATCTAATATTATTTCATAACAAATGCGCTTTCTCCCACGTTGGATATGGTTGCTGTCCACAGTTCTGAAACAAAATATTCAATGCACCGCAGAATTGGTGCTTTTCCCTAAATTGCTATGTGCATAATAACTAAATGAACCAGCATACTGTGATTGACAACAGTGCGGCAGAGGCAGCAGCAGCAGAGACGAGGAAACGGCCCTTGCCTTAAACCCTATTTGGACAAAGTTTTACTGGGGATGGTCGTGTAATGTAATTATGTGCACAAAACACCACATCTGTACTTTTAGTCCCGTCTGAATCTGCCATGTCAGTAATTTGTCAGGAGGTTAACAATTCCAGTCAGAATAACCTGCTGTTTTTTTGGAAAACTCCAAGTTCCTCTGATAATACTAATCCCGTGCGAAACGACATTCCTGTGTTTTGAGAGAAATGTCTGTGTTTGACAGGTGTTACTCAGGGTTTTAGCAAGAAAACAATAACTGATTAGATAAATTGAACAAAGTGCTATGCATAGCCTATATATGAAGGGCCTACATGTATCAACCTTCACAATGAATGCTTTAGTTCATATGTTTTGTGCGTATGGATTGAATATTGCCAAATGCATCAGTAAAAAACATTGTGCCTATTTAATGTAACCCTTGTTGTTAATAGATTGAAAAGCAGCATACAACTGACCTTAAAACGTATCTCTAGTGCACTGTTTAGCTCACATCTGAAGGCTGGGGGTCATTTAGGACGTTTACTGCGGATCGCTAAAATATCCTAATGACTATGAACACACTTCCTCAATTCAAATAATATGGCGACACTATACCAACGATGGATTGGTATGGTTTAGAAACTTGAGAACCAAGCTCAAGTTATCAGTGTAGCCCTGCTATTGCCTGGACTTCACCCGTAGAAAAACCCTCCAGTCATAACTGTCAATTTATTGCAAAAAAAATAATAATAATTACTGGGGGATATTTGGAAAAAATGTCCTCTGGAATAAAATACATTTTGTGGTAATAATTACGTAACCAACGTTCTCTAGTAATACTAGTCCCGTGCAAACAGGGCTTAGCCTATTTGTCTAAGAAAATTGAGGAGAGGGCCTCCCGAGTGGCACAGCGGTCTAAGGCACTGCATTGCAGTGTTTGAGATGCCACTACAGACCCGGGTTCAATCCCAGGCTGTGTCACAGCCCGTCGTGACTGGGAGACCCACGAGGCGAAGCACAATTGGCCCAGCGTCGTCCGGGTTATGGGAGGATTTGGCCGGCTGTGATTTCCTTGTTCCATCGCACTCTAGCGCCTCCTTGTGGTGAGCCGGGCGCCTGCAAGTGGACTGGGTTGTGTTTTGGAGGACGCATGGCTCTCGACCTTTGCCTCTCCCGAGTCTGTACGGGAGTTGCAGCGATGGGACAATACTAACTACCAATTGGATATCATGACGAAATAGGGGTAAATACACAAATACACAACAATTTTGCAAATGTATTAAAATAAAAAAATGTAAACACCTAATTTACATAAGTATTCAGGCCCTTTGCTATGAAACTCGAAATTGAGCTCAGGTGCATCCTTTTTCCATTGATCATCCTTGAGATGTTTCTACAACTTGATTGGAGCCCATGATTTGGAAAGGCACACACCTGTCTATATAAAGTCCCACAGTTGACAGCACATGTCAGAGCAAAAACAAAGCCATGAGTTCGAAGGAATTGTCCATAGATCTCCGAGACAGGACTGTGTCGAGGCACAGATCTGGGGAAGGGTACCAAAATATTTCTGCATCATAGAAGATCCCCAAGAACAGTGGCCTTCCTCATTCTTAAATGAAAACTGTTTAGAAACACCAAGACTCTTCCTAGAGCTGATTGCCCGGCCAAACTAAGCAACCGGGGAGAAGGGCCTTGGTAAGGGAGGTGACCAAGAACCTGATGGTCACTCTGACATTATGCAATGGCAACATGTGAGATAAAGCAATTTCACCAATTTGGCTGTTTTTAATCTTTGCTACGCTGTAATAATGGCTTTACAAAAAAAAATCTGTTAGAACAGACTGGTAATACTTATAATTTATTTAGTGTTGTTTACACTGTTCCAAACAGGCAGGAAAATGATATTGTAATCTAACAGCACCTGTTTGTCACACATAATATGCATGCATCTCTCGCTCCTATACCCTCCTTTTTCTTGATCTCCATCTTATTGTTATTATTACAATTATTATGATATTCATTATAATAATAAATAATGTCATTACCATTAGTGGTCTTTGTATAGTAGCCTTGTATAACCACCATCGAGCTGTAGGCCTAAGAGCGCGTCCTGTCTACTCTTAATACCGTAACTTACTTTGGCCTATATTTCAATATATAGCCTACTGTATCAATCAATTAATTTATTCATACCATCACACAGCATACGAGACATTCATGCTTTGAAATGCAATCAAGCATTTTAGATTTAATTAAATAACAAAGGGAGCTTTGAATCATTAGCCTAAATAATGAATAAACCGCAATTCACAAATGCATGCAACTGTTTTTAGTCTGCAGTAATAAAGGCCTTATTTGTATTTTCTTCTCATTAGAACAGACTCTGGTAGACTTATTTATTTAGTGTTGTTTGCACAGTTCCAAATGGTCAGACAAAATGTGTACATTGTAATCTAACAAGAACTGTTTGGCACACATACTCATGCAACCCTTGCTCATATACCTTCCCTTTTCTTGATCTCCAGTGGTTTCTACAACTAAGTCAAATGTCTTCCACAGATCTGACTTCCTCTTTCCCTCCTGAGCAACCTGAAAACATTCGTCCATTTTGAGTTTATTTCTCACGTCCTCCATATCCATTTTGCTGTTGACATTACTGTGTTGGGAGTTAGTTAAAACCAATTTATTGATGTGATTATGATAGGCTATAGTCCAGGCCCTATTGGTCACTTGCATGCGATGCTTACATGTTTCACGTAAAGAGAGCAAGGGTCGAGAGAATATGGAATGTTTTTTGCTGAACAAATTAGGGATTTCAGTAACAGAACTTTCCAGAAAGAAAGCAAAATGCTGAAATTATGTTGCAGCTTCAGCATGGACAGTGCAATAAACACTTCCTGTGCTGTGGTGCCTTTTCGCTGGCAGTAGGGAGGAGAGAGAGACAACGTGCGCCGTCACACAGGCACTCACTGTCATTATTTGTTTTAACACAGTGTGACCATTGGGCTCTTTCTTGAGTCATTTGTATATCTTAATTATTGAATCAAACAGTGTGCTTAAAGCATCAGACTAGCTCATTGCATACAGTATGTAGCTGGTTTTATTCAAACACATAGGGTGTGTCTGTCTATATATGGAAAATAAGCTCAAACATTTCGGCCAATCATTTGGTCGAAAGAACGGGGACAGCCCTACACTACCATAAGCCGCCTCCAACGTCTTTAGAGAATTTGGCAGTACGTCCAACCGGCCTCACAATCGCAGACCACGCCAGCCCAGGATCTCCAAATCCGGCTTCTTCACCTGCGGGATTGTTTGATTCCAGCCACCCAGACAGCTGATGAAACTGTGGGTTTGCACAACCAAAGAATTTCTGCACAAACTGTCATGTTTTGTCTTAGATTGTCTTGTCATTTTGCTTTTCCTTCTGTTCATTTTCCCCCTGCTGGTCTTTTTAGGTTCGTTTCCCTTTTTCTCTCTCCCTTCCTCTCTCTCTTCTCTCTATCGTTCCGTTCCTGCTCCCAGCTGTTCCTATTCCCCTAATCAATCATTTAGTCTTCCCACACCTGTTCCCTATCTTTTTCCCTGATTAGAGTCCCTATTTCTCCCCTTGTTTTCCGTTCCTGCCCTGTCGGATCCTTGTCTATTGTTCACCGTGCTGTGTCTGTGTATCGCCCTGTCGTGTCGTGTTTCCCTCAGATGCTGCGTGGTGAGCAGGTGTCTGAGTCTGCTACGTTCAAGTGCCTTCCCGAGGCAACCTGTAGTTCATGATCGAGTCTCCAGTCTGTTCTCGTCATTACGAGTGGAATTATGCTTTATGATTGTAGATTTACTTTACTGGATTAAAGACTCTGTTTTCGCCAAGTTGCTTTTGGGTCCTCATTCACCTGCATAACAGAAGGATCCGACCAAGAATGGACCCAGCGACTATGGATTCTCTCTACTCTACTCTCGAGTTCCAGGGAGCGATGCTCGGCAGACACGAGCAGGAATTGTCTGCTGCTCGGCATGCCGTTGAGACCCTGGCCGCTCAGGTCTCCGACCTCTCAGGACAGTATCAGAGTCTTCGTCTCGTGCCACCAGCTACTTCCGGGTCTTCCGAGCCTCCGGAACCTAGGGTTAATAACCCACCATGTTATTCTGGGCAGCCCACTGAGTGCCGCTCCTTTCTCACCCAGTGTGATATAGTGTTCTCTCTCCAACCCAACACATACTCAAGAGAGAGAGCTCGGATTGCCTACGTCATATCACTCCTTACTGGTCGGGCTCGGCAGTGGGGCACAGCTATCTGGGAGGCAAGCGCTGAGTGTACTAACAATTATCTGAACTTTAAAGAGGAGATGATAAGGGTTTTTGATCGTTCAGTTTTTGGGAAAGAAGCTTCCTGGTCTCTGTCTTCCCTATGTCAAGGTAATCGATCCATAACGGATTACTCTATAGAGTTTCGCACTCTTGCTGCCTCCAGTAACTGGAACGAGCAGGCGTTGCTCGCTCGTTTTCTGGAGGGACTCCACGCTAAGGTTAAGGATGAGATTCTCTCTCGGGAGGTTCCATCCAGCATGGATTCTTTGATTGAACTCGCTATTCGCATTGAACGACGGGTAGATCTTCGTCACCGAGCTCATAGAAGAGAGCTCGCGTTAACTGTGTCTCCCCTCTCTCCGACACTACCATCTTTCCCCACTGACTCAGGTGTTGAGCCCATGCAGCTGGGGGGGTATTCGCATCTCGACTAAGGAGAGGGAACGGAGAATCACCAACCGCCTCTGTCTCTATTGCGGTTCCGCTGGTCATTTTGTCATTTCATGTCCAGTTAAAGGCCAGAGCTCATCAGTAAGCGGAGGGCGACTGATAAGCGCTACTAGACGGTCCTCTCCGTCAAGTACCTGTACTACCTTACCGGTCCATCTACGCTGGACCGGATCGGCAGCTTCCTGCAGTGCATTAATAGACTCTGGGGCGGAGGGCTGTTTTATGGACGAAGCCTGGGCTCGGGAACATGACATTCCTCTCAGACCGTTAGGGGGAGCCCACGGTCATGTTTGCCTTGGATGGTAGTCCTCTCCCCAGTATATTATATGAAACACTACCTTTAACCCTCACTGTATCTGGTAACCATAGTGAGACCATTTCTTTTTTGATTTTTTGTTCACCTTTTACACCTGTTGTTTTGGGTCATCCCTGGCTAGTGTGTCATAATCCTTCTTTTGATTGGTCTAGTAATTCTATCCTTTCCTGGAACGTTTCTTGTCATGTGAAGTGTTTAATGTCTGCTATTTCTCCTGTTTGTTCTGTCCCCTCTTCTCAGGAGGAACCTGGTGATTTGACAGGAGTGCCGGAGGAGTATCATGGTCTGCGCACGGTCTTCAGTCGGTCCAGAACCAACTCCCTTCCTCCTCACCGGTCGTATGATTGTTGTCCTGATCTCTTCAAGAAGCGTTTTGCATCCGCTCCTATCCTTGTTGCACCTGACGTCACTAAACCGTTTATTGTTGAGGTTGACGCGTCGGGGGTGGGCGTGGGAGCCATTCTGTCCCAGCGCTCCGATACTGACGATGGGGTCCACCCTTGTGCGTATTTTTCTCATCGCCTGTCACCGTCGGAACGTAACTCTGATGTGGCTAACCGCGAACTGCTCGCCATCCGTTTAGCCCTAGGCAAATGGCGACAGTGGTTGGAGGGGGCGACCGTTCCTTTTGTCGTTTGGACTGACCAAGAGAACCTTGAGTACATCCGTTCTGCCAAACGACTGAATGCGCGTCATGCTCGTTGGGCGTTGTTTTTCGCTCGTTTCGAATTCGTTATTTCTTATTGCCCGGGTACTAAGAACACCAAGCCTCATGCTTTATCCCGTCTCTTTAGTTCTTCTGTGGCTTCTACCGATCCCGAGGGATCCTTCCTGTTGGGCGTGTTGTCGGGTTGACTGTCTGGGGAATTGAGAGACAGGTTAAGCAAGCACTCACGCACACTGCGTCGCCGCGCGCTTGCCCTAGTAACCTTCTTTTCGTTCCTGTTTCTACTCGTCTGGCTGTTCTTCAGTGGGCTCACTCTGCCAAGTTAGCTGGCCATCCCGGCGTTCGGGGTACGCTTGCTTCTATTCGCCAGCGGTTTTGGTGGCCTACTCAGGAGCGTGACACGCGCCGTTTCGTGGCTGTGTGTTCGGACTGCGCGCAGAAGAGGTCTGGTAATTTTTTTTTCTGCTTCTGCTCCTGGTCTTGCTGGGTCTCAGTCTGTTCCCTGCCATCGCATCTCTCCTGTTCTTGTTCCTGCCCTTTCTGTGTCTCAGTCTGTCCCTAGTTGTTACTCTCCTGGCCTGTTTGGTCCTGTTTGCTCTAAAGCTTTCAGTTCTCTACCCGTGTCTCATTTTTTTTTTTAGAGTAGTACCCTAGTTTCCCTTTTTTTCGTTTTTCCGTTACGGTCCTGAGGAGAGGAGTTGGGTTCTTTCTCGGGACGTGCTGGACCGTTTGTGATCTATGATTTCCTCCGTTGCTGCCAGTGTTCCTCCTCGAGAGCGCCAGGAGGCGCTCGGTGAGTGGGGGGGTACTGTCATGTTTTGTCTTAGATTGTCTTGTCATTTTGCTTTTCCTTCTGTTCATTTTCCCCCCTGCTGGTCTTTTTAGGTTCGTTTCCCTTTTTCTCTCTCCCTTCCTCTCTCTCTTCTCTCTATCGTTCCGTTCCTGCTCCCAGCTGTTCCTATTCCCCTAATCAATCATTTAGTCTTCCCACACCTGTTCCCTATCTTTTTCCCTGATTAGAGTCCCTATTTCTCCCCTTGTTTTCCGTTCCTGCCCTGTCGGATCCTTGTCTATTGTTCACCGTGCTGTGTCTGTGTATCGCCCTGTCGTGTCGTGTTTCCCTCAGATGCTGCGTGGTGAGCAGGTGTCTGAGTCTGCTACGTTCAAGTGCCTTCCCGAGGCAACCTGTAGTTCATGATCGAGTCTCCAGTCTGTTCTCGTCATTACGAGTGGAATTATGCTTTATGATTGTAGATTTACTTTACTGGATTAAAGACTCTGTTTTCGCCAAGTTGCTTTTGGGTCCTCATTCACCTGCATAACACAAACAGTCAGAAACCGTCTCAGGAAAGTGCTCGTCGTTCTCACCGGGGTCTTGACCTGACTGCAGTGCAGCGTCGTAACCGACGGCAGTGGGAAAATGCTCACCCTCGATAGCCACTGGCACGCTGGAGAAGTTTCCCGGTTTCAACTGTACCGTGCAGTTGGCAGACGGTATGTTTGGTGCTGTGGGGGCGAGCGGTTTGATGATGTCAACGTTGTCAACAGAGTGCCCCATGGTGGCAATGGGGTTATGGTATGGGCAGGCATAAATATGGACAACGAACACAATTCAATTTTATTGATGATAATTTGAATGCACAGAGATACCATGAAGAAATCCTAAGGCCCATAGTCCTGCCATTCATCCGCGGTCATCACCTCATGTTTCAGCATGATTATGCACGACCCCATGTTGCAAGGACCTGTACACAATTCCTGAATGCTGAAAATGTCCCAGTTTTTCCATGGCCTGCATACTCACCATACATGTCACCCATTGAGCATGTTTGGGATACTCTGGATTGACGTGTACGACAGCGTATTCCAGTTTCCGCCAATATCCAGCAACTTCGCACAGCATTGAAGAGGAGTGGGACAACATTCCACAGGCCACAATCAACAGCCTGATCAACTTGATGCAAAGGAGATGTATCATGCTGCATGAGGCAAATAGTGGTCACACCAGATACAGATACCTTGTTTTTTAAGGTATCTGTGACCAACAGATGTATGTCTGCATTCCCAGTCATGTGAAATCCATAGATTGACAGATTTCCTGATATGAACTGTAACTTATTAAATCTTTGAAATTGTTGAATGTTGCATTTATATTGTGTTCAGTGTAGAAAACCTATGTGATTAACAACAGGTTCTACATTCATTGAATATATTGTCCTGGCCTGCTTCAATGTTATTTCTCAAATGTTTCCTGGCCAACCGGGTACAAGAACAAGAACATCCTTGGGACAAGAACATCCCTGCCGGCCAAACCCTCCCCTAACCCAGACGACGCTGGTCCGGCCAAACCCTCCCCTAACCCAGACGACGCTGGGCAGGCCAAACCCTCCCCTAACCCAGACGACGCTGGGCCGGCCAAACCCTCCCCTAACCCAGACGACGCTGGGCAGGCCAAACCCTCCCCTAACCCAGACGACGCTGGTCCGGCCAAACCCTCCCCTAACCCAGACGACGCTGGGCAGGCCAAACCCTCCCCTAACCCAGACGACGCTGGGCCGGCCAAACCCTCCCCTAACCCAGACGACGCTGGGCCGGCCAACCCCTCCCCTAACCCAGACGACGCTGGGCCGGCCAAACCCTCCCCTAACCCAGACGACGCTGGGCAGGCCAAACCCTCCCCTAATCCAGACGACGCTGGGCAGGCCAAACCCTCCCCCCTAACCCAGACGACGCTGGGCCGGCCAAACCCTCCCCCCTAACCCAGACGACGCTGGGCAGGCCAAACCCTCCCCTAACCCAGACGACGCTGGGCCGGCCAAACCCTCCCCTAACCCAGACGGCGCTGGTCCGGCCAAACCCTCCCCTAACCCAGACGACGCTGGGCCGGCCAAACCCTCCCCTAACCCAGATGACGCTGGGCAGGCCAAAACCTCCCCTAACCCAGACGACGCTGGGCCGGCCAAACCCTCCCCTCACCCAGACGACGCTGGGCCGGCCAAACCCTCCCCTAACCCAGACGATGCTGGGCCTTTTTGTGCACCGCCCCATGGGTCTCCAGGTCGTAGCCGGCTAAGAACAGAGCCTGGACTCGAACCCAGAATCTCTAGTGGCACAGCTAGCACTGCAATGCAGTGTCTTAGACCACTGTGCCATTCCTAAGGCCGATACTGAGAGTCTGATAGAATGATAACAAGCAGGATGTCATAGACCCCTATGAAAGGGAAAGGTAATGACAGAGTACAATCATGCCGTGAGCTAAACACTATCAATAATTAATTGATAGAAATATGAATGTAAACCTCAACGATTCAATCTGTGTTTAAGTATGTTCACACCAGGGAGGTAGAGAAAAAAGTATTACTTCCTCAATCAACGAAGTATGGAGAAAACCATTTCAACAAATAGTGAAATAAATAGCCCATCACTGAATTGAGCAACTGAGATATGGGACAGATGTATAACTTGTCTAGCTGAGTCCTGAGAGCAGTGTGAGGAGTGACCCCACACAAAAAAACACATTCCAAACAGGGGTGTCTCACTGTCTGCCTGACCACAATAACAAGGAGTAGGCTAGTCAGTGTCTCTGGATAACATGACTGAGCTTTCCAACAACCATCTGTGTGTCCTCAACCTGCCTCAACACACACAACTATACTGACCACACAGAAACAAGTGAACAGGAAACAGTTCAACAACCCAGTAGTCAATATTCATGACAACATGCACTAAAGCACCATAATGGTTATTTGGCTTCCCTTTCTATCCATTTTCCTTGGGGCAAGAGACGGCATTGCAGAGCTAAAAGGCCTGGTTAAATGCAGCTTTCCTCTGTACACCAGCCCGAGACATCGTAGGACATCGTGGGTAGGCAATAGCCAGATGTCTGTTCAAAAAGCTCCACACTAACACATGATAAACAAGACAAAACTTCCCTGCCAGGGATCATACACAGACGCTTTACGGTAGGCAAAGCAGTGAGTCTGCAGCAGCTGTCAGCAACCTCTAGCACATCAAACTGAGCGTAGCCAGGTAGCCATAAAGAAGGCTACGGTACATCTGTGCTAGTTCTGCTATAGGAGTCCTCCAGGAGGGGACATCAGCCATACAGACCTGCTAGGAGTCCCATGGTAGAAGGGCTTCCTGGTCCTGGGTTGAGGGGTGTGTGAGGAAGAGGAGGAGCAGCCCGGCTCCCTCCACATGTTAGCTGCAGGACAGGACAGGTCTCTGCTCTGTGTTGTACTCCACTCAGCTGTGATGCAGCCCACTGTTGACGTTGTCTCAGGAACGCATTTAAACACTGCTTCCCGCTTCTTCTCCTGGGCTGTCCCACTCAGATGGAGACACGGGGGGCGGGGCTACTGCAGCACGCCCACATCTGACGTGATGAGACCCTCCCCAAAACAGCCCCCAGCTCTGGGGTGGGATGGGAGGACAGAGGGGCCCAGTCAACCCCAGAGCAGCAACACAGCAGGACTAAGGAGGACCAGAGGGAGACCAGAGTGTGGAGCCTCGGCCATGGAGCAGTAGGAGTAGCAGCCTGGGATTGCCAGAGCTCCCCTCCCTCTCTTCTGCTATGTGCATTCCACAGTGGAGCAGTGACGTCAGAGCCCTTTCCTTTCCTGTGTTGGGCTGGATGCCCCCGCTCTCTGCTCCATTCCCCCTGCACTCATGCAGAAACCACTGTCACACTGGCAGCATGTGCAGGGGAAGGGAGGGGGGTGAGCCACAGGGGGAGGAAGGGAGAATAGAAGGAATAAAAGAGAGAGAGGAGGAGAGAGAGAGAGGAATAGAGAGTAGTAACATGAAGGAGGGAGTAGGGAAAGATGTGGAAATGGGGAAAGTGAGTGAGGGAGAGAGAGAGAGCGAGAGGGAAAGGGAAAGAGAGAGCGTCCGTGCCCTGAGAAATAGCAGCGGAGCGTTGGCTTTGTTCCAGCAGCCTAAGAGACTGATTACTAGCCCTGCTGAAAACGCCTCCTATCAGCTAATGAAGAGAGAGGAGGGGTGGGGTGGGGGGGTGGAGGAGGGGGGGACAGGTTAAGGATGACTCCGGCTCCAGGAAAAAGATCCTCCAGAGGAGAACTCATTTCCCAGCACCATCCTTATCCCTCATTCATCCCTTCTACCTCAGCCCCCTTCTCATCCCTGATCCCTGGTCTGTTCCACATCTACTGTAGCGCCACCCTCATCCCCCCCAGCCTCATCCACTGCTGCCCTTCTCATCCACCCACACAGACAGATTCTGTACCCCAGTCTCGTAGCATCTACCTCCCATGAGTCACTGGTACTCACATTCTAAACAAGGGCCTCTTTAGCCTTGTAGATTTTACACCAGTCTGGCAGATTCTCCAGTCTAACCGCACCAATTATGTCATTTGGAATAATGCATAATACTACATTTAGACGAGTGACGCAAAAACCATCATACCAGCCGGCAGAGCGGGACAAGAAAGACGGTGACAGCAAAGGCAAAGCCAGTACGAAGGTATGAGTTGTTATGTTGATGTCAGTAAACAAACAGTGCAAATTAACATCCGCAATGCAGACGGCAAAAATTTAAATATTTGAACTCTGGCAGCAAGTCCCGTCTACCGTAGAGGCTGGCGGCATTCACCGCCAGCCTTAACGGCACTTACCATCATGCTCTCATTGATAAAACAATGATATCCGGATTGCCATCTACCTCGTACCATCTAAATGCAGAATTATCCTGAACATGCTCTGCTTCCCAGGAAGCACAAATCCACAGAGACTAAAATGGAAGGTATCCACGGTAGGGCTGGGATTTTCCAGGGACCTCACGATACGATGTGATATGTATTGCGATTCAATACTGCGATTGATGTTCCAAACATATTGCTCACTATACACTCAGTGGCCAGTTTATTAGGTACACCACCCGGTTCATGAAAATGGTTCCCTCCTACAGACAGTGATTCACGTGGCTTGCTATATAAAGCAGGCAGACAGGCATCGAGGCATTCACAGTTACTGTTCGATTGAACTTTAGAATTGACAAAGTGACTGACCTAAACTTAGGAACGCACAACTCGTTGGTCCTTGTCACAGATGGGCTATTAATTCAGCAGGCGACCACACCGGGTTCCACTCCTATCAGATAAAAACAAGAAGAAGCAGCTCCAGTGGGCACGCCATCACCAACACTGGACAATTGAGGCGTGGAAAAACATTGCCTGGTCTGACGAATCCCGGTTCCTGCTGCGTTATGCTGATGGCAGAGTCAGGATTAGGCGTAAACAGCATGAGTCCATGACCCCATCCTGCCTGGTGTCAACAGTAGAGGCTGGTGGTGTAATGTTTTCCTGGCACATGTTAAGTCCCTTCATACCAATGTTTCTATTTCCCGAAGAATTAAGGCTGTTGTGGAGGAAAAGGGGGGTCCGACCCGGTACTAAATGGCTGTACCTAATATACTGGCCACTGGGTGTATGTCTGCTGCAGAGAGACATTTGTTT
The DNA here is from genome assembly GCF_021184085.1 of Oncorhynchus gorbuscha. Classification (NCBI taxonomy): domain Eukaryota; kingdom Metazoa; phylum Chordata; class Actinopteri; order Salmoniformes; family Salmonidae; genus Oncorhynchus; species Oncorhynchus gorbuscha. Next base: position 10,749,713 of record NC_060176.1, read on the forward strand.
TGATCAGACAGGGAAATAAAAGTGCTGAAAACATGTTGTCTCACTATTTAAAAAGAAGACGGAGAACAAGTTATAGGGTGAAAAATACCAGTTTTTATTTTTTTAAATCGATACTTGGAGTCAAATAATATCATCCAAAAATAATATTGTGATATGTAACTGTATGGATTTCCTTGCCCATCACTAGTCCATTGACGTGCTTCATGCTCTCTCAATGTCAGATCTGAACAACTAGGAGTTAGTGAAGCTATCAAAGCCACCCAGGAGACAAATGATGTACACTGCCTGTCTCTCTTCGGCCACATATTACTTATACACTTTTATATGAGCAGAAGTTGGAGGGCATTCATCATCAGACCTCCTCATCCTCTCATAATTTTGTAGGAACCCGAGGGTGAACCTGCTCTGAAATGCAGGGGTTTTGAAGGGCATTTCATAATGAATGCCTCAATCAAGAGAGAATAGAACATCTACTTCAGCCCCCTGCCCACCGTTCTCCTCTGCTTCTACTTAGCATAATTACCCTGGTTCCTTAAATGGCTTCTTAAACCTCCTACACACATATTATCACACATTCCTTATCCAGGGGGTGCTGATAGCTCACACTTCCTGGTAGACACAGACACACTTCTTCAACCACTTCTGTTGAAGACTTTCCACCCTGATACTCTCTGATATCAGGCTAACCTCCTGGAAGGTGAGCTTCAAATCAATTCAACAGTGTGGGGTTGTCACGCCAGAGCAAGGTACAAAACAAAGTGAAGGGTGAAACCCTGAATCTGGCTACTGGGAAAATGAAACCTTGCATAAAGTAAGCCACAAATCTATGAACGCTATCTATTATTCACTTCCATATGTGTCCATGTCAAATACTCTACTCAGCATCTTGAGAGCGATGTTGGGATAATATCAAACAGGAACAAGCACCATGTATGGGTATTGAAAGTGATACCACTGTCTGGGAACAAAACCACAGCGTTAAAAACAGGAAAACACCATCAACAAAACCATGGCCACATCCACAAATATGACACCCAATATATGGCAACTACTGGCCGGCTTTGATAGGCCACATAGTACATAGGTCATTAATTAACTCGGAGTAGAACCACAACATCACAGTTTATTGAACCTCGCTGCTGTTAGTGAGTATAAGTTAGGTATATGCACAGGCTGAGCTACTCCTACATGAATACAGAGCTTTTCATACAGTATAAGGTTGCAAAGGTTCCTCTTTCACATAGCTATAAATAATAACTCACCTTTGCCTTGCACACCAGCCACAAGCTATGAATTCCTCCTGTTGGTCTGTGTTCGGTTGGCTAGTCTTTCCCTCCACAATCCTCAGTATGTCACAGCATTGCATTAGTTCAGAATGTGAAGAGCAGTATTGTAACCAACTGACTAGGTATCCCCCTTTCCCTTTCCTTCCCTAACTCTGAAGGAAACTCTGTTTTCCTCTGTCCTTTGCTATCCTTTCAGCACTCCTTTCCCAGGGTGTGACCAGCGAGCCTGCAGTGTCTTCAGTAAGCAGCCTGCAGCCCCACAGACAGAGTTGGCCTGCTTGGTTCAGGAATGTGCCTGGATGAATCTGGACTCCCAGCACCTCACACTCCAAACTAGGCCAAAAATATCCTGCACTGTCCTGGGAGGGTTCTGTCCTCAGAGTCCACCGATGGAGAAAACAATCATCACAGACCAGGATGTAACACACACAGAGCTCTGTTCCTTCCCAGTGAGTTCCTCTGTACCTGCGTTGAGTGTGGAGGCAGAGGGCTTGGTGAGAGGGTGACTGGGGAGAAAGCAGAGTGCAGCATCAGACAGGGGTATTTGTGCTGTTTCAGCCACTCGCTGATCTGCCCCCACTGTCACCCTGGGCAACCCCGTCAGCACATATGCCGCGCCTCCTCTCTGGGACACAACTATAGAGAGATGATAAAGAGATTCCCACCACTCAGTGGAGAGAAAAGGGATGAGGAAAGAGGAAGGGTACCATCTAGCCCACCAGGTAAAGCTGTCTGTTTGTCTCGGCTCTAAAGAGCATTCGTCTCTCAGGTTACAGCAGCCATGCAGTCGTCTTCAGAGACAGACAGTGTCTCGTCAAATCAGCTGTAAGTGATGACCTTGCTCTCCGGATGCAACCGGAACCTTCCGGTCTGGGGCCCGTCTCTTCTTCAAGACAGGGGCAAGACAGACAGACAGACAGACAGACAGACAGACAGACAGACAGACAGACAGACAGACAGACAGACAGACAGACAGACAGACAGACAGACAGACAGACAGACAGACAGACAGACAGACAGACAGACAGACAGACAGACAGACAGACAGACAGACAGACAGACAGACAGACAGACAGACAGACAGACAGACAGACAGACAGACAGACAGACAGACAGACAGACAGACAGACAGACAGACAGACAGACAGACAGACAGACAGACAGACAGACAGACAGGCAGGACTAGATGAGACTAGTAGGTTTGGTTAAGCTCTTCAGGCACACTGGTTAAATAGGACAGACCCCTTAGGGTTGAACCAGTACCCCCTGTAAATCTGGGTAAGAGACAGATCACTGTTGACTGCTGTTAAATTCTGTCAATAAGCCTTTCCACAGTAACAAGGCCCCAGCATCTCCAACCAATGCCCATATCAAACCCAATTACACATTGAGGTTGAAATGAAAGCCCCTCTATTGGGTGACTGGTGCCATGTGTCCTGTTAGCCAGAGTTATGACACCATTACAGAGAGGATGGAGCAGAGACAGGACATAGTGGGGATGAGACTAGATATAACCTCTTAATTGAAAAGCTATTTAATTAGGCCATGACGTTGTCCTGCAGCGTGTTCAGTGAGGGAACGAAAACTACCCCAAAATTAGCCATTTACTTTTGAGTATGGAATGGTGACTAGAGATATCACCTTGATAAAATGTGAGAAAAGAGCAGTGAACAGGAATATGTTATGAAATGAACATGTTCCAATACTGATCTATGTAAATGACAGTTCATCTGTGAAGGCTGGTTGCCAGGGACGACTGACAGTTGTGATGTGGTGTGAGAGGTGAGGTGAAAGTCAAGAGTGGTTGAAGAAGATTCAACAGCAATACCTAGTGGTTGATCTGAGAATAACCATAGTTCAACCTATCTGACCATGTTCCACATTACACATGCACGAACGCACGCACGAACGCACGAACGCACGCACGAACGCAAACACACACACACATCACAGGCACACACACACACACAAACACACTCCAGTGGCCAGAGGATGATTCATTCAGACAGAGATGACTTTTCTCTCCCTCTACAGATATTTCACCAGTCTTTAATGTCCTGAGGCACTGCCATGCCCAATGCCCTGGGCTATTTGTCCTCTGATCACTCATGCCTCAGTGAATTAAGGAGCCACAGAGTTATAACTGGGGGCCACGGTCGGGCAGCTAAAGACAACTAACCACTGCCCAGCCATAATTAGACACATAAATAGTAGAAATCAATAGAGCCATTACTGTGTGACGTGCTACAACAGCCTGGGACGGGAAGGCCCCCAATGTGTTACTATAGTCAGCCATGTGTGTCTACCATGTCTACCATCTCTACTCAGTGTCATTCATCTCCCTCTACACTTCTCACAACAGCCTGGGACGGGACGGCCCTCAATGTGTTACTATAGTCAGCCATGTGTGTCTACCGTGTCTACCATCTCTACTCAGTGTCATTCATCTCCCTCTACACTTCTCACAACAGCCACAGGGTTACTGTATGGACAATATACAGTAGACCTAATGCAGCTAGCACAAAGCACAGCCAACCCACTTTACAGTGGATAGGGGGAGAATCCACTCGATCATGAACAAACAATTAGTTTTGCATCTTTGCACAATGGACCAAATGAAAGTCCTCACACTCCCATGTGGTCGATGTGTTCAATAAACGCTGCAGTGAATGAAATTGCTCCAGATCTGCTTTCAGTGGCATACAGCAGATAGAGCTTTCCATTTTAGAGGTTTTCACACTCAATAATCTGTTAATGTGAATAGCAATATTCAATCACAAAATCCACAGTCACTAACTGGTACAGACCATGATCCTATAAACTCTATGATTTCACGTTTACTGGAGGCGATCCGTACCCTGTGAGATCCAAAAACCAGCTAGGACTGAACCTCTCAAGCCCTGTCAGAGGCAAAGCACCAGCTAGGACTGAACCTCTCAAGCCCTGTCAGAGGCAAAGCACCAGCTTGGACTGAACCTCTCAAGCCCTGTCAGAGGCAAAGCACCAGCTTGGACTGAACCTCTCAAGCCCTGTCAGAGTCAAAGCACCAGCTTGGACTGAACTGCAGAGCCCTGTCAGAGCCAGCCCTGTCAGAGCCAAAGCACCAGCTTGGACTGAACCTCTCAAGCCCTGTCAGAGGCAAAGCACCAGCTTGGACTGAACCTCTCAAACCCTGTCAGAGGCAAAGCACCAGCTAGGACTGAACCTCTCAAGCCCTGTCAGAGGCAAAGCACCAGCTAGGACTGAACCTCTCAAGCCCTGTCAGAGGCAAAGCACCAGCTTGGACTGAACCTCTCAAGCCCTGTCAGAGGCAAAGCACCAGCTTGGACTGAACCTCTCAAGCCCTGTCAGAGCCAAAGCACCAGCTTGGACTGAACCTCTCAAGCCCTGTCAGAGCCAAAGCACCAGCTTGGACTGAACCTCTCAAGCCCTGTCAGAGGCAAAGCACCAGCTAGGACTGAACCTCTCAAGCCCTGTCAGAGGCAAAGCACCAGCTAGGACTGAACCTCTCAAGCCCTGTCAGAGGCAAAGCACCAGCTAGGACTGAACCTCTCAAGCCCTGTCAGAGGCAAAGCACCAGCTATAGGACTGAACCTCTCAAACCCTGTCAGAGGCAATGCATCAGCTAGGACTGAACCTCTCAAGCCCTGTCAGAGGCAAAGCACCAACTAGGACTGAACCTCTCAAGCCCTGTCAGAGGCAAAGCACCAGCTTGGACTGAACCTCTCAAGCCCTGTCAGAGGCAAAGCACCAGCTAGGACTGAACCTCTCAAGCCCTGTCGGAGCCAAAGCACCAGCTAGGACTGAACCTCTCAAGCCCTGTCGGAGCCAAAGCACCAGCTAGGACTGAACCTCTCAAGCCCTGTCAGAGCCAAAGCACCAGCTAGGACTGAACCTCTCAAGCCCTGTCAGAGCCAAAGCACCAGCTAGGACTGAACCTCTCAAGCCCTGTCGGAGCCAAAGCACCAGCTAGGACTGAACCTCTCAAGCCCTGTCGGAGCCAAAGCACCAGCTAGGACTGAACCTCTCAAGCCCTGTTAGAGCCAAAGCACCAGCTAGGACTGAACCTCTCAAGCCCTGTCGGAGCCAAAGCACCAGCTAGGACTGAAACTCTCAAGCCCTGTCAGAGCCAAAGCACCAGGCATTATGGGCCTGGAGGATCATTTGAGGGATATTTTCAGGTTGGATGACGTCCCCAGTGTGATGACACACATACAGAAGGTCTATAGCATCAGACACGGTGATTTACACTACAAACTGAGAAACACACTCCTACACTTGACAGAGAATTTGAGGAATCCCAAACTTGTAACCAGTAATAAATGCAATATAGAATAATTATTTCCATAGTGTGACAAATGTCTAGGATTTAACAGCTAAGACAAATTCATGGAAAATGCTGCCCATGTCTTTCACGGTTATCAAATCAAGCCATTAAAAAGGACAAGAACAGACACAAAAGGAAAAGAATAGACACCACAGAACAGAGACAATACAACACACAAACGTCGGAACATTTTGCAAATGAAACTTAAATCCATGAAGCATGCAGAAGGGATGTTCAGTGTTCCACGGAGCTCGGTTGGGAGAGTGAAAATCTCAGCGCCAGAATTTCCATTTACAAAACAGAGGAGCTTGAACGCCCATCGGGAGATTCCAGTCAATCCCACACTTCCAAACCAAACACTGGGAATTCTGCATGGGGGCTCACTGACTTTCTCTTGTTAATAAGCACTTGCTCATTCCTCCCTCTGTGCCAATCAAAACCTTTCCTGTCTGAGAAATGAGGGAAACCTGCAGCATATTTCTGCAGTGTCTCCACTCCAAGTGTCTTTCTGACAGAAAGCGGCAGGCAGGCAGCCGAGGAGCTGCTGTCATGTGAACTTAATCAGTAGGAACAGACCCAGTGTTTTCCCTCCAGAGGGGCATTGGAAACAACTCTGAGGTGCACAGGATCCTCCCTCTGCCTCATGAAGAGAGAAACAAATGATAAGAGACAAACCACAAGCAATCCACAACTCATAAACTATTATCCACCTCAGCTGTTTTTCCCTCAGCCAACTTCCTTCCCAAGAGATACTGCACATGCAAATACAATAAGTATACCAAACATGAGGAACACCTTCCTAATATTGAATTCGATTTTTGCACTCAGAACAGCCTCAATTCAATGGGGCATGGACTCTACAAGGTGTCAAAGGTGTTCCATAGGAATGCTGGCCCATGTTGACTCTAATGCTTCCCACAGTTGTGTCAAGTTGGCTGGATGTCCTTTGGGTAGTGGACCATTCTTGATATGCACAGGAAACTGTTGAATGTGAAAAACCCAGCAGTGTTGCAGTTCTTGACACAAACCGGTGCACCTGGCACCTACTACCATAACCCATTCAAAGGCACATACATATTTGTATCTTGCCCATTCAACCTCTGAATGGCACACATACACAATCCATGTCTCAATTGTCTCCCCTTCATTTAAATGTTTTTATTTATTTCACCTTTATTTAACCAGGTAGGCTAGTTGAGAACAAGTTCTCATTTACAACTGCGACCTGGCCAAGATAAAGCATCTATATTAAGCATCATCTACACTGATTGAAGTGGATTTAACAAGTCACATCAATAAGGGATCTAGGCTTTCACCTGGATTCACCTGGTCAGTCTATATCATGGAAAGAGACGGTGTTCTTAATGTTTTGTAGACTCAGTGTGTGTCAGTGCTTAAACTTTCAGCCTACAATAAAAGTGTAGACATTTTCAAGGTGTTATCATCTATCATAATATCTTTTGTCAACCGAATCTTCTGAGGCATTACCTTGCACCTTTTTCTTCTATTGTTTCCTCCAGGTCTTCTTCTATAGTCTCCTCCGTGTCTTTTTCTTCTTCTATGGTCTCCTCCCTGTCTTGTCCGGCAGCCTCTTGTTCATGTTCAGCCAGGCATTTAACCTCCTGACCAAGAGGTATGCAGCTGCAGCAGGTTCCCATCCTGGACCCACTAGCCTCTCCTCTACTGCCCTGCTGCTGGCCACCCTGCTCTGTCTCTGACCGTCTGGCCCATGACTGGCCCATCCTCTATAATGTAGCTCACCACAGGAAGAAGATTGTCTCATCTCTGCCCTGACAACTGTTAATGTATTCATTGCCGTCTCCAGAGTTAAACATATCAAATGTCAGTTTGGTGAGTGATGGAATGCCTGTTTCCCAGCTCTGCAGTACATAGCCACCCACTGTATCAGCCTCTGAATCCACTCTTTGTCTTACTCCCTTTCATTCAGTGCAGTGTTATACCCCCAACCCTGTCTATTTTCTTAAACTGCCATCACTTTAATCTGTCACCATGAATATGACATGACAGCTGTGTTCCTAACGTCTTGGCCTTGAGTGGCTGTTCAAACCATTACACAGGTTAGGACAAGATGAATGTGGAAACTGGAGACCTGGATGGGCATTTTTAGACATGACACCAGTGTATTTGTGACTAATGACAAAACAGCCTTACAGTATAAGTAAACAAAACATCTGTGGCTCCTTGAAAAGCACTTCAAAAAACCCATCTATTATTTACTAGTATTAACTTTAACTTGTTAATAATCTGCCCTTGAGCAAGACACTTAACCCTAATTACTCCACTTGTACATGCAGACAAATAAACTCAGCAAAAAAAGAAACGTCCTCTCATTGTCAACTGCGTTTATTTTCAGAAAACTTAACTGTACATATTTCTATGAACATAACAACATTCAACAACTGAGACATAAACTGAACAAGTTCCACAGACATGTGACTAACATAAATGGAATAATGTGTCCCTGAACAAAGGGGGGGTCAAAATCAAAAGTAACAGTCAGTATCTGGTGTGGCCACCAGCTGCATTAAGTACTGCAGTGCATCTCCTCCTCATGGACTGCACCAGATTTGCCAGTTCTTGCTGTGAGATGTTACCCCACTCTTCCACCAAGGCACCTGCAAGTTCCCAGACATTTCTGGGGGAATGGCTCTAGCACTCACCCTCTGATCCAACAGGTCCCAGGCGTGCTCAATGGGATTCAAAGCTGGGACCGAGAGACTGAAAAACAGCTTCTATCTCAAGGCCATCAGACTGTTAAACAGCCACCACTAACATTGAGTGGCCGCTGCCAACACACTGACTCAACTCCAGCCACTTTAATAATGGGAATTGATGGGAAATTATGTTAAATATATCACTAGCCACTTTAAACAATGCTACCTAATATAATGTTTACATACCCTACATTATTCATCTCATATGTATACGTATATACTGTACTCTATATCATCTACTGCATACGTAGAATGTATGCACACATGACTGTAAGTCGCTTTGGATAAAAGCGTCTGCTAAATGGCATATATTATTATTATTATGTAATACATGTATCACTAGCCACTTTAACTATGCCACTTTGTTTACATACTCATCTCATATGTATATACTGTACTCAATACCATCTACTGTATCTTGCCTATGCCGCTCTGTACCATCACTCATTCATATATCTTTATGTACATATTCTTTATCCCCTTGCACTTGTGTCTATAAGATGGTACTTTTGGAATTGTTAGCTAGATTACTTGTTGGTTATTACTGCATTGTCGGAACTAGAAGCACAAGCATTTCGCTACACTCGCATTAACATCTGCTAACCATGTGTATGTGACAAATAAAATTAGATTTGATTTGATTGAGATCCGGGCTCTTCGCTGGCCATGGCAGAACACTGATATTCCTGTCTTGCAGGAAATCATGCACAGAATGAGCAATATGGCTGGTGGCATTGTCATGTTAGAGGGTCATGTCAGGATGAGCCTGCAGGAAGGGTACCACATGAGGGAGGAGGAGGTTTTCCCTGTAAAGCAACAGCGTTGAGATTGCCTGCAATGACAACAAGCTCAGTACGATGATGCTGTCACACACCGCCCCAGACCATGACGGACCCTCCACCTCCAAATCGATCCCGCTCCAGAGTACAGGCCTCGGTCCAACACTCATTCCTTTGATGATAAACGCGAATCCGACCATCACCCATGGTGAGACATAACCGCGACTCGTCAGTGAAGAGCACCTTTTGCCAGTCCTGTTTGCTCCAGCGACGGTGGGTTTGTGCCCATAGGCGACGTTGTTGCCGGTGATGTCTGGTGAGGACCTGCCTTACAACAGGCCTACAAGCCCTCAGTCCAGCCTCTCAGCCTATTGCGGACAGTCTGAGCACTGATGGAGAGATTGTGCGTTCCTGGTGTAACTCGGGCAGTTGTTGTTGCCATCCTGTACCTGTCCCGCAGGTGTGATGTTCGGATGTACCAATCCTGTGCAGGTGTTGTTACATGTGGTCTGCCACTGTGAGGACGATCAACTGTCCGCTGTCTGTCTCCCTATAGCGCTGTCTTAGGCGTCTTAAGGTACGGACATTGCAATTTTTTGTCCTGGCCACATCTGCAGTCCTCATGCCTCCTTGCAGCATGCCTTACGGCATGTTCAAGCAGATGAGCAGGGACCCTGGGCATCTTTCTTTTAGTGTTTTTCAGAGTCAGTAGAAAGGCCTCTTTAGTGTCCTATGTTTTCATAACTGTGACCTTAATTGCCTACCGTCTGTAAGCTGTTAGTGTCTTAACGATCGTTCCACAGGTGCATGTTCATTAATTGTTTATGGTTCATTGAACGAGCATGGGAAACAGTGTATATCTTCATTGTAAAGGGTTTAAACAAAGTTATTTGGATTTTTACGAATTATCTTTGAAAGACAGGGTCCTGAAAAAGGGACGTTTCTTTTTTTTGTTGCTGAGATATAAGCACCCTCTATTTGACATTGTCATTTCTTTTAGAATGGATCCTGGCATCTTCAATAACTCCAGACAGACTACGTGCTCAGGGGCAGTGTTAAGCTTTACACATTGTTTCCTCTCCCACTTCCACAGGATAAATTATTCATTCTGCAGCAGGTAGAGTATTCTCAGAGAGGAGAGCACTATAGCCCCTGTACCTCTTCTGCAGCTTCACTGGAAACAGCTTCTGTCAAAACAGGAAATCATTCAAAAGTCTTGTCACGGCAAAGGGCCCTGCCACAGCCTCTGCCTACTGCCTCCAAAACTTCAGAATAATCACTACACCCTCGTTCTCCAAACATCAGGGAGGGAGAGAGCCAGGGAGAGAGGGCCAGAACACAGGAGGGCATGACTATCCTGCCTCTCCTCTCGGCACATCACACACACACACATCACACACATCGCTAGAGCTGTCAGTTCAGCCCACACACGGACTGTCAAAGTGCTTCTGAGTTTTCAACAGCATTACGTGAAAGTTGAACAGCTACCCAAGAGACGTATTTGTTTTGATTATGATTTAGCTGAGTGATGAAATACTGTATCACCTAACAAATCCAAGTATGTATTTGGGGATGGAAAAGTGACTTCCTGGTAATGCTGCTGATGCCATGGTGGTGAGTGGCATGCAGGTGAATGGAGGTTGACACACAATGCAGAAGAGCCCAGTCATTCACTGATTACAGCCTTCAGCATGGCAAGGAGCGATTCCAGAGTGTTTCGAGAGCTTGACATACACACTGGGGGCTAAAGAGGAGACAAAACCCTCTCAGAATCACTAATGTCAGGTGAAGGTCACAGCATGGTCTTAACAAACAGCTGAGAGAGGAGTAGAACAAGGACTGTTATTTACACACTGGATCAGACAGACAGCACATCTCACCAACATGCTGAAGTGTAAGAGACAGGGGGTGAGGATTCTTTGTAGCCATCATAGCCAATACATACAGAGATGTTTGTGTACTTGGAAACAAATGGAAAAGACAGCTTTAAGCCACCCTGCAGTCTGACCGCTCATAGATGCCCTGGGCTGAATGAAACAGCCACAAGGTTGAGCAGTGGGAACTGTGGAATTCCACTTCTCAGCATGAAACCTCTAAACACCACTACTGGTATGTAAGAGTGGGTAGCAGTATAGTTTCAGACTAGCCAGAGAAAACACTATGAAAACTGTAGATTATTGGCCCAAATCCCAAGGGGGCATAACTGCTTCATATAAACTGGAATAAAATACCTTCACAGAAAGAGGATGTTTACTCTGTGGTCAATCTTTCTGCATATGAGAGAAGATGAACAGCTCTTTGAATGGAGTTTTATATTAGTTTCAATGGGATAACAGCAGTTAAACCCACCTCCAGTCTACTGCATTGAGAGCAGCTTGGCTGCGGCTGGGGCTGATACAGGGAGGTCTGTCTGATTGGTATTCAGTGGCATGCTTCTTATCACTCCCCCGTCATCTCTCCCTCTGCCACTTGACACAGAAATATCTGAATTTCAATCAATTCCCATCTAATTCCATAGTCCTTGAAGCAAACATGACATTAATGGACAAATTCAATACTGTCCAGACCATCTTACCTACAGTACATCCACCTGAGGGAATCAGGACTTAGTTCTGGGTGGTCAATTGAACTGTTATGATGAAGCCATAATGATTGAAGTAATGAAAGTGCATTCAGTGTCTGTGGTGAATATAGGCTTTCCTAGAAAGCACACCACACCTGCCAACACTGAGTCATAAGAAAGACAGAAATGACAGCCGTCAACACGTTGCTGTAAGAATAAAAGAAGAAGTGGGTTTCCTTAGATTTACCATCCAGAAAGACTCAACACGACTCTTTTTCTTCCTGTGTCACCAGGATGAAAGGAACAGTTGGAGATACACTTTAAAAGGAAGTCTGTCAAAAAAACATGTTTTTTAAACGATCCACTAGGGTCAAGCAGCCCCAGCGAAAATAGAGAAGTTAAAAAAAACTGCTAAAGTTCTTCCACTCTCTGTGGCAGTTTGAAAGTCAGCACTGAATATCAAAGGTATTTTTGGCAGTTTCAAAAGCACTCAAAGAGTTGAATACAAGTACTGGTGTAACCGCCAAAAACATTTGAATTTGCTACACTTGACTAGGTTTGCTGAGCAGATTAACCTTGTCATCTGCAATGACGGAGATGATCATTACCATTCAAACACATGTTCCTTCAGAACAAGGGGATGTTGGTATGCTGAGGCCAAAGGTCAACTAAAGCATTGTGACATTAGTTTGTAGCCTTCCTTCACTTGGAGACTTGGATCTCTGTACCGGTGAAGCGTGGATTTGCTGTATGCAGAAAGAGAATGCTTTATTAGTGGAGCCTAGAGATAAATGCCTGTAGGGAAATTGAGCTGCCTTTAATCTCCATGTAAAGTGGTTTCCTTCACTTCTGCTACATTTTATGGCTAATTAACTCATTCTTCCCAGAGTGCCATTGTAACACAGAACAGACCATACCAATTAGAAGACTGGAGGGAGGTAGCAAATAAGCACAGAGATTTGAGATAAATAATAAAAGATTGATGGAACCATCATTTCTTATTAAGGACAGAAGTGGAGGGATATAGAAGAGAGGGAGTCTGTGTGGGTCTATATGGATATCGTACACTTCCCCCTGTCAGTCCTGCAGGTTTGCAAACCCCAAACAACAATAGCAACATTGTCCCAACAGGACACCATTGTACCTCAATTGTATCATTTCTCCCCTTGGGGAGCTACAGAGCTGCACTTTTCCTAAAGCATTGACTGATCCAGCTATACATTTTCTGGGGGGAAAACTGGGAAAACCATTTCACAGGCTCTAGTGTAGCTACTTAAAACCAATTGAAACAACATTAATTTCTTCGGTGTATATTTTATCAAAATAAATACCTCTCTCAGTCTGAGTAGAAAGAATTCTAAAGAAATGCAAGTCATTAATATAGTGCCAGATTAAAGTAACAGCTAAAGTGCCCTGGTCCAATCTGAGACAGGAGAGGTTATCTAACTAACCCACCATGTTAGAGAGCACTAAGGCAGACCTCCATTCCTCCACTGACCTACATGTAAATTAACGTGAGTTTTACTACGACCGCGCTGCCAGTCTCAACAATCCCTTCTTTGTACTCTAGCTCCGCTGGTTTCCACCAGCAACCTGCTACACAACCAGCAGACCGTTGTCACGGCAGCGCCATGTGGACTTGGATTCCGCTCAGCCTGTCACAGCATGCTCCATGGACAGCAGGGGGGAGGAGGGAAGGGGGGGGACCCCAAAAACCTATACAGACAGCTCCATCCAATGATTATGGGAGACTTCAACCTAAAGTGCTACTGTTTGGATGAAACCTCAACCACATCTATGTCAGTCATGGAGTAAATATGACTTTGGTTTAAAAAGAGTTTCGCTTTTTGACAGGAGCTATCAGTCATATATAGCTTGACTTCACAGTTGACTGTCATATTTCTGAGAGACTGGAGGTTTGATGAATTAACCAGCCCATGCCTCCACTCATAGTGTTTAATTAGCTGAGTGCGAGGGTGACCGGGCAGGCAGGTGGGTTATGCATTCAACGACTCGCCCATAATTACCTTAAAGACACATGGCGCCGTCCAAGATGGCAGTAAATCAAATAAAGCTCTGATGTGGCCGGTCCACTGTGAAGTATTGAAGAGCCCACCATTAGGTGGAAATAACAGAAGCCACATCAGCAGAAATGAATGATTCCCCAATGAGGCATAATAAAGAGGCCAAGCACATCACAAGGACAAACTCAACATCTCTCATTGGCTCTTCTAAGACATGAACACACATGTAATTACTTTGAATCTATAGTTCCGGTCCTGGTGTAATTACATGAAACTACACTGCAGTAACTAACTGATTTGATTAACCTTAGGTAAAGTAGCAGTAGAGTGGAACAAAGAGAACACTTTCTCCGTTCTGAACTTGGGAAGAGTGTGTCAAGTTTGAATTGTGTTGAAACCACAGCGATACTTTATGTGAATTCTAATGTGAGAAGAGGGTTGTAGGACAGTCGTGACACGGCCTGTCCCTGTCGTCTGCTGTTACCTAACCCACCAATGTTAAAACAGCACAATGACAAAGACACAAAGTCCAGCTAGTTCCAGAGAAGAAGACCAAAACAGGATCCTTGCTTCCATCAAGTCATTTCAGCAACAAATAACCAATTGATTTTACAGCCAGGCTGACATTTGGGCCATCATAGATCTCCGGGTTGGCCTGTTGTTCTCTTTTCTCAGCGGCCAGAGAGACGGGCACAATGACTCCCTTCATGCAGCACACAATCAAAGTGTCAGCTATAACAAATTTCTGCAATCATTTTTTTCCTTTGCCCTTTTATAAACTCACATGTCTGAATGCCAGCTTCCTGCCTCAGTCGTTTCTATAGTGTTTACATAAGGTGCGTTGCATTGTCTGTGTCACGAGTCCTCCGTCTCAGAGCAACACATTTCCAATGCAACACAGGGAGAAAGACAGCGGCACAGACAATCTCAATCTATCTTGCACTGGGCTGTTTAGTTGGCAGATGGGAGGACATGGATATCAGTGCCTTACATACAGGTAGGTGTGTGCTGTGCTGAATGAGTTATACTCCCACGGTCCCATCAGACTGAGTCTGTCTGAGACTACGGAGGAACACACCAGACTTGAATGGGCATCCACCCATCCACACCGGTGTTGCTAAGCACTAGAAAGCATCTGTCTGCAACCACAGAACACTTTCATTAGTTATCAATTCATTATTGCGACTGCTTCGAGTCAGGAGAACTTCCTATTCCAATATTAACACAATCTTGTTATACTGAGGCTCATGTTTGTGCTGTGTGCCGCTTGGAACAGACTTTGTTTGCTCCCAATAATTTCCTACATTCAACAAACTATTCACACAAACAAGAATACAACCATAGCAGTAGAAAGCACTTTATGGCAGGCTCTCTGACTGGGGCAAGTGAGGCAAACTAAAAGGAGGATGACTGGACAGAGTTGCCAGTGTTTTCCACAAGTACATAGAGTAGTCAGACAAATAGAAAAAGTAGCCAGCTAGGCGGTCAACATTTTTAAGAGCTCTATTTTGTTACATGATTCCATTTGAAATACACAGGAAAATGATTGAACACTTTGAGTTTACCTCCCTGATTGTAAAAAAATGATTTGTGGTATTGTGTAGAAAGACATGACTTTACAATTTAAATGATTGAAACGTAGGAATTCCGTGTATTGTTAGCTGTTTTGGTGGTTGTCTAGGTCTAAGCCTAAGCCTATATGACCAGGACTATTTTCTAAATAAGAGAACATTAAACCTGTCTCATTTTGAGATGAGTCTTATTTACAGTTTTACTGCAATATATGCCATAATAATGTTCTTCGAATTATATAATTTTATTAAGACAAAAATAGAGTAAATAAATTCAAGGTTTTGTTTGTCCAGGTTTTGTTTTTTGACCTTTTTTTTAGGATCTCTCTCAAAAAAACAATTTTTAATAAATAAATACATTTGAGGTTCTAAGTCCACAACAATGTTTAAACCACATCGTGAGACCATTTTGAGGTCTGGGAAAAAACTGAGACATTTACATTTTTGGGGTGTAGTTACCCTTTAAATCAAGTGTGCACCAAGCAAGAGGTTGTTGTTTAGCTGTGTTTTGTCGCACATGTGATGAGTTTGCAAAACAAATACCAACTGGATTGATGAAAATAATCATGATATCATTCTGCCAGGTAAGAATATGCAACTTTGTAGTTAACATTTCATGTTTTTGGGAAAGGCTTTCCATCTACCAGAAGCCTGTTTTTCATTAGCATCAGTACAAAGACAAAGTATAGAGAAAAGGTAGAATCTCAATTCAACGGCTCAGACACAAGAGGTATGTGACAGGGTCTACAGTCAATCACGGATTACAAAAAGAAAACCAGCCCCGTCACGGACCAGGATGTCTTGCTCCCAGGCAGACTAAATAACTTTTTTGCCCGCTTTGAGGACAATACAGTGCCACTGACACGGCCCGCAACTAAAACATGCGGACTCTCCTTCACTGCAGCCGACGTGAGGAAAACATTTAAACGTGTCAACCCTCGCAAGGCTGCAGGCCCAGACGGCATCCCCAGCCGCGCCCTCACAGCATGCGCAGACCAGCTGGCTGGTGTGTTTACGGACATATTCAATCAATCCCTATCCCAGTCTGTTGTTTCCACATGCTTCAAGAGGGCCACCATTGTTCCTGTTCCCAAAAAAGCTAAGGTAACTGAGCTAAACAACTACCGCCCCGTAGCACTCACTTCCGTCATCATGAAGTGCTTTGAGAGACTAGTCAAGGACCATATCACCTCCTACCTGACACCCTAGACCCACTCCAATTTGCTTACCGCCCAAATAGGTCCACAGACGATGCAATCTCAACCACACTGCACACTGCCCTAACCCATCTGAACAAGAGGAATACCTATGTGAGAATGCTGTTCATCGACTACAGCTCGGCATTTAACACCATAGTGCCCTCCAAGCTCGTCATCAAGCTCGAGACCCTGGGTCTCGACCCCGCCCTGTGCAACTGGGTACTGGACTTCCTGACGGGCCGCCCCCAGGTGGTGAGGGTAGGCAACAACATCTCCTCCCCGCTGATCCTCAACACTGGGGCCCCACAAGGGTGCGTTCTGAGCCCTCTCCTGTACTCCCTGTTCACCCACGACTGCGTGGCCACGCACGCCTACAACTCAATCATCAAGTATGCGGACGACACAACAGGGGTAGGCTTGATTACCAACAACGACGAGACGGCCTACAGGGAGGAGGTGAGGGCCCTCGGAGTGTGGTGTCAGGAAAATAACCTCACACTCAACGTCAACAAAACTAAGGAGATGATTGTGGACTTCAGGAAACAGCAGAGGGAACACCCCCTTATCCACATCGATGGAACAGTAGTGGAGAGGGTAGTAAGTTTCAAGTTCCTCGGCGTACACATCACAGACAAACTGAATTGGTCCACCCACACAGACAGCAATGTGAAGAAGGCGCAGCAGCGCCTCTTCAACCTCAGGAGGCTGAAGAAATTTGTCTTGTCACCAAAAGCACTCACAAACTTCTACAGATGCACAATCGAGAGCATCCTGTCGGGCTGTATCACCGCCTGGTACGGCAACTGCTCCGCCCGCAACCGTAAGGCTCTCCAGAGGGTAGTGAGGTCTGCACAACGCATCACCGGGGGCAAACTACCTGCCCTCCAGGACACCTACACTGCCCGATGTCACAGGAAGGCCATAAAGATCATCAAGGACAACAACCACCCGAGCCACTGCCTGTTCACCCCGCTATCATCCAGAAGGCGAGGTCAGTACAGGTACATCAAAGCTGGGACCGAGAGACTGAAAAACAGCTTCTATCTCAAGGCCATCAGATTGTTAAACAGCCACCACTAACATTGAGTGGCTGCTACCAACACACTGACTCAAGTCCAGCTTTAATAACTTTTTCCACTTTAATAATGGGAATTGATGGGAAATTATGTAAAATATATCACTAGCCATTTTAAAAAATGCTACCCAATATAATGTTTACATACCTTACATTTTTCATCTCATATCCATACGTATATACTGTACTCTATATCATCTACTGCATCCTTATGTAATACATGTATCACTAGCCACTTTAACTATGCCACTTTGTTTACATACTCATCTCATATGTATATACTGCACTCAATACCATCTACTGTATCTTGCCTATGCCGCTCTGTACCATCACTCATTCATATATCTTACGTACATATTCTTTTTCCCCTTACACTTGTGTCTATAAGGTAGTAGTTTTGGAATTGTTAGCTAGATTACTTGTTGGTTATTACTGCATTGTCGGAACTAGTAGCACAAGCATTTCGCTACACTCGCATTAACATCTGCTAACCATGGGTATGTGACAAATACAATTTGATTTGATTTGATTTGATCATTGCTAATGGCTAGACTCACACAATGCACACACACATACAGGGGCAAGCATGGCACACCAGTATTTGGGGAGTTTCTCCCATTCTTCTCTGTAAGTCGCTCTGGATAAGAGCGTCTGCTAAATGACTTAAATGTAAATGTAAATCTCAAGCTCTGTCAGGTTGGATGGGGAGTGTCGCTGTACAGCTATTTCCAGGTCTCTCCAGAGATGTTAGATCTGGTTCAAGTACGGGCTCTGGCTGAGCCACTCAAGGACATTCAGAGATTTGGGTCACTCTTGCATTGTCTTGGCTGTGTGCTTAGGGTTGTTGTCCTGTTGAAAGGTGAACTTAGTCTGAGGTCCTGAACGCTCAGGAGCAGGTTTTAATCAAAGGTCTCTCTGTACTTTGCTCTGTTCATCTTTCCCTCAATGCTGACTAGTCTCCCAGTCCCTGCCGCTGAAAAATACCCACAGCATGATGCTGCCACCACCATGCATCACCGTAGGGATGGTGCCAGGTTTCCTCCAGATGTGACGCTTGGCATTCAGGCCAAAGAGTTCAATCTTAGTTTCATCAGACCGGAGAATCTTGTTTCTCATGGTCTGAGAGTTCTTTAGGTGCCTTTTGTCAAACTCTAAGCGGTCTGTCATTTGCCTTTTACTGGTGTAGAGTGGCTTTCGTCTGGCCACTCTACCATAAAGGCCTGATTGGTGGGTTGCTGCAGAGATGGTTGTCCTTCTGGTTCTCCCATCACCAAAGAGGAACTCTGGAGCTCTGGAAGAGTGAACATTGGGTTCTTGGTCACCTCCCTTACCAAGGCCCTTCTCCCTCGATTGCTCAGTTTGGCCGGGCGGACAGCTCTAGGAAGAGTCTTGGTGGTTCTAAACATTTTCCATTTAAGAATGAGGAAGGCGACTGTTCTTGAGGATCTTCTATGCTGCAGAAATATTTTGGTACGCTTCACCAGATCTGTGCCTCTATGGACAATTATTTCGAACTCATGGCTTGGTTTTTGCTCTGACATGCACTGTCAACTGTGGGACTTTATATAGACTAGTGTGTGTCTTTCCAAATAAAGTCCAATCAATTGTAGAAACAATTTAAGGATGTTCAATGGAAACAGGATGCACCTGAGCTCAATTTCGAGTCTCATAGCAAATGGTATGAATACTTACAGTGAGGAGAACAAGTATTTGATACACTGCCGATTTTGCCTCTCCACAATGGCCAAGACCCGAGAGCTGTGTAAGGACATCAGGGGTAAACTTGTAGACCTGCACAAGGCTGGGTTGGGCTACAGGACAATAGGCAAGCAGCTTGGTGAGAAGGCAACAACTGTTGGCGCAATTATTCGAAAATGGAAGAAGTTCAAGATGACGGTCAATCACCCTCGGTCTGGGGCTCCATGCAAGATCTCACCTCGTGGGGCATCAATGATCATGAGGAAGGTGAGGGATCAGCCCAGAACTACACGGCAGGACCTGGTCAATGACCTGAAGAGAGCTGGGACCACAGTCTCAAAGAAAACCATTAGTAACACACTACGCCATCATGGATTAAAATCCTGCTGCGCACGCAAGGTCCGCCTGCTCAAGCCGGTCTGAAGTTTGCCAATGACCATCTGGAGGATCCAGAGGAGGAATGGGAGAAGGTCATGTGGTCTGATGAGTCAAAAATAGAGCTTTTTGGTCTAAACTCCACTCGCCGTGTTTGGAGGAAGAAGAAGGATGAGTACAACCCCAAGAACCCCATCCCAACCGTGAAGCATGGAGGTGGAAACATCATTTTTTGGGGATGCTTTTCTGCAAAGGGGACAGGACAACTGCACCGTATTGAGGGGAGGATGGATGGGGCCATCGTGAGATCTTGGCCAACAACCTCCTTCCCTCAGTAAGAGCATTGAAGATGGGTCGTGGCTGGGTCTTCCAGCATGACAACGACTCGAAACACACAGCCAGGGCAACTAAGGAGTGGCTCCGTAAGAAGCATCTCAAGGTCCTGGAGTGGCCTAGCCAGTCTCCAGACCTGAACCCAATAGAACGTCTTTGGAGGGAGCTGAAAGTCCGTATTGCCCAGCGACAGACCCAAAACCTGAAGGATCTGGAGAAGGTCTGTATGGAGGAGTAGGCCAAAATCCCCGCTGCAGTGTGTGCAAACCTGGTCAAGAACTACATGAAAAGTATGATCTCTGTAATTGCAAACAAAGGTTTCTGTACCAAATATTAAGTTCTGCTTATCTGATGTATCAAATACTTATGTCATACAATAAAATGCAAATTAATTACTTAAAAATCATACAATGTGATTTTCTGGATTTTTTTATTTTTAGATTCCATCTCTTACAGTTGAAGTGTACCTATGATCAAAATTACAGACCTCTACATGCTTTGTAAGTAGGAAAACCTGCAAAATCGGCAGTGTATCAAATACTTGTTCTCCCTACTGTATGTAAATGCGAAATTAATACATTTAATAAATTAAACATTTCTAAAAACCTGTTTTTGCTTTGCCATTATGGAGTATTGTGAGTAGATTTATGAGGGCTGTAAAGGGGGAAGGGGTCTGAATACTTGCAAATTCATGAGAATCATGCTCTCTTCCCTCTGTATAAAGAAATTTGACTGCAACCAGATATCTGTATATAATGACAAGATGCTCATGTCTCCGTGTAACGGTTGTCTTCCTCTGACGAGGAGGAGTAGTAAGGATCGGAGGACCAATGCGCAGCGTGGTACATGTTCATGCTCTTTATTTAAACAAGTGAACACTGAAACAAAACAATAAACGACACGTGAAATAACAAACCGAAACAGTTTCCGTGTGGAGCACACAGACACAGAAAATAATCACCCACGAAACACAATAGAAAACAGGCTACCTAAATATGGTTCTCAATCAGGGACAACGATTGACAGATGCCTCTAATTGAGAACCATACCAGGCCAAACACAGAAATAGCAAATCATAGAAAAACTAACATAGGCAACCCACCCAACTCACGCCCTGACCATACTAAAACAAAGACATAACAAAAGAAGTAAGGTCAGAACGTGACACTCCGCCCTAACAATGGGAGTAGTTGTCCCAAAGGCGGGAAGGCAGGCAACAAGTTTAAGTCCAAAATAAGCCCATAAACATGCAGTGGGCTTGTTTTGGACAGATTTTGGCGACAGTGAAACCTCTCCCTTCGCCACTTCCTCTCTGCCAAGTTTCCCTGTTATTGCTTACTTTCTGACTGACAGGCACCGATCCCATCAATAGATCGCTAGAAGATGCATATTGTTCATTCTAGCGGGAGAGGGCTCGACGGACCAGCGAATTGAAACTGTTAAATGAAAAGTAGCCTAGTTAAAATGAAGTGAAAAATGTGGCCGGCTGAAAATTATTCTGTAACTGGCTAATAAGCTGACAGCCGGTGCTAATGGAAAACACTGATTCAAAGACAGTACAGTATGAAGGCTAAAACTGCTTCTCCAATAGAAATCCGCGATCACACTTGTAGGCGATGTCATGGCAACGTTGGCTAGCTAAGCTCATACGTAGAAACACGTCATCGGCATGTGCAGGCGATCAAATCAAAGGCACTTCTTCGATATAAAGTTTTTGACAAAAAAGAAAATGTGTCAATTTGTCTTATCTACTGAAGAAAATGGCTCGAATCTAGGTTGATCTATTAGATTTTGAGAAAATTAACAACTAAGAAGACTTTTTCAGTTCTCCCATTGACTTCTCAAACCCCGGCCTGGTCTGTTTGGTCTGTTTCACAAGCGCTCCCGGAAGTCCCGTGATGTTGCGCCTGTGGGTTTAGAAACTCTGTGACTGAGTTGCTACCCGCCAGAAATCACCCATGGTGGAAGGAGTTATTCCATTGGTTCACAATGAGGAACCCCTGCTCAAGCATTCTCTATGTCTACACTTGCTTTACAGTATCAATCAATCAATTGTATTTATAAAGCCCTTTTCACATCAACAGATATCACAAAGTGCTATACAGAAGCCCAGCCTAAAACCCCAAAAAGCAAGTAATGCAGATGTACAAGCACGTGGCTAGGAAAAGTAGACTTGTCAGTTGTCATTGGTAGCTTAATTTATCAGTTGGTTTTCAGAGTGGTCTGTTATCTACTCTGTGTGTTTCCTCCTCTTCCAGGAACCCATCTCCTACACACTGGCAGCCACAGCCTACAGAGTTGATTCCCATCAACAAACAAGATGTGAAACACTGCAGAAGGACATAGATAATGCAAATGGCTCTCTACTGAGTGTCTGGGTAAACAAATAAAATACTGTAGAAAGAAGTGAGTGGTTTAATGTTACTTCTACAAATATAGCACAGCCTGTTAGTAGCCAAGAGAAAGGTAAAGACTGACAGAATGCTCTGGTAGATATGGTGGATTGGTTTTTGGGAGCCATAATCATTTTCTGGATAGAAAAAGTGTGACTTTGGGGATCCTGTTCTCGCTGCCTCAAGACTGTAATCATGCTATACATCTCTGTCACCATATGGTCACAGACACACAAGCTCCTCTCCTGCTCCTTCCTCAGCCACACACACACAAACACACACAGTTAATGGAGAGAGTAGAGGTCTTGCGTATTGGAGGGTGTGAGCTGAATTTCAATAGATTTCTTTCAGTCCTGCTTGGCATTGCCCTTTATTTTCTAAATGATGTGGGCAGAAAGCAAGAGTTAATTGGCATGAAACTTCAACATAGAGCATCAATTTAGCCTGTCAATCTATTGTGATGTCTGTAATCAAATCACAATATATTGTGATACAAAACTGTGTTAAACATGTACATGTTAAAACACTCCATGCAGGCGTATCCGTTGGACAGATGGGAAATTACATCCCATCAGAGAGTGTGTGTGTTGTGTGTTCAGTCCTCTCTCTTCCTCAAACACAGATGTTCTAAATAGAAAGAAAGTCAATTAAAAGTAGGATAAAAGTAGGATAAAAGTAGGATATTATCTAGCTACAGATCCTGAAGAAATGCAAACATGACCTTTCTCCAAACAATATAGCATTAGGTTATGTTGGTCAAACACAATCATATTTTCATTCATCTCACCTTTGGGGAGTTCTGTCAAAATAACAGGAAATGTATTTCAAGGCGCTGGTTTATAATAGGCCTGGCTAATTTCTGTCTGAAACATAAAGTAAGCATAGGCAACGGATGCATACATTAGGCTAAAAGTTTAAAGACAGCAGTCTATGATTTGACAAAACTATAGATAAATTACTTAATAAATCATAATAAAATGGTCCAGAAAAATAACAATTAGTGGTTGGCAATCAGTGGAGGCTCCTCAGAGGAAGAAGGGAAGGACCATCCTCCTCACTGAATTTCATAAAAAGAAACATTTTAAAATGTTTAAAAAGCTATCCTTTTTAGATAAAACTATACTAAATATAATCACGCCACCAAATAATTGATTAAAACACATTATTTTGAAAGAAGGTCAACAGTACACTCAACAGCACTCTGTAGGGTAGAACCATGCTGTAGTCGGAGGACAGCTAGCTTCCGTCCTCCTTTGGGTACATTGACTTCAATACAAAACCTAGGAGGCTCATGGTTCTCATCCCTTTCCATAGACTTGCACAGTAATTATGACAACTTCCGGAGGATGCCCTCCAACCTATCAGAGCTCTTGCAGCATGATCTGACATGTTGTCCACCCAATCAAAGGATCAGAGAATTAATATAGCTAGTACTGCAGTGCATAACATGTGGTGAGTAGTTGACTCAAAGAGAGAGAAAGACACTAGTTGAACCGTTTTGAACAAATTAACTCATTCCAAAATTAAAGAGAAGCAAGAGAGAAATGCAGCTACCTAGTTTAGCCTACAAGAACACCCTGCTCTAACAGAGGCATGCTATGTTAGCTAGCTGGCTATCACTTTCCAACACAACACTGGAACTCTTCCAAGTCAAGGTAAGCTTTAGGTTTTACTAATTTATTGCCAGTGGGGCCTAATGACTGTACACTGTAACGCTATTGTATTATTGTAGTGGGTTTACTAACGTGTTAGTTCTATTAGCTATGCTGACTATGACATTACTTTAGCTAATATGGTGACAACTGGGTGAATGGATATGAATGACAGTCATCAATATGCTGTAATAGAAATAAGGCCATGCTCATGAAAAAAATAATCTTAAACGGCACTGACTGCCACTGTTGGCAATGACATTGCAATATACTGTATCATATAAAGCCTGAATAGCCTAACATAGCAGAAATCCCTGACTAAACATTTGCATGAAGTAGTAGTCTATGCTATACAGCATTTGATATCGTTCAGCCAGTAGCCTAATAAAGGTCTCATATGGGGCTAGTCAGGAGCAATAGGCTTCTCTGTGACATTCATAAATGACAAACCAAATCAGCAAACCCGAGCGTTGTGTCCTAGTACAACATTGTATCCATGAACACCTGGGGTATTTGTAAGTGTAACCGTGAGAAAGAAAGTGACGGCTTGCATTGCAACGTCATCATTTCTCAACCCGCTGTAATTGATGCGTTTAAAAGACCTCATTCCTTCAAGCGTACTACCGACACAACAATACTCCTACAGCTATGAGCTATTCGAGCTCGAATCGGACGTTATTGGAGTCACGCACATCCCATACATGAACAACATAAAGCTGCACTCACTTAATGAAGTAGCTGGCCCCCTCGTCCGAGAATCCTTCTTCCCATCCCAGTGGTAAATCTAAAACATGAATACAATGGGCTGCGTGAATCTATACATATCTAGATGTGGTAGGCTAAAGCACAATGTGCACACCAGTCATGAAATATCGTATTATTAATTCCCGCGCCTACCTGATCGTATCATGTGTCCAGAGTTGACAGGTTCACCCGTACGGGGATGGAGCCAAGTAGTGCTGTGAGTTTTATCACTGAAAGAAAGACACCTGTTACTGGACGAGGAGAACGTGAATAACTGCGTAATTAACCAGTTTCACCAGTACAGCTTAAATGTAAAACATCACAGTGCATGCTCACTTGATGAAGAAGACCCTGCCATCTCGATAAACTCCATAGGACCAGTGGTCAGGTAGAGTGTCCCGCCCGAGCGGTGCCGCCATGATCCCGGCTTCTTGTTCAAGCTATTTCATTCTCATCTTCCCCTCCGCAGAGTTTTCAGTCCAATGATCACCGCTAGGGCTGCATACTTTTAAAGGGGAAGACCAAACTTGGAAAAAAGTCCTAAAGCCAGCGCGTCTTTGTGCCACTTTTAGCCGACGAAAAAGGGGTGTGGACATACCAAAGCGTGCATGGTTGGCTGTGATTGAATCAAATGTAAAACATGGTTATCCAATTCATTTCAATCTAGCGCAGTATTGTTATGCATCACAAGGGTGCAGCTACAATAATTACACATAAGGAATGCGTTGAAAAGATTTCAGCATTAACGTCCTGTTATTTGAGAAGATTAACATTCCCAAACAACAGTCCATCACACGCAAATTCCAAAACTCAACTGAACGATCTTTCCTGCAATAATGACGTCACCTACAGTATAATAAACTAGAAATGATATAGCATTTCCTGATGAATCTAAGATAGCCTTTAATAAGACCATGACTTGTGGAACATACATGTAACTGGCGAAATAAAGACGACACCAACATATAGTATCTTAATAGGGCGTTGGGCCACCACGAGGGGCCAGTACGGCTTCAATGCGCCTTGGCATAGATGTGTCTGGAACTCTATTGGAGGGATGCGACATTCCATCATTTAGTGTCTTGTTGATGGTGGGGGAAAGCCCTGGTCCAGAGTCTCCCATACAGTGCATTCGGAAAGTATTCACACCACTTTACTTTTTCCACAATTTGTTACATAACAGCCTTATTCTAACACTGATTCAATGATGTTTTCCCCTCATACATCTACACACAATACTCCATAATGACAAAGCAAAAACAGGTTTTTAAACATTTTGCTAATTTATTCAGAATAAAAAACAGAAATATCATATTTACATAAGTATTCATACCATTTGCTATGATACTCGAAATTGAGCTCATTGATCATCCTTGAGATGTTTCGACAACTTGATTGGAATCCACCTGTGTGAAATGCAATTGATTGGACATGATTTGGAAAGCCACACACCTGTCTATGTAAGGTTCTGTGTTTATTTTCTTAGTCAACCTTGTGTTCTGTTTCGTTGTGTTCTTGAACCTAGTCCTGTTTCTTTGTGTTCTTGAACGTAGCCCTGTCTTTCATTTTTGTTCATTGATTTCACCTGTGTTAGTTACTCACCTGGTCTCATCAGCTCCTCGTTTAGTTCAGTTCCTTCTATTTGTGCCTTTGTGAGGTATTGTTCGTTTTGACTCTACTAAGCTTTCCTAGCTTGTTTGCGAGAACCAGTTATAGCCTTCAGTCCTAGTTTTGATTCACCTGCCTGTTTGCCTACCTGTGCATGACCATTGCCTGCCTGTGACCACGATTCCTGCCTTCGAAGGCGAAATAAATACCTCCCTGACTCTGCGCGTGAATCGACACCTTTTTCTCCCTGAGTATTCATTACAGTCTATATAAGGTCCCACAGTTGGCGGTGCTTGTCAGAACAAAAACCAAGCCATGAGGTCAAAGGAATTGTCCATAGAGGTCCGAGACAGGATTGTGTTGAGACAATGGCCTCCATCATTCTTAAATGGAAGAAGTTTGGAACCACCAAGACTCTTCCTAGAGCTGGCCGCCCTGTGGAGGGGGGAGAACCTTTCAGAAGGACAACCATCTCTGCAGCACCCCACCAATCAGGCCTTTATGGTAGAGCGGCCAGACGGAAGCCACTTCTCAGTAAAATGCACATGACAGCCCACTTGGAGTTTGCCAAAAGGCACCTGAAAACTCTCAGACCATGAGAAACAAGATTCTCTGGTCTGATGAAACCAAGATTGAACTTTTTGCCTGAATGTCAAGCTTCACGTCTGGAGGAAACCTGACACCATCGCTACAGTGAAGCATGGAGTTGACACCATCATGCTGTGGGTATGTTTTTCAGCGGCAGGGACTGGGAGACTAGTCAGGATCGAGATGAACAGAGCAAAGTACAGAGAGGTGCTTGATGGCAACCTTCTCCAGAGTGCTAAGGACCTCAGACTGGGGCAAAGGTTCACCTTACAACAGGACAATGACCCTAAGTACACAGCCAAGACAAGGCAGGAGTGGCTTCAGGACAAGTCTCTGAATGTCCTTGAGTGGCCCAGCCAGAGTCCGGACTTGAATCCGATCGAACATTTCTGGAGAGAGCTAAAAATAGCTGTGCAGCAAAGCTCCCAATCCAACCTGACAGAGCTTGAGAGGATTTGCAGAGAAGAATGGGAGAAACTCCCCAAATACAGATGTACCAAACTTGTAGCGTCATACCCAAGAAGACTCGAGGCTGTAATCGCTGCCAAAGGTGCTTCAAAGTTCTGAGTAAAAGGTCTGAATAGTTATGTAAATGTGATATTTCAGGAAAGAAATATGTTTTATACATTTGCAAACATTTCTCAACATGTTTTTGCTTTGTCATTATAGGGTATTGTTTGTAGATTGATGAGGGGGGAAAACTCTTCAATCAATTTTAGAATAAGGCTGTAACGTAACAAAATTTTGGAAAAGTCAAGGGGTCTGAATGCAAGGTATGTGGTCAACTGGGTGGAGATCTGGTGACTGAGGAACACTATTCTCCCCTTGAGACCCCTTTTTCAAAGTCACTGAGATCTCTTCTTTCAACCATGGGTAGCCAAAATAATGGGCAACTTGACATTTTTTATGCATGACCCTAAGGATGAAGGGATGTTAATTGCTTAACTAACACTGGAACCACATATGTGTGGAAGCAATGCTTTCAATATACTTTGTACCCCTCATTTACTCAAGAGTCTCCTTTATTTTGTAAGGTTACATGTAAGGTTATGGAACATCAGTGTCACTTTCATGTGGTAGTCGGAAGTAGGAAACTAATTTCTCACTTGCTAATTGGTTGAGCTATACACTAGCCGCCAGGGGTGTCATGCACCCAAAAATCTAAGGGGGCACAATGTAGGTGAGGAAGTCTGGGGGGTGGTCCGGAGGGGGGCTAGTCCCCGCTGTAAGGGTGTGCGTGCTGGTGGCAGGGAAGTCAGGCGCAGGAGATCGAACTTGGTATAAACGGAGCAGTTTAATCAGTTATGCATTAGGTGGCGCTATTAAAGTTTTTGGATGAAAAACGTTCCCGTTTTAAACAAGATATTTTGTCACGAAAAGACGCTCGACTATGCATATAATTGACAGATTTAGAAAGAAAACACTCGGACGTTTCCAAAACTGCAAAGATATTGTCTGTGAGTGCCACAGAACTGATGTTACAGGCGAAACCCAGATAAAAATCCAACCAAGAAGTGTCGCATTTTTTGACACCGCCTCATGCCAATGACTCCTTATATGGCTGTGAATGAGCTACGAATGAGCTTACGTTTTCCACGTATTCCCCAAGGTGTCTACAGCATTGTGATGTCTTTTTAGGCATTTCCATTGAAGAATGGCTGTAAGGGACCAGATATAGCATGTGGTGTCTCCCGCAGAAAATCTCGCGTAAAATTCTGAGGTAGCCATTTTTTCAATCACTTCTTATGAGAAACCAATTGCCTCGACTGATATATTATCGAATATATATGTTAAAAACACCTTGAGGATGGATCCTAAACAATGTTTGCCGTGTTTCTGTCGATATTATGGAGCAAATTTTGAAAAAAGTTTGCAGTTATAGTTGTAGCATTTTACGGTCGATTTCTCAGCCAAGCATGATGAAGAAACGGGAGCTATTTCGCCTACAAAAATAATATTTTTGGAAAAAATGATAATGCATGATAATGCATTTGAGGCTATGATTACGGTCTCGGATACGGGATTGCTCATCGCAAGAGGTTAATAAGTGTTCAAAATCTCCGAAAACCAAAATATACAAAATAATACAAGTGGGTACAAAACCCGTCGCACACCAGAACATAACTTGCACATAGCTTACAAACAAACAATCACTGACAAGACTTAAGGGGTACAGAGGGTTAAATACACAACATGTAATTGATGGGATTGGAACCAGGTGTGATACAAGACAAGACAAAACCAAAGGAAAATGAAAAGAGGATCAGCAATGGCTAGAAAGTCGGTGACTTCAACCTCCGAACGCTGCCTGAACAAGGAGAGGGACCAACTTCGGCGGAAGTCGTGACACCCACTACCATTAGTTGGAGAATTTTGCATTTTTCAAACACCTGAAACAGCTTTTTCCTTCTAGAGCCATAATCATCATACTTATGTGGTCCTGTGTAGCTCAGTTGGTAGAGCATGGCGCTTGTAACGCCAGGGTAGTGGGTTCGATCCCCGGGACCACCCATACGTAGAATGTATGCACACATGACTGTAAGTCGCTTTGGATAAAAGCGTCTGCTAAATGGCATATATTATATTATTATTAATTATATGTAAAAGAAATGTCTATTTTCTTCATATCTATGCATACCTCTTGAGCTGCCTGTATCCTCCTGACTTGTATTACAAAAAAGAAACGTGCTTCTTTGCATCTCTGCTAAAATTTGGGTAAAAGATTGAAAGGAATGTGAGTCTTATTCAGAACAGTTATTGCTTGCTTTTCTAAAGTCTACCAACCTTGCCAGCAGACATGCCAGCTAAGACAGACAATCTCTAACTTGATAGCCTGAAATGGCTTCTTAGTAGCTAGTTACAGGGTTGGGAGATTGGGAACCTATCTAGGCTAGCTAAAGCCAACTTCATAAAATTGCCAGGTGGCAACTACAGAGAAACAACAGGACAAATCTGATGGGCATGATGCTTCTGCGTGCCGCTTTCAACCAGTTAGCAAGTAGTACATTTCCGAGTTTCCTCATTACAACCAGCACGTGAATGTGACATGCGCTACCTTTCAAAAGTTTGGGGTCACTTAGAAATGTCCTTGTTTTTGAAAGAAAAGCACAAAAAACACCAAATTGATCAGAAATACAGTGTAGACATTGTTACTATTGTAAATTAATATTGTAGCTGGAAACGGCATATATTATTTTTAAATTGAATATCTACATAGGCGTACAGAGGCCCATTAGCAGAAACCATCACTCCGGTGTTCCAATGGCACGTTGTGTAAGCAAATCCAAGTTTATCATTTTAAAAGGCTAATTGATCATTAGAAAACCCTTTTGTAATTATGTTAGCACAGCTGAAAACTGTTGTGCTGATTAAAGAAGCAATAAAACTGGCCTTCTAGTTGAGTTTCTAGAGCATCAGCATTTGTGGGTTTGATTACAGGCTCAAAATGGCCAGAAACAAATAACTTTCTGAAACTCGTCAGTCTATTCTTGTTCTGAGAAATGAAGGCTATTCCATGCGAGAAATTGCCAAGAAACTGATGATCTCGTACAACGCTGTGTACTACTCCTTTCACAGAACAGTGGAACCTGGCTCCAATCAGAATAGAAAGAGGAGTGGGAGGCCCCGGTGCACAACTGAGCAAGAGGACAAGTACATTAGAGTGTCTAGTTTGAGAAACTGACGCCTCACAAGTCCTTACTTGGCAGCTTCATTAAATAGTACCCACAAAACACCAGTCTCAACGTCAACAGTGAAGAGGCTACTTCGGGAAGCTAGCCTTCTAGGCATGGTTGCAAAGAAAAAGCCATATCTCAGACTGGCCCATTTAAAAAACAAAAAGAGTGATGGGCAAAAGAACACACACTGGACAGAGGAATTCTGCCTAGAAGGACTGTAATTGCAATCGTCTTTGATGGGTGGTCGAATGTTCGTGGGCAAGGAATAATTAACTACATCATATTCACCCCTCAAACAGTATTCTACAAGAGCACAGACACAAGGGACAACAGATACACCGGTCTCTACATTGTAGATGAGCTGAAGGCAGTCATCAATGACCTTGGACCAAAGAAGGTATTGGCACTGGTGACAGACAATGCAATTACATCATACCCATTGGCTGTGCTGCATATGCATTGAATCTGCTTCTTAAGGACATCATGGCACTGAAAACAATGGATACACTCTACAAGAGAGCCAAGGAAATGGTTAGGTATGTGAAGGGTCATCAAGTTGTAGCAGCAATCTGCAGTGGCTTGCAAAAGTATTCACCCCCCCTTGGCATTTTTCCTATTTTGTTGCCATACAACCTGGAATTAAAATGTATTTTGGGGGGTTGTATCATTTGATTTGCACAACATGCCTACCACTTTGAAAATGCAAAATATGTTTTATTGTGAAACAAACAAGTAATAAGAGGGGAAAAAACTTGAGCGTGCATAACTATTCACCCCCCCCCCCCCCAAAAAAAGTAAATACTTTGTAGAGCTGCCTTTTGCAGCAATTACAGCTGCAAGTCTCATGGGGTATGTCTCTATAAGCTTGGCACATTTAGCCACTGGGATTTTTGCCCATTCTTCAAGTAAAAACTGCTCCAGCTCCTTCAAGTTGGATGGGTTCCTGCTTGTGTGCAGAAATCTTTAAGCCATACCACAGATTCTCAATTGGATTGAGGTCTGGGCTTTGACTAGGCCATTCCAAGACATTTAAATGTTTCCCCTTAAACCACTCGCGTGTTGCCTTGGCAGTATGCTTAGGGTCATTGTCCTGCTGGAATATGAACCTCCGCCCCAGTCTCAAATCTCTGGAAGGCTAAAACAGTTTTCCTTCAAGAATTTCCATGTATTTAGCTCCGTCCATCATTCCTTCAATTCTGACCAGTTTCCCAGTCCCTTCCGATGAAAAACATCCCCACAGCATGATGCTGCCACCACCATGCTTCACTGTGGAGATGGTGTTCTCGGGGTGATGAGAGGTGTTGGTTTGCACCAGACATAGCGTTTTCCTTGATGGCCAAAAAGCTCAATTTTAGTCTCATCTGACCAGAGTACCTTCTTCCATATGTTTGGGGAGTCTCCCACATGCCTTTTTTTTGAACACCACATGTTTGCTTATTGTTTTCTGGCCACTCTTCCGTAACGCCCAGGGCTTAAAGTGGTCCTTTGGACTTTATTTAACTAATATTGTGACTTCTGAAGGTAATTGGTTGCACCAGTTCAAAAAACATCTACATTTAAATGGTATTATTATTAATTCGCATATATATTTCCGTTAATACCCATATATTCTTGTTAATTCCCACGTAAGGTTTCCACCTGAATATTCCCCAAAATGTGCAACCCTACAGAGAAATCACATGATCAGTATCACATGACTTAACTGATGTGACATCTTAGAGGGGTCAGAGCAACTTTCAAACAGGAAGCTCGCTTTAAGATCAGCGACTATTTTTTTTTCTTCGTTCATTTTTTTATTTAATTGAAAATTGCATTATTTTTATTTTTCAGGGGGTGCTGCAGCACCCTCAGCACACCTACTTCCCATAACTATGGAGACATCTTGAGGATTTCAGACATGTATTAGGTGTTGGGCTAATATGTTGGATAGATGTTGAAAGAGGTTACAGAAAAATTATCAACAACAAAAGAGTGATCAAATTACATCTACATCTGTATAGGCTATGTAACTCTGTATTTCTTTAATGGTTAATATTGCCTGAAAATTCAAAATTGGATACTGACAGAAATGTCTTAAAATATGCCAGTTGGCTGTGCTGTAATGGGACTATTATCCCATGCCTTACATTGTCCTCACACCCCAGATCCAGCAGCTATCAGGTTTCTCTGAGTGAGAGACTTCCCAGTAACAAAAATACACTGACATGGCAGGACCTCTCTCAAGAGCAGGGCAAGTTCACATAAAAAGAAGAAGCAACTGCTCAGGAGGCCATTGTTGTCATCAGAGAAAATCTATAAATAGCCATCTTTATTGTGTGCTATGGCTGACAATATGTTAAATAGCAATAAGTGAATGAATGATGCATCTACAATCCGACTCTCTGTGTGTGTGTGTGACAATGTGTGTGCCAGTGTGTGTGGCATGTACACACAAAGCTGGTTTAGCTGTGGATCTGTCAGCGTCATCTCTCTCACTGCAGCTGCAGGCCTTAAGGACAGAGAGACTTCCCAACCATGACACATTACAATAATGCTTACGCTGCATCAAACGGACCTGCCCAATTTCCTGATGCTGCCCATAAATGTAACTTGAGGTGTGTGAGGCAAAGCTCAAAGTCACAGTACAGAGTAGAGCAGGCTACATCTCCATAAGTAAAGAGGGGAAAGAGCTGTATCACATCAACAAAGGAAGACATCGACATACAATGTCTGGCCTCTCTCCAATGTCTTTATGACAACCTTTCGTTTTACAATAGCCATTTGAATTCACGTATTCCTAATGATTCAGAATGAGTGGATTACATCTCAATAGATTTAGTACTGCCATCGGGCCTTTTTTACTAATGCAGTGTTTTATGTAAAAACATTCTTACTGAACACAGTCTTTTGGTCCAATACATTTTTAAAAGGACTAAAAGAAGAGAAATAACTCTCCATATCCTCGTGGGCTTCCTGTTAGGTAAAGGTTATCCATCTCCTTCCTTCCTGGACTAGAACAACCCAGAGTACACTCCCAGGGAGCAGAAAGCATCAAACACCCCACTG
Source organism: Oncorhynchus gorbuscha (assembly GCF_021184085.1). Lineage (NCBI taxonomy): Eukaryota > Metazoa > Chordata > Actinopteri > Salmoniformes > Salmonidae > Oncorhynchus > Oncorhynchus gorbuscha. The sequence continues at coordinate 10,783,385 of NC_060176.1, forward strand.
CAATATAAATATTTGATACTGAATCCCTATGGAGGAGGCTTTGCTGGCCTGTCCCCCATTGGATTGATGTACTGTTCCTCTGGAATGATGGTGTGAAATCAAACACGCTTCTTCTCCAAACCCATTTGACTACAGATATTATACATCAAACACGCTTCTTCTCCAAATCCTTTGACTACAGATATTATACATCAAACACGCTTCTTCTCCAAATCCATCAAACACGCTTCTTCTCCAAACCCATTTGACTACAGATATTATACATCAAACACGCTTCTTCTTGACTACAGATATTATACATCAAACACGCTTCTTCTCCAAACCCATTTGACTACAGATATTATACATCAAACACGCTTCTTCTCCAAACCCATTTGACTACAGATATTATACATCAAACACGCTTCTTCTCCAAACCCATTTGACTACAGATATTATACATCAAACACGCTTCTTCTCCAAACCCATTTGACTACAGATATTATACATCAAACACGCTTCTTCTCCAAATCCTATTGACTACAGATATTATACATCAAACACGCTTCTTCTCCAAACCCATTTGACTACAGATATTATACATCAAACACGCTTCTTCTCCAAACCCATTTGACTACAGATATTATACATCAAACACGCTTCTTCTCCAAATCCTATTGACTACAGATATTATACATCAAACACGCTTCTTCTCCAAACCCATTTGACTACAGATATTATACATCAAACACGCTTCTTCTCCAAATCCTATTGACTACAGATATTATACATCAAACACGCTTCTTCTCCAAATCCTATTGACTACAGATATTATACATCAAACGAGCTATTTTTGAAAACCTGCCTTGATGATCACTGCTTTGTGTGATATATTGTTGTCTCTACCTTCTTGCCTTTGTGCTGTTGTCTGTGCCCATGAATGTTTGTACCATGTTTTGTGCTTCTACCATGTTGTGCTGCTGCCATGTTGTGTTGCTACCATGTTGTCATGTGGTGTTGCTGCCATGCTATGTTGTTGTCTTAGGTCTCTCTTTATGTAGTGTTGTGGTGTCTCTCTTGTTGTGATGTGTGTTTTGTCCTATATTTTTATTTTTAATCTCAGCCCCCGTCCCCGCAGGAGGCCTTTTGCCAGGCCGTCATTGTAAATAAGAATTTGTTCTTAACTGACTTGCCTAGTTAAATAGATTTAAAATTAAATTAAAGAAAGAAAAAACTAAGCCAGAAGTTGAAGAAAATTATGGAGGCTGGTATATTGAGGTCGTGGGGATCTGTCTTTGATGACTCTGCAAACAATAGGGGAAGTTAGGTGAGCCAAATATCATGCTATTGTTTATTTTATTGTATCAGTATAACACACACAAATACGTTTTTGAAAATAACTTTTGTAAATGTCAATGGAACATAAAGAATAACTTCTTGCTGCAGATGAGTGACAGGAACTCTCAGAGTGGTGATGTTATACCGTGTTCACATGCTAGTCGGAACTAGGAAACTATGAAATGTCCGACTTGCTAAGTGGTTGAATGTGGCATGTGTATAACTACAACCAGTTAGCAAGTTGGATATTTCTGTGTTTCCTACATCCCTCTAGCACATGAAAGCTGCATTAGGCATTCAGAGCAAGGCTGCTGAGGGAGAGGGCCAGCACTGAGAGGTTGACAGCTCGCTGATCCCATGGGATCACAGTTATAGAGTCTATGGACAACTCTCCTGACACGCTGCCTTTCTCATTCCACTGAATCCCTCTGCAGCAACTCAGTCCTGGAGACACACCACAAACTCTGAATAACTGTATCTGCAAGTAGCAGTCTGAGGAGGAAAAAACATGAGCATTTTAACTGGGATCTGTCGCTGCACTGCACTAAGTCGTCTACACTGGGGTGGTGTGCATTTACCAAAAGCATTTCAGAAAGAGAAAATTTTCCAAATGATGAACCCTGGGGCAGAGGGGGACATAACACTGCAGTCCCCAGTCAACCTTTCTCCACTATTCTCTCTCTATCTCCCTTTCACACACACACAGTAGTGATTGCACAGTCCTGCGCAGCTCTGCAGTATAGGCGCTGCTGCTGATTCCCGCCTCTCCACTGCCAGAGGCTCACAATGCAGCAAGGTGACTCAATGTTATCGTCCTCTCCTAGGAGGCAGCAGCTCCGGCTGAATCAGTGCTAGCTGAAGGGGCTCTGCAGCAAATGCAATAAAGATCTTACAGGCAATCTGATATATCACACCAAGATGGCATTTCACTCCTCAGGCACTAAAACCATGCCCCTGTCCAACACAGATAGTGATACACCAAGATATACTGATATAAAATCATTAAGTGTGACACCTTCATTACCTGTTATTCTTTTAGCAGAATAAAGCTAGCCTAAGTAATGTATGTTAAATCTCCAGAAAAAAAGATCACAGAACAGCTCACCCCTTAATATTGCTTCTATTTATAGGCTCCTGCTTTCAAGAAACTTTAGGAACCATATTGATAATATGATCTTAGACAATAATGTTTTCTTTGATTACTGATGGCCAAAATGTAAAGACATCTAAACCAGAGGCTATCAAATATTTCCAATGATTAATGATGAATATCTTTTGAAGTCACATAAGCAGAGACTAGTCTAATCATATAAATAATAGCTAAGGTGGGGCAACTCATGACATAGATCAAAAGTTGAAGGTGATGTTGAAGTGAATCATCTTCTGGCAGGTGTATGGTTCCATCTGGATGGAGAGTAAGTACAGCTTCCAGGTCCTGCACTCGGTCTCCCCAGAGGGGCCAAGTGAGCAGGACTGCTGGGTGAGAGATTAGACTCCATTAATCAGAATGTAGCTTCCCGTCAGTCTTAAGGATTGTGGGTTTATGAGACCGCTAGTTAAGAGTAGTCTTTGTGGCCTGTGGTGTCAGCCCCTTTTACTTAACATCAGAACCACCATCCCATGATAAATGTACCAGTTGCACATGCAAAAATATGTCTGCTGAATTCAACTGCTTCACAAACATGTACCACCAAAAGGAGTAACTTCAGGCGTTTAGCCTTTAAGGGCATAACTGTGGTTCAGTCAGTGTAATTTAACAGTTAAATGCTGCTCTCTGGTGGTAAAATGGTGCATTACGACTGATCACTTCACTACAGAAGTATTTTTCAATCATTAAGCCATCAATACAGCAATTTAGCCTGTAAATGCCACAGAACAAAGGGTTTTCATTGATTGCATGTGGAGGCCCAGTCTGTTATATCATGTCTCCACCTTTTTTCCCCCTGCTGCGAGTCAGAGCTGGGAGGAAGCATGGAGAGCACAGCAGTTTCTACACCAGGTTGCCTAGGAACCAGAGCCTCTCCATCCAATTATTTAAAAAACACATTTAACAAGGTAACAATGAATCTACACGTAATTTTTTACTTCACCTTTATTTAACCAGGGAGGACAGTTGAGAACAAGTTGTAATTTACAACTGCGACCTGGCCAAGATAAAGCATAGCAGTGCGACAAAAACAACACAGTTACACATGGGATAAACAAACGTACAGTCAACACAATAGAAAATCTGTATACAGTGTGTGCAAATGAAGTAAGGAGGTAAGGCAATAAATAGGCCAATAGTGGCGAAGTAATTACAATTTAGCAATTTACACTGGAGTGACATATACGGATGAGGATGTGCAAGTAGAAATACTGGTGTGCAAAAGAGCAGAAAAACAAAAATGGTCATGAGGTAGGTTGTTTGTTGGATGGGCTATTTACAGATGGGCTGTTTACAGCTGCAGCGATCGGTAAATTACTCTGACAGCTAATGCTTAAAGTTAGAGAGGGAGATATAAGTCCCCAATGTCAATGATTTTTGCCATTCCTTCCAGTCATTGGCAGCAGAGAACTGGAAGGAAAGGCGGCCAAATTAGGTGTTGGCTTTGGGGATGACCAGTGAAATATACCTGCTGGAGCGTGTGCTACGAGTGGGTGCTACGATGGTGATCAGTGAGCTGAGATAAGGCGGTGCTTTACCTAGAAAAGACTTATAGATGACCTGGAGCCAGTGGGTTTGGCGAGGAATATTTAGCCAGCCAACGAGAGCATACAGGTCACAGTGGTGGGTAGTATATGGGGCTTTGGTGACAAAACAGATGGCACTGTGATAGACTACATCCAATTTGCTGAGTAGATTGTTGGAGGCTATTTTGTAAATGATATCACCGAAGTCAAGGATCGGTAGGATAGTCAGTTTTATTAGGGTATGTTTGGCAGCATGAGCGAAGGATGCTTTGTTTGTGAAATAGGAAGCCGATTCTAGATGTAACTTTGGATTGGAGATGCTTAATGTGAGTCTGGAAGGAGAGTTTAGTCTATCCAGACACCTATGTATTTATAGTTGTCCACATATAAATCAGAACCGTCCAGAGTAGTGATGCTAGTCGGATGGGCGGGTGCAGGCAGTGATTGATTGAAGAGCATGCATTTTGTTTTACTAGCATTTAAGAGGCTACAGAGATTAGTATGGCATTGAAGATTGTTTGGACACTTAAGTGTTTGTATAATAGAAATGACTTTGAAAAAAACATTCAATACAATTGGTTAGCAATCATTAGCAAGAAGGCATTTTCAAAATAGACTGAACAAAAATACAAATACTAACAGAGTAGGCTCTAACTATAGATATCACATGACCAGGTAGGGGAATAGCATTGAGCCCACCCATTTGGGAGCCTAGCCAATGAGAATTAGTTTCTTCCCGCAAAAGCACTTTATTGCTGACAGAAATATTCCTAAAACAAGGTTACACATGGCCTGAGATTGCGAGGCCAGTTGACTGTACTGCAAAACTCTTTCAAACATTGGAGGCAGCTTATGGTAAAGATATTAACATTCAATTCACTGGCAACAGCCCCAAGCCATAAGACTCCTGAACAGGTAACCAAATGGCTAACCGGACTGTTTGCATTGTGTGCCCCCGCCCCAATCCCTTTTACTCTTGTTGCTGCTCGGTTTATCATATATGCAGTCACTAACTATAGTCTTGTACATACTACCTCAATTGTCCCAACCAACCAGTGCTCCCACACATTGGCTCACCGGGTTATCTACAGTGTCCCACCACACCCTTTGATGCTACTGCTACTGTCATATATATGCAGTGACTTTAACCATATAATATAATAATAATATCTACATACTACCTCAATCAGCCTAACTGGTGTCTGTATGTAGCCTCACTCTTATTTCTGTCTTTTTAGTCTTTACTTTCCCATTGTTCACCTACCTTTTTTGTACTATTGGTTAGAGCCTATAAGTAAACATTTCACTGTAAGATCTGTAGTATTCGGCACAAGTGACAAATAAACCTTGATTTGATGGACAACCCTGCAGTAAGCATGCCAGTTCTACACTCCCTCAAAAATTGCAACATGTGACATTGTGTTGTGTGACAACTGCACATAGTGGCCTTTCATTGTCCCCCAGAGCAAGAAAGCACCTGTTTAATGATCATGCTGTCATCAGCTTCTTGATTGGCCACACCTGTTAGGTGGATGGATTATCATGGCAAAGCAGAAATGCTCACTAACAGGGATGAAACCAATCTTTAAAGATACACATTTCATGCATATGGAACATTTCTGGGATTTTTCAAAATATTTCAACACATGAAACATGGGACCAACACTTTAAATGTTGCGTTTATATTTTTCAATACAAGTACCATCATGTGTACTTTGGCCAACCTTTAGACCCCCTCCACTGAAACAAAACACAGCAGACAAGATCTTTCCAAATTGATATTTATTTGTGAGAAAGACTCCTTATGCCACCAGAGCAGAAGCAGTAGAGGATTCGCTGTGAATTAAGGGGGAAAAGTGATTAGTAAAGGAAAGCTGTGTAATCAACCAAAGTTAATCACCAACCCTGACTAACAATACAAGTAGTTAGTATGCTTGATAATCAGGTCAATACGTGTACATTTGTTGGTATACATTTTCAGCCTGCGGGAGACTGATAATTAACCAGTTAGAATAATGCCTCTGACAGTTGGTAACAATTAAATAGAACCAGGGTCAGGGAGATGTATGAAGGGGACTGGCAGGTTGGCACAGAACAGCCATTCTGATAATTTACCTCCAAGGTTTTATCTAGCACATAAGAAATATCTCAGTTCTTACAAGGGAAGAACAGGACAATGAAATGTGCCATTTAATGAACTAACAAACTGAAAATATTAATAGAGTAGGTACTATGCCTTCATGCTGGCTTAATCTCCCTAAGGCCAATAAAGCAGCGAAGAGTTAATACATACTACTTCCAGTTGGGAGCAAGAACTCTCTTCGTCTTGTAGTAACGTGCCAATCTGTGGATTCTACTTTCAGTGAGAATCAGACGGAACTTGGCATCCTTGTCCTGCAAGAAAAAAAGTTTAGTTAAAAAGCCCTTCCAGTCAAAAAATCAAGACAGTCAATGGCAAAGGCGGGTATTACAATAGAGTTAAATTATGCACTACATAATAATAATAGTTTGCCTCCCCAGTCATGGCCCAGATGCTCTGGGAAGACAGGAATATGCAGGATGCCGTCCCTACCAGCCCAAAGGCTGGGAACAGGCTTGCTGTCAATGTTGTGGGATGGGACTGTACATCATGGCGCCGTACAATGCTACGCTCCTATAAGCCACTTGGACAGAGCCATGCAAGAGCAACCTTACCGGATGTCCACATTGAGCATCAGTCAATTCATTTTTACATCGGGCTGTAATTTAGTTGGATTTTCAAACAACTAGTTTTGCTTGAGAATCCTGGTGGTTTAACCTTTTGTGACTAGGGGGCAGTATTTTCATTTTTTGTCAAAATAACATTCCCGTAGTAAACAGGATATTGTGTCAGGACAAGATGCTAGAATATGCATATAATTGACAGCTTAGGATAGAAAACTCTAAAGTTTCCAAAACTTTAAAAATATTGTCTGTGAGTATAACAGAACTGATGTTGCAGGCGAAAGCCTGAGAAAAATCCAAACAGGAAGGGACTTATAGAACAGTGAATGGGCCAGATTACTTTTTCTATGGCTTCCCTAATGTGTCTAGTGTCACAATACATAGTTTCAAGCTTTTATTTTGAAAAATGAGCCTGAACGTCAACATTGCGTCAGTGGTCTGCTGAAGTCTCATAGTGTTTGGTGCGTAGAGGACAAATGCGGCCATTGTTTCTCTCTCTCCTACTAAGAAGCCACCATTCCCGGTTAATATATTATCGAATAGATATTTGAAAAACACCTTGAGGATTCATTGGAAACTAAGTTTTCCATGTTTCTGTCGATATTATGGAGATCATTTGGAATATTTTACTCCGTTTTCATGACTGCAATTTCCGGGCGATTTCTCAGCCAAACGTGAAGAACAAACGGAGCTATTTCACCTACAAAAATAATATTTGGGGAAAAAGGAACATTTGCTATCTAACTGAGAGTCTCGTGAGTGAAAACATCCGAAGCTCATCAAAGGTAAACGATTTAATTTGATTGCTTTTCTGATTTCCGTGACCAAGTTACCTGCTGCTAGCTGGACAAAATGCTATGCTAGGCTATCGATAAACTTACACAAATGCTTTTCTAGCTTTGGCTGTAAAGCATATTTTGAAAATGTGAGATGACATGGTGATTAACAAAAGGCTAAGCTGTGTCAGTATATTTCCTAGGAATATTTATGTCCGTTACGTTATGCTAATTAGTGTCAGATGATGACAACGGTCCCGTTCACGGGCTGGGGTGTCACTAGAGGTTAACAGTCTCCGCCCTCCCTGGAAGTTAACCCGAGACAAACATTTAAAGGCCCTGTTACCTTTCGGTTCCTCTCCAGATGCTTCCTTATAGCAACAGCCTTCTTGATGAGGTGGTAAAGATCCTCAGGCAGGTCAGGGGCCAGGCCCTTGGACTTGAGGATCCTCAGGATCTTGTTTCCAGTGACAAAGCGCACCTGGGCAACACCATGAGAGTCCCTAAGGATCACACCTGTGGAGAGAATAGTATCAGCCTTTTCTAACTTCAGTCTCTTTGCATTTTCCCCTCTGTGGTTTGTACTTTGTGTGGTCAACCAAACCCGAAATGGTTTGATTGTAGAAAAATAGACAATGCGTTCAACTTTTGTTCTAAAAAGTATGGTGAGAAAGATTTAATGTGAGTATATGCCTAGGACAACACTGGGTAAATCTGGATTGATAATGTTGAACCTTGAATTCACTTTCAACGGCACAGCAGCTTCAGAGAAAGGCGACAAGGAACGGATTGATTTTAGCACACCTGACAAGATCATACCATTCATTTGATATGGCCGTTGGGTTAGGGTGCATAAATCATTGCCACCAGATGAACTGAGAAGAGAACCTTATGGAAAGGGCTGGACAGTATACAAATTAACAAGGTCCTTACCGATTTGGGAGGGAGAAAGACCTTTCTTGGCAAGCTTGAAGATCTGCTCTTTGACATCATCAGATGTAACCTTCAGCCACTGTAGAACAACATTTCAGAGTTTGAGAGACAGATTTCCCCTTTGTTAATTTAAACTTTTATTCACAGTATCGATCCTTCGTTCGATATTTAGCTAGACTGCAATATGACATGCACATGCCAGTCAAAGTTGCCTCAATGTTGATATTGGCAAAACATGTGGTCACATTACCAGGTTAGCCAGATTCATAAACATATTATACAAACTAAACTCCAGTTAACCATCCAAAAGTTTCATGACATTGGAACGTTATGAACAACTAGATGCTTACGGTGGGCACACTGCGTCTGTAGGGAAGTGCAGACTGGGACAGGCCCTTGCTGAAACAGAAAGTCTCTGTAAGTCGGTAGCTACAGTAACTACATGATGACAAACAGCCATGGGCTGCTAAAGCCACGCTTGGACTAGAAATAATGCACTTCAACTAGCTACTTATTTGGGTAGTGCAGTACAGTACTAACTAGATACGTAGTTGGCTAGTGCGGTACTGTGCAACTAGCTAGTTACCTTGCTAGTCTTGGGTAGAAACTATGGCTAAACTACTCTACATTACGTTAGCATTAGAATGGGAAAACATTGTCATGTGGTTTAAGGCGAAGATTTCATCGAGCGGGTTATTTGTTTCCATTCCAATATCACCGCATATATAACTAAAAGACCTATATAATTAGTCTAATGACTGTAAACCATCTGCTAACTTGGTAGGCCTGCGTGCGCGGACATCATGGCACTGTGTCGGTAGAACGCTAGTTGTTAGCCAGCTAGCTAGCAATAATTATTGTTTAAATATTTGAACAAATGTGTAGACAAAACATATGTTGGGGTTGATGAGAAACTGTAAAACAAATCAAACGTTCCAGCTACGGAGAACAAAAGCCAATATGGTAATTATTTCCGAATTAAACGCATGCTTACCCAGGAGCGTGCATGCGACCCATGATGGCGTTCTAAAAGAAAAGAAAGAGGCAGAAAACCCTGCGCCCTTTCGGAAGTAGAGCTTTTAATCGGAAGTGACGTAGGCTGAAGGTAGCTACATTGTGTGTGTTTTATTTTTATTCTGTGATGGTTTATGTGACATGTTTGCTTTTCAAATAGAGTGCCTTGCAAAATTATTAATTGCCCTTAGTGTTTCTCCTATTTTGTTGCATTACAACCTGTAATTGAAATGGATATTTATGTGGATTGAATGTAATGGACCAACACAATATATTCCAAATTAGTAAAGTAAAACAATAAATAAAAAAATGAAAAGTGGTGCGTGCAGATGTAGTCACCCCCTTTGCCATGAAGCCCCTATATAAGATCTGGTGAAACCTTTACCTTCAGAAGTAACATAATTAGTTAAATAAAGTCCACCTGTGTGCAATCTAAGTGTCACGTGATCTCAGTATATATACACCTGTTCTGAAAGGTCCCGGAGTCTGCAACACCACTGAGCAAGCACACCATGAAGACCAAGGAGTTCTCCAAACAGGTCAGGGACAAAGTTGTGGAGAAGTACAGATCAGGGTTGAGTTATAAAAAAATATCCAACACTTTGAACATCCCACGGAGCATTTCAATCCATTATTATTATTATTTTTAAATAATATGGCACCACAACAAACCTGCCAAGAGAGGGCCACCCACCAAAACTCACAGACCAGGCAACCTGTAGGCATTAATCAAAGAGGCAACAAAGAGAACAAAAATAAGCCTGAAGGAGCTGCAAAGCTCCACAGAGGAAATTGGAGTATCTGTCCATAAGACCATTTTAAGTCCTACACTCTACAGAGCTGGGCTTTATGGAAGAGTGGTCAGAAAAAAATAAGGAAACACGTTTGGTGTTCGCCAAAAGGCATGTGGGAGACTACCCAAACATATGGAAGAAGGTACTCTGTTCAGATGAGACTAAAATTAATATTTTTGGCCATCAAGGAAAATGCTATGTCTGGCACAAACCCAACACCTCTCATCACCCCGAGAACACTATCCCCACAGTGAAGCATGCTGGTGGCGGCATCATGCTGTGGAAACTAGTCAGAATTGAAGAAATTATGGATGGCGCTAAATACAGGTATATTCTTGAGGGAAACCTGTTTAAATCTTCCAGAGATTTGAGACTCTACGCATACTGCTAAAGCAACACTTGAGTGGTTTAAGGGGAAACATTTAAATGTCTTGGAATGGCCTTGTCAAAGCCCAGACCTCAATCCAATTGAGAATCTGTGGTATGACTTAAAGATTGCTGTACACCAGCGGAACCCATCCAATTTGAAGGTGCTGGAGCAGTTTGGCATTGAAGAATGGGCAAAAATCCCAGTGGCTAGATGTGCCAAGCTCATAGAGACATACCCCATGAGACTTGCAACTGTAATTGCTGCAAAAGGTGGCTCTACAAAGTATCTTCTTTGGGGGGGGTGAATAGTTATGCACGCTCAAGTTTTCAGTTTATTTGTCTATCTTGTTTGTCCCCTCCCCCCGCCCCCCCCTCCAAGACTTATAGGTGACCTGGAGCCAGTGGGTTTGGCGATGAGCATGAAGCGAGGGCCAGCCACTGAGAGCATACAGGTCACAGTGGTGGGTAGTATATGGGGCTTTGGTGACAAAACAGATGGCACTGTGATGGACTGCATGCAATTTGCTGAGTAGAGTGTAGGAGGCTATTTTATAAATGACATCGCCGAAGTCAAGGATTGGTAGGATAGTCAGTTTTATGAGGGTATGTTTGGCAGCATGAGCGAAGGATGCTTTGTTCCGTAATAGGAAGCGAATTCTAGATGTAACTTTGGATTGGAGATGCTTAATGTGAGTCTGGAAAGAGTTTACAGTCTATCCAGACACCTAGGTATTTATAGTTGTCCACATATAAATCAGAACCGTCCAGAGTAGTGATGCTAGTCGGGCGGGCGGATGCGGGCAGTGATTGGTTGAAGAGCATGTATTTAGTTTTACTAGCATTTAAGAGCAGGAGGCCACGGAATGAGTGTAGTATGGCATTGAAGCTCGTCTGGAGGTTAGTTAACACAGTGTCCAAAGAAGTGCCAGAAGTATAGAGAATGGTGTCGTCTGCGTAGATGTGGATCAGAGAATCACCAACAGCAAGAGCGACATCATTGATGTATACAGAGAAAAGATTCGACCCGAAAATTGAACCCTGAGGCACCCCCATAGAGGCTGCCAGAGGTCCGGACAACAGGCCCTCCGATTTGACACACTGAACTCTATATGAGAAGTAGTTGGTAAACCAGGTGAGGCAGTCATTTGAGAAACCAAGGCTGTTGAGTCTGCCGATACAAATGTGGTGATTGATAGAGTCGAAAGCCTTGGCCAGGTTGATGAATACGGCTGCACAATATTGTCTTTTATCGATGGCGGTTATGATATCGTTTAGGACCTTGAGCGTGGCTGAGGTGCACCCATGACCAGCTCGGAAACCAGATTGCAAAGTGGAGAAGGTACGTGAGATTCGAAATGGTCGGTGATCTGTTTGTTAAATTGGCTTTCAAAGACCTTAGAAAGGCAGGGTAGAATAGATATAGGTCTGTAACAGTTTGGGTCTTGAGTGTCTCCCCCTTTGAAGAGGGGGATGACCGCGGCAGCTTTCCAATCTATGGGGATCTCAGACGATACAAAAGAGAGGTTGAACAGACTAGTAATAGGTGTTGCAACAATTACAGCAGATCATTTTAGAAAGATTGGGTCCAGGTTGTCTAGCCCAGCTGATTTGTAGGGGTCTAGATTAAGGCAGCCCCCCGCACCTCTCTGATTGTGGGGTTAGGTTACATGCATTCAGTTGTACAACTGACTAGGTATCCCCCCTAAACGTATCATACATGTGAAAGAGATGCTGGAGACGAGAAGCAAGTACAGGGCGTGAACATTTACTGGAAAAAGGACGTCAAAACAAGAACAGTGTCTGGAAAGGGGGAACAAAACGACATGACAACAATAATGATGACACGGGGAACAAACTGAGGAACCGACAGATATAGAATGGCAATCAACAAAGTAATGGAGTCCAAAATTGCACAGCTGCGCGTAATGATGGTGACAGGTTTGCGCAATGAAGGACAGCCTGGTGCCCTCGAGTGACAGTACCCCCCCCCCCCCCCCCCCCCCTCTAGGCGCTCCACCTGGGTGGCGAGCCTGATGGGCCAGTCGAGGCACGGGTGCTGGACAGGGCGTGGGCGCCTGGCGAGCCGGCTGAGGCGTTGGAGCCTGGTGAGCCGGCTGAAGCATGACGTGGGGTGGGCGCTGGCTGAGCCAACCGAGGCAAGAAGACCACTCGACCCAGCTAAGGCATGGAAGCCCGACAAGCTACCTGAGGCACCCCCCGGTACAATCGGCAATGACACCCAGACCCGACGTCACCAACTATAACAAAAACTCCCTGATGCTTCCTTTAGTGGTGTGAGCATTCTGTAAGGATCGACACTGGAAACGAGAAGCAAGTACAGAGAGTGAACATTTAATGTAAAACGGACATTAAAACAAAAACAGCATCTGGACAGGGGAACATAACAACAATAATGCTGACACAGGGAACCAACTGAGGAACAGACATAGATAGAAGGGCAATCTACAGAGTAATGGATTCCAGGTGAGTCCAATATTGCACGGCTGCACGTAATGATGGTGACAGCTGGCGCCAGAGAGGGAGAGCGGGAGCAGGTGTCACACAGAGGCTGACATCTAAAATATTCAGATTTTATTAAAATATTCAGATTTAGGACATCAATCATTTCCTGAGCATTTTAAGGACATCTTTGTAGGGAAAACAGCATCCCGGGTCACCTCAGCATCCTCCTGTAAAGGGAACAGAAGAAGATCATTTTTTAGCAGAGAGAATTAAGAAAAATTTGACCATTTGTGACTTTGATTGTGCGGCATGACCATTTTACCTGCTCATGCACCTCCACCTTAGTCTTCTTTGTAGTAGCAGCCTCCTTCTTCCCCAGGCAACAAAGACATCTCAGTCTCCTCCAGAAGGAGGCCTTCTTATTGGAGGAGTCTTTACTTGCCACTTTTCCCACCTCAGCCATTATTTCCATTGGGGTCCCCTCGGGCACAGCATGGCTGATCAGGTGGACCACCTTAGTCTCATCTTCCTCATGGATACTGGTCAGGGTCTGTTCAGAGCACCCTGACCTCAGTGACAGGGAAGACATTGCCCGGCTCTTTGATCTCTTCCTTTGCACGGTGGGAGAGGGATACTTCTCCAGCGGAGGCATTCTTTCTTGTTGGATTAGTTCCTCACAGCGTGGGTAGATTGCAAAAGGCCATGACTTATCCACACAATGTGAAGACAAATGGCTAATAATGCTTATCTCATTAGAGTCATGTTCCTTGGAGCCCCAAGCAGCTTTAGGAAGAGGTAGCATTGGTGAATGCAAAGATGTCACGGATGCAAGGAGTTGGGAACCAGAAATCACTGGCGTTCCCAAGGAGGTTCTGGATGCCATGATCTGGCTCATGGAGATCCCAGTGAGTTCACTGACCTGAACCACTCGAGACATTTCTTCAGTGAGCTCCTCTATAGAAGGGGCCATTGATGAACGAGATGGACTTTGATCCATGACAATTTATAGATAGATCAATCCATTGATCATTCATGCAAAAAAAGTGATTATTGCTCTTGATCTGAAAAGAATTGCACAAATCAAAATTACATTATATTACAACGCTGGTATTAATTGAATTTGGCAATGTTTCCAATTTGTCCTGATGGTGGCACTATGTGACCAAAGCTTGAACCCCAGAAGCTTGCAGCTATATTTGAATTTGAAGTTGACTGATGGCTAATCTTGATCCACTAGAATGCACGTCATCATTCATCATGTAACAACATCTGCCCTCATAATGATGATTATTATGATGTAATAATCATAGAAATAGAATGATTCTAATTATAATGACTCATTCTATTGTCATAATGATGATAGGTTATGGATAAAATAGACTTTGGATAAAAGCGTCTGCTAAATGGCATATATTATTATTATTATTATATTACAATGAAAAAATATATAAAAACAACATGTAGAGTGTTGGTCCCATTTTTCATTAGCTGAAACAAAGGATCACAGACATTTTCCAAATGCACAAAAAACGTATTTCTCTAAAATGTTGTCCACATTTTTAAAACTTCCCTTTTAGTGAGCATTTCTCCTTTGACAAGATAATCCATCGACCTGACAGGTGTGCCATATCACCTTGTACTTTGGACAATAAAAGGCCACTCTAAAATATGCAGTTTTGTCACAACACAATGCCACACATATCGCAAGTTTTTAGGCAGTGTGCAATTGGCATGCTGACTGCAGGAATATCCACCAGAGCTGTTGCCAGTGAATTTAATGTTAATTTATTTACCATAAAAATAATTTCTTTACCTGATTGTCTGGGCCTGGATCCCACATGGCTGGGCCTGGCTCCCAAGTGGCTGGGCCTATGCCCTCCCAGGCCCACCCATGGCTGTGCCCCTGCCCAGTCATGTGAAATCCATAGATTAACTTCTTGCATCGAGCCAACCCGGATCCGGGATAATGACTACAGCCTCAAGCCCATTACCATAACGCAACGTTAACTATTCATGAAAATCGCAAATTAAATTAAATCAATATGCTAGCTCTCATGCTTAGCCTTTTGTTAAGGGAAAATTTATTTATTTCAATTGACTCATTTCCTCATATGAACTGCAACTCAGTAAAATCATTGAAGTCATATCAAATTGTATTTATCACATGTGTCAGATACAACATGTGTAGACCTTACTGTGAAATGCTTACTTACAAGCACTTGACCAACAATGCAGTTTAAAAAATAGAGTTAATAAAATATTTACAATAAATTAAAGCAGGAGTTCTTAAACTTCTTCAGCCTGGGACCCAAGCTTAGGAAAATATGCATCTTATACGTAAATATCGGGACATTTCATTGCCCTTATGCCTAATAAAAAGCTATATAAATAAAAACAAATAACAAAGAAATACCCATAAATATATTTTGTTTATTTTTCTCTATTAAAAACACTCTTACATATCTGTCTAGGTTGGAACTGTTACAGTTAAAATACAATAAATAATTTCATTCTGAACTGGAATAAATGGATTGATCACATCACACAGATGTATAACAGAACACACACAGGCTTTTTGATCGTGCAACCCTAAGTAACAGTACAGAGTTGGGTATGGCTGCCTTTTCCTGTTACGCTCCTTGCCTATGGTATAGCCTGCAGACTAAACTTAAACTTGAGACTCTTGTCCCCCTGTCGCCCATTTTAAATATTTATTGGAGGATTTTTATTTTTGTGTTGCTTGTAACTGTTTCGGGTAATGCAAGTTCTTGTGCTGTTAGGGTAATAACCTGTGTGTAAATGTAATCTGCTGCTGTATTTTTTGTGTTATCTGTGATTGTTTTGTTTGTCTTGTTTAGTTTCTTAATCATTGTACCTAAACTGTATACGCAGGGCCCAGCTGTAAACATGTATACGCAGGGCCCAGCTGTAAAAGAGACCTTGGTCTCAGTCTGTGTTCCTTGTTTTGAAATAAAGGTATAATAATAAATAAATAAATGCATTTAAACATTCAGGCCTACTGTACATCTTAAGGTATAAATGATTGTTGATAGAAAATCTAGGTTGGAAATGTTGCTGTTAAAATACATGTTTTATTCTGAACTGGAATACACTGATTGATCACAACACACAGATGTAGCTCAGAAAACTAATACATACACACAGTCCTAATTAGAGGTTGAAGTTTTCAACAAGCATGTCTATTCTGGGCTCAGTTTTTGACAGTGCAAAACTGAGGTCATGCTCAGCATTCACACTGTTTCTGTACTTGAGAACCATGAGTTGCATAGGTATGTGGTGCCAAGCTGGCATGCATAGGCATGTGGTGCCAGCTCAGAATATCTACTGCTTTCTCAGTTAGGCAGGAGACTGCTTCCTACTGCAGATGAACAAACCAGAACAGTGTGACTGTTTGCCTCAAAAAACATCTTGCTTCAATCAGTTTATTCCAAATCAGAATAACAATTATTACTTGTAATAGCAACAGTTCCGACCTAGACTTGTTTTTAACAATAATTTCTACAGTAAAATGTACAGTAGGCTTGAATTTTTCCATCTTCAGCTGTACTGTTTCTTAGGGTTGCACTATCAGTAGCTAGTTAGCTTGCTTTGGCTAACGTTAGCTATTAGCTGTGTAACGTTACAAACCCAGGGGATTGTTTGAAAGAGAAACTCACATCTTCTACTATGCGAGATAGTACTCCCTTATTTCTGCTTATCATCATTACTTGTTATAAAATGACAGTGCCTTGTTATTTTACATTTCCACTTTCGAAGCACTGTTTCCCGAAGCATTCTGCACTGTTCTTAAATAACTCCCTGGGTTTACTGTCATGTAGTGCCTGGATGTTTGGTCAGGACGTGTCGTTTTATTAATTTGTTCATTTTGAGAGACTCATTAATAAACACTTCTCCACACAAAGAATCATAAAACACGGGACGAGATGTTAAAAACTGTCCATTGTGCCAATAGATGGAATGTACTCGCATGAGATTTGCCAGAGTTTGCCATGTTGACAGAGTGGCATGGGAGGTTTATTTCTTAGACTGGGGTAAGATGTCAATTTTTGGGACACATCCTCAGTAGTGTGCCTTCGAATCAGTGGGTGTTTTGGCCTTTAATCACTAAACACCCTCATCAAAGGTGGCCAGCTAAAGGGTGATCAAGCCTTAGCTTGTGTCCCATGCCCAATTAAGATGTCCCACAGGACTGTGCAAGGCAGGGGCGTCCTCTTCCCTGAGCCAGCCATACAGCTGACCGCATACCTCATATGCCCTCCTCAAGTTGGAGGGATCTGAATTGAGTTCTCAGGTGGGGGTGAGGGGTCATGAAGTTATAGCCCAGCAAGGATCCTTCCGTTTGATCCAGATCCACTGGCTACCTCTTTCAGCTGCTTGAGAAACTGCTCTGACGGTCTGCCGCAGAGCCTGTCCATGGATTCCAAGTTCTTTCAGCAACCTGATGATGGAAGAAGCCACGAATCCTCTGCATCCCACTTCAACTGGCCAGACTTTTGCATTCCAGCCACGCTGAGTTGCGTCTGCTGCCAACTCTGTGTAACGCAGTTTCTTACGCTCGTAGGCCTCTTCAACAGAGTTTTCCCACGGGACTGTGAGCTCTATGATGTACACAGCCTTTCGTGAAGGGGACCAGAGTACCATGTCTGGCCTAAGGTTGGTAGAAGCAATCTCAGGTGGAAAAATGAGTTGCTGGCCAATATCGACAAGCATCTTCCAGTCCCGGGCCATGGCTAGGTGTCCAGTTTCTGGCTTTGTAGGAGGATACTTGGGCCTTTTCTGTCCCTCCCGGATGAATGTTGTTGTTTTGACGGGATTGCTTGTTTTTGGAGGTAATGAATTGGTTGCACTCCTCTTGGTCTCAAGTGCTGCAGCCAGGCTCTTGAGGACCTGATTGTGCCTCCAGGTGTAGCGGCCTTGTGAGAGGCTGGTCTTGCAACCTGTCATTATATGCCTGAGAGTCGCTGGAGCTGGGCAGAGGGGGCAGGTCGAGTCCTCGCCATACCATTGATGTAGATTTTTTGGTGATGGAAGCACATCATAAACAGCTCTTATGATGAAGCTGATGTTGCTTGCCTCCATTTGCCAAAGCTCACTCCAGTTGATCTTTCTCCTCTCCAGGCCTTCCCACCGCGTCCATTGCCCTTGTTTAGCAAGAGAGACAGCCTTTGCACTTCTTGCAGTCTCCTCCTGTCTGCGCACCTCCTCGACCACCAGCTTCCTGCGTTCAGATGTTGTTGCCTTGGTTTGCTTGCTGCCAGGCCAAAGCCTCCTCTTCCATGCTGGATATTCCCCACAATGTCTTGGTGTCTCAGGGCTGATGTTGCTTGCTGCACAGCCTTGGGGATGTCCATTTCCGTCCAGTTTGTAGGGGAGGTGCAGCCTTGCTAATGGTCTGGTCTTTGGAGTCCTTCAATGTCATCTGAAGTCTTACTTTAGAGCACTTGTACTCCTCCGTTAGACTTGTAAGAGGTAGTTCAAGGACCCCTTTGCCATAGAGGCCGATGTTACTCAGGCATCGTGGGACACCCAGCCATTTCTTCACGTATGAGGTAATGGTTCGCTCCATCTTCTCCACTGTTGTTATTGGGACCTCATAGACGGTGAGTGGCCACATTACCCGGGGGAGAAGTCCAAACTATAGGCACCAGAGCTTGAGCCTCCCAGGCAGTAGGGTCTTGTTGATGTTCTCAAGACCGTTGGCGATGTCCTGCCTTACTTGCTGCACTTGATCTTTATCCCGGAGGCTTTCGTTGTACCATCTACCCAGACTCTTGATGGGTTGCTCAGACACCGTTGGTATCGGGTCATCTCCAATGCAGAACCTCACATCTTTAAGCTGTCCCTTGACTTTGGAGATGCTTCGAGATTTGCTTGGCTTGATTTTCATCCGTGCCCACTTGATGTTATCCTGCAGTTTTGCAAGTAGCCGCCTGGTGCATGCTGCAGTGGTGGTCAGTGTAGTCATGTCATCCATGTATGCTCGGATAGGTGGGAGACGGAGCCCTTCCTTAGTTCTCTCACCGCCGACCACCCATCTCGATGCCCTGATGATGACTTCCAGGGCCATAGTGAAGGTCAGAGGAGAAATTGTACAGCCTGCCATTATGCCTACTTCCAAGCACTGCCATGTTGTTGTGAAGTCAGGTGTTGTGAAACACAATTGCAGGTCTTGGAAATAGGCCTTTACCAGTGTAGTGATGGGTTCTGGTACGTGGAACATGTTGAAGGATTCCCAGAGATGTTCATGGGGAACTGAGCCAAAGGCATTGGCCAAGTCGAGGAAGATGACATAGAGGTCTCTCTTGTCCTTCTTAGCTGTTTGGATCTGGTGCCAAATCATACTAGTATGTTCCAGGCAACCAGAGAAACCAGGAATGCCTGCTTTCTGTACAGATGTATCAATGTACTTGTTCCTTTCCAGATAAGTGGACAGCCTCTGTGCTATTATACTGAAAAAGATCTTCCCTTCGACGTTGAGAAGGGAGATTGGTCGGAATTGACTGATGTCTGTCGCATCCTTCTCTTTCGGGATTAGCACACCACCAGCCCTTCGCCATGCCTTTGGTATTATTTCCTTCTGCCACACTATCCTCATGAGCCTCCAAAGAAAGCGTAGAACATCCGGGGCGTTCTTGTAGAGCTTGTATGGTACTCCATTAGGCCCAGGAGCCTGGGCCGCTCTTGCTCTTCGGACAACGTTCTCTACTTCCCTCCATTTTGGAGGGTCAGTGTCCAGATTGAATTCTGGTGGTTGAATAGGTGGGATGTCATGTGGGATGATTATCTGCTCATGCCTTTTCATGTCCTGGTGGACCTTTTCCAGATGTTCTTCCAGTTCAGGCTTTGTAGTTTTTAGGATTCCGCACTTTTCCTTTGCGAAGAGATCTTTGACAAACTTAAAGGGGTTTTTATAGAACCGTGTTCTTGAGTGTTCCTTCTTCCTACGAAGTTTCCTTAAGTTTTCCGCTCTTCGCAAGGTTGCCAGCCGACATTTAATGTCTGCTTGGAGTAGCATGAGACCTTCTCTCTCTGTATCAGAGGCCTTCTTCCACTGCTTCCTCAGCTGCCTTCTCTCTCTGACAAGTATCTCGATCTCCTGCTGTCTCCTAGATTTGGCTGGCGCGGGAGGTGTCTTGCCACTTCTCCTTTCGTTTACGCCAAAGCGCTCTTCTCCGTAGTGGTAGATAATGTCTCCCATCCTTTCAAACTTTTTCTCTGCTGTTCCTACCTGTTGTTCCAAGATTTTTGTCAGGTCGTTGTTGATTGTTTCCCACTCTCTCTTTTCAACAGCTTTGGGCCACTTCACACTCGGTCTGTGCCCTTTGATCTTTTCCTCTTTTAGAGGTCTCTGTGGTTGGGTGAGTTCATCCACCGGCATTTCTGTGCTTGTGTTATCCTCCTCAGTTACAGGGGTGCTGATGCTCTGCGAACTTTGGTTTGCGCCCCGTCGCTGTGCTTCATTCGACTGATTTGACTGGCTGCTTCGTAAAAAGTACTGGTCAATGCGAGGTCCCTGTCTCTGCTTCTCTAACAAGCACCTTTTCCTCCCTTGATGGATCCTTAACCCCCTTGCCGATGTTACTCTCTCCCAACCACAGCTGCACACCTGAAGTGTGTGTCCTGCTGCTGTTACAAAACACATTGTGGGCGCTCCTCGTAATTTCGCAACGTTTGTATGAAAGAGACAAAAGGCAATCACTGTATTTGCGTTTCATGACGATTGAACTCAGTCAGAATTTGTGGCAAGCATGAGTCCATTTACATTTACATTTAAGTCATTTAGCAGACGCTCTTATCCAGAGCGACTTACAAATTGGTGCATTCACCTTATGACATCCAGTGGGACAGTCACTTAACAATAGTGCATCAAAACTTAGGGGGTGGGGTGAGAGGGATTACTTAACCTATCCTAGGTATTCCTTAAAGAGGTGGGGTTTCAGGTGTCTCCGGAAGGTGGTGATTGACTCCGCTGTCCTGGCGTCGTGAGGGAGTTTGTTCCACCATTGGGGGCCAGGGCAGCGAACAGTTTTGACTGGGCTGAGCGGGAGCTGTACAGTGGTAGGGAGGCGAGCAGGCCAGAGGTGGATGAACGCAGTGCCCTTGTTTGGGTGTAGGGCCTGATCAGAGCCTGGAGGTACTGAGGTGCCGTTCCCCTCACAGCTCCGTAGGCAAGCACCATGGTCTTGTAGCGGATGCGAGCTTCAACTGGAAGCCAGTGGAGAGAACGGAGGAGCGGGGTGACGTGAGAGAACATGACAGCGGTTAGTGATGGTGAGTGGGAATAACAAATCAGTGGCTTGAACAAGAGTCAATGAGTCAAACTGAGTCAGTGTGCGGTGATACAGGTTAGTCGAGGTAATTTATAAAGTGACTATGCAAATATAATAAACAGCGAGTAGCAGCAGTGTAAAAACAAAGGGGTGTTCAATGTAAATAGTCCGGGTGGCCATTTGATTAGATGTTCAGCAGTCTTATGGCTTGGGGGTAGAGGCTGTTAAGGAGCCTTTTGGTCATAAACTAGGTGCCTCGGTATGTACCGTTTGCCGTGCGGTAGCAGATTGAACAGTCTATGACTTGGGAGCACCGCCTAGTCAATAGGTCCTGGATGTCAGGAAGCTTGGCCCCAGTGATGTACTGGGCCGTGCGCACTACCCCCTTACAGTCAGATGCTGAGAAGTTGCCATACCAGGCGATGATGCAACACGTCAGAATGTTCTCGATGGTGTAGCTGTAGAACTTTCTGAGGATATGGGGACCCATGCCAAATCTTTTCAGGCTCCTTAGGTGGAAAATGTGTTGTTGCGTTTATATTTTTATTCAGTATATTTAGAAAACCACGTACATGTCTTGCTGGCATAGCTAATATTTGTAGCTCAATAATGTTCACTCATACAATAACCCTGCAGGAAGCTGCTCATCAATTTTCTCATTCGTCCAAGCAATCACATTAAACCAACTCAATAAATCCTGCTTTATCCTTCAACACAAATACAGAATTATTTGAGTGTAATGTATGATTTTGGTAAGTAATGACAAAGTCAAAAATGAAGCTTTGAAATGACCTTGGATCAGATCTCCCTACATGTCTTCACAAACCATATCCACTGCTGAGGGGAAGTCTCATAATAATGTCTGGAATGGAGCAAATTGAATGGTACATGGTTTCCATGTGTTTGATTTTGTTGATACCTTTCCATTTATTCAGCTCCAGCCATTGCCACGTGCCCGTCCTCCCCATAAAGGTGCTACCAACCTCCTGTGTCACATAGTTTCTAAACATGGTAGTCTTGGATATCATGGCAAGGAAGCTACACTGATCCAGGATCAGCGAACACCCACCTCCTCCAAATTATAAACGCCACGTACGATTTAGTGCAACCTAACGTGATTGCACAGTATTTCCCCAACCTTTTGACTGACAATGTGCGTGGCCTAATTGAATAACAATGCGCGTCTTCAAGAAAGTAGGAAGGGAAGATTTTATCCAATGACAACTACCTAATTTAACATGCATGCCATGTTTTCAATGTAGGATTTCTATCTGGCACTGTAAGCAAACGCATGTTAGCATGAAGGAAAGAGGAAGAGAGGACGAATTATTAGTTTGGGAGGAGACTATTTAGGGGTTTCCACTAGCTAGCACAGCCACAAAGTTAAAATTGGCTATATCGTAAAAAAAATATCGAAAACATAATTGGTGTTAATGTAAGGTCAGGCATAAGGTTATCACTGTGGTTAAGGTTAGGTTTAACATCTAATTTTAAGGAGACAAATTGTAGAAATATGTGGTGTTTATGACTTTGTGGCTGTAGTAACGACCGGTTGACGGGGATTCCAATCAAAAAGTAAGTCCCGCCGTGACACGCACATTGGTTTGAAGCTATTGTTATGTTGTGAATGAGACAGGTACTGTAACCAGACAACAAGACAGATACCGCAACTTCTCGTTGTGGTCAACACTAGACACCGCAGCTTGGAAATGGAAACCTCATCATTAACTTCAAGCTAGCTGTCATTAGATTAGTTTGCCATCTACCAGCTAGCCAGCCAGCCAGCATCAGCATAACTACTTACTAAACTATTGTATTGATCACAGTGAGTTTGCCTGTAAAGTTAGCTAGACGATCAGCTATTGAACTGCTGATGATTTAAATTGTAACACGCTAGTTAGTTAGATGAAAAGTATCACCTCATAGTTAACGTGTTTAATAGCTTAGCTAGTTACTAGGTAGCTAGTTATAGCCATCGATGGCAGAGAGACACGTCGGCAATGGACAGGAAACATATGGGGTTGAGGCCATGGAGAAAGCTCGAGGGACCGGTGGGGAGCGTGGTGAAACAGGAGTCATTGTCAGCGTCTCTACCAGACAAAGTCATGTTCGGATATATCAATGAACCTGTTAGAACTTCTGTGCAGAATCCACTGAAAATCAAATCAAATTTTATTTGTCACATGCACCGAATACAGCAACCTTACAGTGAAATGCTTACTTACAAGCCCTTAACCTTAACCAACAATGCAGTTTTAAGGAAATACAATTTTTAAAAAGTAAGAGAGAAGAATAACAAATTATTAAAGCAGCAGTAAATAACAATAGCAGAGCTATATACACGGGGTACCGGTACAGAGTCTATGTGTGGGGGCACCAGTATTGAGGTAATATGTACATGTAGGAAGAGTTATTAAAGTGACTATGGATAGATAATAACAGTAGCAGCAGCGTGGTGGGGTGGCAGCAGTACAAATAGTCTGGGTAGCCATTTGATTAGCTGTTCAGGAGTCTTATGGCTTGGGTGTAGAAGCTATTTAGAAACCTCTTGGACCTAGACTTGGCACTCTGGTACCGCTTGACGTGTGATAGCAGAGTGAACAGTCTATGACTAGGGTGGCTGGAGTCTTTGACTATTTTTAGGGCCTTCCTCTGACACCGCCTGGTATAGAGGTTCTGGATGGCAAGAAGCTTGGCCCCAGTACTGGGCTGTATGCACTATCCTTTGTAGTGCCCTGTGGTCAGACGCCGAGCAGTTGCCAGCCATACCAGGCAGTGATGCAACCCATCAAGATGCTCTCGATGGTGCAGCTGTAAAACCTTTTGAGGATCTGAGGACCCATGCCACATCTTCTCAGTCTCTTGAGGGGGAATATGTTTTGTCGTGCCCTCTTCACGACTGTCTTGGTGTGCTTGGACCATGTTAGTTTGTTGGTGATGTGGATGCCATGGAACTTGAAGCTCTCTACCTGCACCACTACAGCCCCGTCGATGAGAATGGGGGCATGCTCTGTCCTCTTTTTCCTGTAGTCCACAATCATCTCCTTTGTCTTGTCTACGTTGAGTGAGAGGTTGTTGTCCTTGCGCCACACGGTCAGGTCTCTGACCACCTCTCTATAGGCTTCTCATTGTTGTCTGTGATCAGACCTACCCCTGTTGTGTCATCAGCAAACTTAATGATGGTGTTGGAGTTGTGCCTGGCCGTTGGTTAAGAACCGAGTCATCAGTGAACAGGGAGTACAGGTGGGGACTGAGCACACACCCCTGAGGGCCCCCCGTGTTGAGGATCAGCGCGGCGGATGTGTTGTTACCTACGCTTACAACTTGGTGGGGGCCGATCAGGAAGTTCTGGATCCAGATGCAGAGGGAGATGTTTAGTCCCAGGGTCCTTAGCTTAGTGATGAGCTTAGAGGGCACTATGTTGTTGAACCCTGGGCTGTAGTCAATGATTAGCATTCTCACATAGGTGTTCCTTTTGTCCAGGTGTGAAAGGGCAGTATGGAGTGCAATAGAGATTGCATCCTCTGTGAATCTGTTGGTGTGGTATGCAAAGTGGCCTGGGTCTAGGGTTTCTGGGATAATGGTGTTGATGTGAGCAATGGCAAGCCTTTTAAAGCATTTCATGGCTACAGACGTGAGTGCTACGGATCGATAGTCATTTAGGCAGGTTACCTTCGTGTTCTTGGGCACAGGGACTATGGTGGTCTGCTTGAAACATGTTGGTATTACAGACTCGGACAGGGAGAGGTTGAAGATGTCAGTGTAGACACTTGCCGGTTGGTCAGCGCATGCTCGGAGTACACATTCTGGTAATCTGTCTGGCCCTGCAACCTTGTTAATGTTGACCAGTTTAAAGGTCTTACTCACATCGGCTGCGGAGAGCGTGATCACACAGTCTTCCGGAACAGCTGGTGTTCTCATGCATGTTTCTGTGTTATTTGCCTTGAAGCGAGCATAGAAGTAGTTTAGCTCCTCTGGTAGGCTCGTGTCACTGGGCAACCCTTTGTTAATACAGGCCCTGCCACATCCGACAAGCGTCAGATAGTACGATTCGATCTTAGTCCTGTATTGACGCTTTGCCTGTTTTGATGGTTCATAGGAGGGCATAGTGGGATTTCTTATAAGCTTCCAGGTTAGAGTCCTGCTCCTTAAAAGCGGCAGCTCTATCCTTTAGCTCAGTGCAAATGTTGCCTGTAATCCATGGCTTCTGGTTTTGGGTGTGTACGTACAGTCGCTGTGGTGATGACATCCTCGATGCACTTATTGATAAAGCCAGTGACTGATGTGGTGTACTCCTCAATGCCATCGGAAGAATCCTGGAACATATTCCAGTCTGTGCTAGCAAAACAGTCCCGTAGTTTAGCGTCTGCTTCATCTGACAACTTTTTATTGATTTAGTCACTGGTGCTTCCTGCTTTAATTTTTGCTTGTAAGCAGGAATCTGGAGGATAGAATTATGGTCAGATTAGACAAACGGAGGGCGAGGGAGAACTTTGTACTAGTCTGTGTGTGGACTAAAGGTGGTATAGAACCCCCCCCCCCCCCTCTGGTTGGACATTTAACATGCTGATAGAAATGGAAGTTTCCCTGCATTACAGTCCCCAGCCACTAGGAGCGCTGCTTCTTGATGAGTGTTTTCCTGTTTGCTTATTGCTGTTCTGTCTTGTCAATAGTGTATAACCCGCCAGCTGTATGTTCTTAATGTCGTCGTTCAGCCACGACTCGGTGAAACACAAGATATTACAGTTCTTAATGTCCCGTTGGTAGGATAAATGTGCTTTCAGTTCATCCCATTTATTTCCCAGCGATTGAACGTTAGCTAGCAGGACGGAAGGTGAGGGCAGATTAGCCACTCGTCACCTGATCTTTACAAAGCACCCTGATCTCTTTCCGCGAAACCTCTTTCTTTCTCCAGTGTATAACAGGGATCTGGCCCTGGTCGAGTGTCTGTATTATATCTCTCCCGTCCGACTCATTGAAGAAGAACTTCGTCCAGTTTGAGGTGATCGATCTCAATTCTGATGCCCAGAAGCTCTTTTCGGTCATAAAAGACGGTAGCAGCAACATTATGTACAAAACAAGTAACGAACAACACGAAAGAACAAACAAAATTGCATGGTTGGTTAAGAACCGGCTCCATCACAGATGGATATTATCTTGTAATTACTGTTTTAGGTGCAACGTTTATGGTCATGTTGCAGCAGTGTGTAGGAGGGAGATTCCAAGATGTGGGAAGTGTGCAGGAGGGCATGGGACAGAGGATTGTGTAGTTTCGGTGGATAAAGTAGTCAATCGTAGGGGTGCTCATGTTGCTGGGGACCGGAAGTGTCCGGTGCGAAAAGAAGCAGGTTGAAGTGACCAGTCAGAGTATTGCAGGATGGGTAAGGAATCCTGAGAGTGTCCCAGTGAGTAGTAGATGTGTGCCACAGAGGCAAAGGACAAGGAGTGAGTTATGATTCAGTAAGGTTGGCTTATTAGTGTTCATAGCATTGGTTATGGGAGTTCCTCCCATTCTTCTCTGTAGAGATCCTCTCAAGCTCTGTCAGGTTGGACAGGGTGCATCGCTGCACAGCTATTTTCAGGACTCTTCAGAGATTCAGTTCCAGACTCTGGCTGAGCCACTCAAGGACATTCAGAGACTTGTCCCCAAACGACTCCTTGCATTGTCTTGGCTTTGTGCTTAGGGTTGTTGTCCTGTTAGAAGGGGAACCTTCGCCCCAGTCTGAGGTCCTAACCTGCTCCAGAGCGCTTTTCATCAAGGATCTCTCTGTACTTTCCTATGTTAATCTTTCCCTCAATCCTGACTAGTCTCCCAATCTCTAGCGCTGAAAAACATCCCCACAGCATGATGCTGCCACCATTAGGGCTGTTGCGGTGACCGAATTACCGCCACACAGGCGGCCAATGAAGGCAGTCAAATTCCACATGACAGTTTAGTCACGGTAATTAGGCTCCTCCAAGCACTGATGCTGGGTGACAATATTAGCCTATCACTTGTGAATGATATTTTATCACTTGTGAATGATGCCCAGCATAAGAAACAATGCCTTTTTTTTTTGCGACACTTTCTAATCATAGTCGCACACCTCATGTAACCTAGCCCGTTGGCCTATATGTTTTGATAAGGTTTGTATCACAACTGAAGTGGCCAAATAACTTCTTAAAATTAAGCACATTAATCTGCTTTACAACGGGTGTAGAGCCTAACTGGCATACATAAAGCAGCGTGTGAGTTTTATGTTTGGGGAAGATAATTTTCACCATAAAAATGGACCTTTATAATAAAAGTATTACATGAATAATAGCCAAATAGTTTAGCCACATTGTGTAAAAAAGTTTTTTTGATGCTAGTTGTATACATTTGGGATCTATCACATCCCACAACTGTCCCAGACTATGTTTGGAATATTTATTTCTCGTATAGAGTAGAATAGGGCGACTTTTGTACTATGGGGGATAGTAGATTGACATAGGCTAGTGGTTTTGCTGTTCGTTAAGCCTACTCATCTTGTTGGCTGATGAAAAGTAAATGTGGACATTTCTTCCAATATCTTCAATATGCACCTCAGCAGCGGGATAAGGACGTAGACACATGGGGGACACAACTGTACATCTTCACTTGTAGCCCGTGAGAAAGACCCGATCACGTAATGGAGAGCCATGTGAGTGAGAGGTGATTCAGAGCACTCCGCACTCAGGGAGAAGGGCACAACGGCCACTGGCCACAAAGGGCATGGATTTTTTTAGGGTGAATTACGGCCACACAAAGGGGGCGCCGCCGTAAGATTCTAGGCATTTTCAAGTGCTTGTCAAATTGTGAATGAGTGACTGGTGTAGTGTGTAAAGCCTGCGCAAAAAAACAAAGCAGAGGTCATGCCTTTTCAAGTAACTTTTCATCATATAGTCGCATCATGCAGCTTTACAATGTATTATAAATTAAAACATATAGCCCAATGTTTGTAGAACAACTAAAGTTAAATTAATAACTCTAAATTAAGCATTTAGGAGTACCTATTTCTTTGTTAACCGCTCAACACAGAATAGCCGTATGTGCGCAGTCCCTCAAATAATTTGTTGAAAATATTTATTTTGTTCAATTGTATTCTTCATACTATTAAATCATATAAAATAATGCCAGGGAATTCTAAGCAAATCTTGTCTGCTAAATTAACTAGTATAGCGCATAGCCACATCAGGACCTAACATAAGAACAACTCTCAAGGTCTGATATTTTGATCTTCTGAAATAGACTACATTTTCTACATATCATGTTTCTTTAGACCTGTCTAAAATAAATAATGGATTCATTGGGAAGGTGTAGGCTATATTACGGTACATAGATTTATTAGACTTTTTAAAATGTAGATGTTCCAAAAGTCATCAGTGGCTTGTCGGAAGCCAGGAGATGCTAAATATGTTTCTGAATTACCGTGAGACTGACAGTTATTTGCTTTACAATCACCAGCTGACAATTTTGTGACTGCCCTAGCCACCACATGCTTCAATATAGGGATGGTGCCAGGTTTCCTCCAGACGTGACACTTGGCATTCAGGCCAAATAGTTAAATCTTGGTTTCATCAGACAAGAGAATCTTGTTTCTCATGGTCTGATAGTCCTTTAGGTGCCTTTAGGCAAACTTCAAGCAGGCTGTCGTGTGCCTTTTCACTGAGGAGTGGCTTCCGTCTGGCCACTCTACCATAAAGGCCTGATTGATGGAGTGCTGCAGAGATGGTTGTCTCTAGCTCTGTCAGTGGCCATCGGGTTCTTGGTACCTCCCTGACCAAGGCCCTTTTCCCCCTATAGCTCAGTTTGGCCGGGAGGTCAGCTCTAGCAAGAGTCCTGGTGGCTCCACACTTCTTCCATTTAAGAATGATGGAGGCACTGTTCTTGGGGACCTTCAGTGCTGCAGAAATTTGTGCCTCGACTCCATCCTGTCTCAGAGTTGTACAGAAAATTCCTTCGACCTCATGACTTGTTTTTTGTGTTTTTTTTATAGCTCTGACATGCACTGTCAACTGTGGGACCTTATATCGACAGGTGTGTGCGCCTTACCAAATCATGTCCAATTAATTACATTCACCACAGGTGGACTCCAATCAAGTTGTAGAAACATCTCAAGGATGATCAATGGAAACAGGATTCCCCTGAGCTCAATTTTGAGTCTCTTAACTAAGGTTCTGAATACTTAGTTCCAGACTTGGAATTCTGAATGCACTGTATCTCCCTGGCATATTAAATAATTTATGCAGAAGCGTACAATACATTTTTGAACTCAACTTATTGTGCTGTGTTCACTTGAACAGGAAGGTGGTGTCATCAAAGTCTAGTATTCTCTGGATTTGTGGTGCTTTCATGACAACTGAGAACTATGAAAAAGAAAAGGTTGAATCATGACATCAGTAATGTTCAGGTCAGAGCTCTAGAAAGAGGCAAGCAATACTGAAGCATGCATGAGAGCACCAGCTGTTCTGGACAACTGTGTGATAACGCTCTCGGTGGCCGACGTGAGCAAGACCTTTAAACAGGTCAACATTCACAAAGCCATGGGGCCAGACGGATTACCAAGACGGTCCACGCATGCTTTGAGTACACAACTGGCAAGTGTCGTCGCTGACATTTTCAACCTCTCCCTGACCCAGTCTGTAATACCTACATGTTTCAAGCAGACCACCATAGTCCCTATACCCAAGGAAGCGACGGTAACCTGCCTAAATTATTACCGCCCTGTAGCTCTCACGTTGGTAGCCATGAAGTGCCTTAAAATGCTGGTCATGGCTCACATCAACAGGATCATCCCGGATACCCTAGACCCACTCCAATTCGCTTACCGCCCCAACAGATCTACAGATGACGTAATCACTCTCCACACTGTCCTTTCCCACCTGGACAAAAGGAGCACGTATATGAGAATGCTGTTCATTGACGGAAGCTCAGAGTTCAACACCATAGTTCCCACAAAGCTCATCACTAAGCTAAGGACCCTGGGACTAAACACCTCTCTCTGCAACTGGATCCTGGACTTCCTGACGGACCCAGGTGGTAAGGGTAAGCAACAACACGTCTGCCACGCTGATCCTCAACACGGGGGGCCCTCAGGGGTGTGTGCTCAGTCCCCTCCTGTACTCCCTGTTCACCCATGACTGCGTCGCCAAACACAACTCTAACACCATTAAGTTGGCTGACAACACAACAGTGGTAAGCCTGATTACCGACAACAATGAGACAGCCTATAGGGAGGGGTCAGAGACCTGGCAGTGTGATGCCAGGACAACAACCTCTCCCTCAATGTGAGCAAGACAAAGGAGCTGATCATGGAATACAGGAAAAGGTGGGCCGAACAGGCCTCCATTAACATCGGCGGGGCTGTAGTGGAGCGGGTCGAGAGTTTATGCACCCTTTCAGTTTGTTTATCAACTCATAGAAGTAGTAGTAGAAGAAAATAATAAAATTGACTGCTTCAAAATGGACAAGCCAGTGCTCTGAGGCCATAATGGGACCGATACAAAGCAGAGGCCTCTGTCTTTCTCTATGGTTGGGGTATAGCCTCTTTATTTGGGGCAGACACTGATGTTTTCTATCATCTCTAGTTGAAGTGTTGTGTCAAGGTGCGTCTTGTGTCGCCAGATGTCTTGGAGACAGATATTCCACACCAGCTGCGTGGTGCTTCTGGTACAGCTGCTCTGTCTGGAGGCAGTGCCCATCAGTCTGGACAAGACCAAGGTGAACCAGCTGGAGGACAAAGCCTCAGAGCCATCACCAAGTGTGGTAAGAGTTGGTGAAGGATCACGTACCAAGCAAGCACAGTGGAGAAACATGGCAGGCAGAGCAGCCCTAACAGCAATGAAAAAAGCAGTCATTTGTGTTTCCTGTATGAGCTCACACCAGTTATACCAGCTAGCAAATATTTTCTCTTACATAATTTATTGAATTGTAAAGTATACAGACTGAACTGAAGGTCTATTGAATGATGCATGAGCTAGTATGCATGTTATGCATACTACTACTACTTACTACATTATTTAATGTAACAGGACACTGGACTCCACTATGACCGTTATCTCAGGGAAGTCATTGATTTTCTGGAAAAAGACCAGCATTTCAGAGAGAAGCTCCATAACACAGATATGGAGGACATCAAGGTATTCTAACTGTGTCCTGCTCATTCTTGTTGTTCTTACTCTCTCCTTGAGTCATTAGTCATGAAAAATGCAAAACAGCAGCAGTATGATAATCATTACATCACGTTTCCTACAGATGGGGAAGCTGGCCAAAGAGCTGGACTTTGTCGGCCACCATGTAAGGACACTACTGGACGAGCTAAAAAGGCAGGAGGTTAGCCGGCTACGGACACTGATCAAAGCCAAGCAAGACATCGAAGGAGGGAACGGTATGCTGCCCAGTGAAAAGACCATTAATATGCCTTAAGTGCTGTACTGTTACCATCTAGAAACACTAGGGTCTGTGGGCAAGTGACCAAGAAGTACATTTTTGAGGGAAATGTCTCAGGAGGATGTGGTTACTGTAGTGTCTGTGTTGAGTCACCTACTTACTTGTGAAACATGCTTCTGAAAATCTCTGCTTTGAATCACACTAGTAACCGCACACTATTACAGACAACAGTAACGTCTCACTTCAACCTCTAATAGGAAGGATTACAGGCTAGTTTAGATGCACACGGGGTGAGCTTTGGCACTGGATAACTATTACAGTGCCAATGTCAGGTCATCAAATGTCATATTTGTGTAATGACTCTGTTAAACCTCACTAACAGATATGGCAGTAGACCACCAAGCTCTGCTGAAACAGTTTGAGTACCTGAACCACATGAATCCTCACACCTTTGAAGTGGAGGATCTGGACAGACTCATCAAATCAGTAAGTATAATGCAGAATGCATGGTACATGCATACAGTAGCTTACTAAAGTCCTTCATTTGACCACAAGGCCACAAACGATCTGGAGAACTATGACAAGGAGCGCCATGAGGAGTTCAAGAAGTACGAGATGACGAAAGACCATGAGCGAAGGGAACACCTCAAGACTCTAGACGATGGAGGGAGGAAGAGGGAGGAAGAACATTACAAGGAGATGAAGAAGAAACATGCAGACCATCCCAAAGTCAACCATCCAGTAAGTCCAACTGCACTTGGATGATATGTTATCTGTGTGTTTCAGAGCTCAATCTGTTTGTGCACACATATGGTCTAGCCAGTCTCTAGACCATGGATGGGCAAGTTTGATGTGGTGGGGTGCCACAATAAATCTGAACTCATCATGAGTGGTTCGAGAGTCTGTATCTAAAAAATGTTTAGCTGACATGGTTTAATTGAGTGACTAACATAACGAGAAACTGCTGATGCACAACCACATTTCAAAATGGGATCTTGTGTTTTCTACTATTCTAACTCCCAGCAGTTAGTTGAGATCCCAAATGAGTTCCTAAACAATATACACTGACTGTAGAAAACATTAATGACACCTGCTCTTTCCATGACATAGTTTTCACCCGGTCAGTCTATGATCCCTTATTTATGTCACTTGTTAAATCCACTTCAGTGTAGATGAAGGAAAGGAGACGGGTGAAAGAAGGATTTTTAAGCCTTGAGACAATTGATACATGGATTGTGTGTGTGCCATTCAGAGGGTGAATCGGCAAGACAAAAGGTTTAAGTACCTTTTGAACAAGGTATGGCAGTAGATACCTGGCGCACCGGTTTGAGTGTGTCAAGAACTGCAACGCTGCTGGGTTTTTCACACTCAAGAGTTTCCTGTGTGTATCATGAATGGTCCACCATCCAAAGGACATCCAGCCAACTTGACACAAGTGTGGGAAGCATTGGAGTCAACATGGTCCAGCATCTCTGTGGAATGCTTTCGACACCTTGTAGTCCATGCCCTGACAAATTGTTTGCTGTTCTAAGGGCAAAAGAGGGTAGAACTCCATATTAGGAAGGTGTTCCTAATGTTTTGTACACTCATGCTAATGTTTTGTACACTATGCTGTATATGTTTGTTTATGGAAATTGATCTGCGAGCCTACAAAAGGGTTCAAACGCAAAATTCAAGTTGCCTATTTCTGCTCTAAACTTGCCCCATAATGATTTAGCTCAAGTTAGCCATTCATATCTAACAGGGGATGAACTTTTTTTTTTTGCTGTGCAGGGCAGCCAGAATCAGTTCAAAGAGGTGTGGGAGGAAGCAGATGGTCTTGACCCTGAAGATTTTGACCCCAAGACCTTTTTCAAGCTGCATGGTAAGTTCTCATCAATAGACATCATAGGTTGGGGCAGGGACATCCATCTCAGAGTTCCTCAACATTCTTGCGTTTGAATTTTCAGATTCCAATGGAGATGGCTTCTTCGATGAGCAGGAATTGGAGGCATTGTTTACCAAGGAGGTAAAGATTTGTCCTCTTTTTGAATGTTTCACCTGCAATGATTATGAAACGTGTGCATGTATAGATAACGTTTTTTTCTGTGGGCTCAGCTGGAGAAGATCTATGATCCTACCAATGAAGAAGACGATATGGTGGAGATGGAGGAGGAGCGCCTGCGTATGAGCGAGCACGTCATGAACGAGGTATACTGTTGTCCCGGCCGTGAACCTTGCATACTACACTGCTCAAAAAAATAAAGGGAACACTTAAACAACACAATGTGTCCAACTGTCCACTTCAAACTGTCCACTTAGGAAGCAACACTGATTGACAATAAATTTCACATGCTGTTGTGCAAATAGAATAGACAACAGGTGGAAATTATAGGCAATTAGCAAGACACCCCCAATAAAGGAGTGGTTCTGCAGGTGGTGACCACAGACCTTCTCAGTTCCTATGCTTCCTGGCTGATGATTTGGTCACTTTTGAATGCTGGCGGTGCTTTCACTCTAGTAGTAACATGAGACGGAGTCTACAACCCACACAAGTGGCTCAGGTAGTGCAGCTCATCCAGGATGGAACATCAATGCGAGCTGTGGCAAGAAGGTTTGCTGTGTCTGTCAGCGTAGTGTCCAGAGCATGGAGGCGCTACCAGGAGACAGGCCAGTACATCAGGAGACGTGGAGGAGGCCATAGGAGGGCAACAACCCAGCAGAAGGACCGCTACCTCCGCCTTTGTGCAAGGAGGAGCACTGCCAGAGCCCTGCAAAATGACCTCCAGCAGGCCACAAATGTGCATGTGTCTGCTCAAATGGTCAGAAACGGACTCCATGAGGGTGGTAATGAGGTCCCGACGTCCACAGGTGGGGGTTGTGCTAACAGCCCAACACCGTGCAGGATGTTTGGCATTTGCCAGAGAACACCAAGATGGGCAAATGTTCCACTGGCGCCCTGTGCTCTTCACAGATGAAAGCAGGTTCACACTGAGCACATGTGACAGAGTCTGGAGACACCGTGGAGAACGTTCTGCTGCCTGCAACATCCTCCAGCATGACCGGTTTGGCGGTGGGTCAGTCATGGTGTGGGGTGGCATTTCTTTGGGGGGCTGCACAGCCCTCCATGTGCTCGCCAGAGGTAGCCTGACTGCCATTAGGTACCGAGATGAGATCCTCAGACCCCTTGTGAGACCATATGCTGGTGCGGTTGGCCCTGGGTTCCTCCTAATGCAAGACAATGCTAGACTTCATGTGGCTGGAGTGTGTCAGCAGTTCCTGCAAGAGGAAGGCATTGACGCTATGGACTGGCCCGCCCGTTCCCCAGACCTGAATCCAATTGAGCACATCTGGGACCTCATGTCTTACTCCATCCACCAACGCCACGTTGCACCACAGACTGTCCAGGAGTTGGCGGATGCTTTAGTCCAGGTCTGGGAGGAGATCCCTCAGGAGACCATCCGCCACCTCATCAGGAGCATGACCAGGCTTTGTAGGGAGGTCATACAGGCACGTGGAGGCCACACACACTACTGAGCCTCATTTTGACTTGTTTTAAGGACATTACATCAAAGTTGGATCAGCCTGTAGTTTGGTTTTCCACTTTAATTTTGAGTGTGACTCCAAATCCAGACCTCCATGGGTTGATAAATTTGATTTCCATTGATAATTTTTGTGTGATTTTGGTGTCAGCACATTCAACTATGTAAAGAAAAGTATTTAATAAGAATATTTCATTAATTCAGATCTAGGATGTGTTATTTTAGTGTTCCCTTTTAATTTTTGGAGCAGTGTATATTCCCATCGATTGCTAGCACTGAAAGTTAGATTGGTGACTGATCTCACTGTTTACAGGTGGACACCAACAAAGACAGACTGGTCTCCTTAGAAGAGTTCCTGATTGCCACAAAGAAAAAGGAATTCCTGGAACCAGATAGTTGGGAGGTGTGGTAGCCATATCTATTTAACTCTCATTCATACAGGCCTACTTTTAATATTTCAACATTATAACTCATTATTATAAAATGGCAAGAGTAACAAAAACCATACCATATCTATAAACACTCCTACATTCAACCACACTGTAATTGTTGCTTTTCATACCAATAAAGAGAGGTAGAATGAACCTCCTTTGTTAGACCTTAGAGCAGAACCAGGCCTACACAGATGAGGAGATGAGGGAGTTTGAGGAGCACCTGACCCAGCAGGAAGAGGACCTCAAACAGAAAGCATCAGACCTCCAGAAACAGAGGGATGAGTTGGAGAGGCAACAGGAACAGCTCAACTCACAGAAAGTAGAGCTTCAGCAGGTACAGAGTGGGCAGTGGTAGAACAGACACAACCAATAGGTTCTCTATTACTGTAATGCACTTATTTTGTGTGGTATTGTTATTTTTGACATGAGCTGACATGCTTACCTATAACCATTCATCTGCGTATCTCTGTTTGTCTGTGGTGTTTCAGGCAGTAGAACACATGGAACAGATGAAAACCCAGAAAGTTGAGCCCCCTCCAGAGGTTCATGGTGAGTGATACTTTACCCCAATTCCATTTTCTTGTGTATTTTTCAGAATGTAGAGGTGACTATGGCAAATGGATCTTAAGATGAGAACAATTCTATTGGGGAGAAAATAAACTAAATTTTAAAAAGATGTAAAAAATGAACTGTATTCAAAACTACTCCCTTTTTCAGTAGAAGGGAATGCTATCCCAGAGCCACGAGGAGAGTACCATCCTTTGCCCCCGGGCCACCAAGATATGTTCCAAAACCACCCAGGTATGAAGCAAGACAACCACTTCCAGAACCAAATACCCCACAACACCCAGGATTTGTCCCAACCACGACTCCAGGATCTGCCCCCAGGCCATCAGGCAGTGCCATAGGGCCAACATGACTTACCATGTCATGTTGCCATAGGCCCCCATCAGAACCAGCCCACTCAACCCCAGCTGTCAGATGAAACTATAAACACCTCTGGCTCCATGGCCCCCCACCCACAGACCTTTGCACACTGGACTGGAGGTATATAAGTACTGTGGAGGTCCCTCCATATGGGCATGTTTTTTATTTTATTTTTTATTTCACCTTTATTTAACCAGGTAGGCTAGTTGAGAACAAGTTCTAATTTACAACTGCGACCTGGCCAAGATAAAGCATAGCAGTGTGAGTGGACAACACAGTTAAACATGGAGTAAACAATTAACAATGTGTGGCCCGTTATCCTGAAAGAGTTAACTGAAAACCAGCTGGAGAACACAGGTGTTTACAGTATCTCTGTCCACTTGTGGATATCAATTTGAGCCTCCAAGGCCTGGAAATGTTTTATACGCTTGCAGTCAGGGAATTTGTTATAGAGTGCATATATGGTATGTGATGTATGGATTGGTCATAATTGATCATTACTTGAAATGCAGAGCTTTGGTGGAATTGTTTTTGTAGTGTCAATGTATTTTGTAACATCATTTTTAATTAGTGCTGTGTGATATGACAATTAGGCCTAATAATTGTCTGGTCACTCCAGCTGAATAATGATAATGTTGTGAAATGTATGGATTCCTGAAAAGGTGACATTTCAAAAGGCACAGAGCATTATGAACAGTAAAGATGACTGTCTCATGCAACAGAATAGAATATAAATCTATTTTTATTTTTTGTATGGGTTCATTTCTGTGTATTACTTCATATTCTCAAGTCTGATAACAGCAATGTATGCTAATGTTGGCTATTATGGGCACTAGTCATGGGAAACCTGAGTGCATTGCAGTCTTATTTTGTGGTACTTATACTATAGCCAGCCTTTTGAATTACCTTATTGATGTGCAAATGCAAGAGTCAGTTGATGATCTGGTTATTTCTGTAGAGATTATAGGTAACCACGTCTTGTTTTCACGTTTGTGTTTGAGTGAGGCTACTGTTCCTAATGACCTGTAGGTGTGTCTTGGCCAAGGCCAGTACATGTATTGATACTGAATAGCCCGTTACCAGGCAATGATGTCTACCTTTTGTACTCAGCACAAAAGGTAGACATCGAGTCTCTTTTAATGGGCCTTTTTGTTTTACTTTTACCTAATTCTGCTGGCTAGGGCAAATGCTCTTTTATCTTGCACCATAGGTGTGCCTAATTTTTCTCTGTATAAAAAGATGTTTAATTTTCAGATGACCAATTGCACAGGAAAACATCTGTAAAGTGATATTCTTTATAGCTAGAGTGAAACTAACACAAAGTTGACAGAATCCTTACATTCTACAGACCTACAGTGTAGACATGAGTTCCAAGGTATGTTTTTGGACAGAGCAGATATGAAGTGACATGCAAATGTACAGAACATAACAGCTACCATCTGGCCAGAGCAAAATGTGCGCACAGGAAATCTTCATTTTGGGTAAATCAGTCAGACCTATAACCTGCTTAGACTACACACCATTTGTACTGACTTTACTCCCCAACATGCCATAGCAATACAATGTACAGTATAAACAATCTTCACATTGACAATGTCCTTGCATGGTATGACTGCAGTCAATATATTGTTTGGTCTTTCGTGTCATGCTTCCAAAGCCTGTCACTAGCCCCAGACAGTTTTGTAAATGATTGCCTATCAAGCAAATACCCAAATAAACAGTCCAACAGCAAAGGCACACATGTTCCAGCTTAAGGCTATGCAATAGCATGATTGTGAGAAAGCTAAATATCTGACAGAGCTACAGGTATGTATGGCTTCAGACCCAGGCTTCACCAAACCAACCTAGAGGTTGATATGGAGAGGAACAGTCAGATCAGGGGAAGGATGGTCCAGGAGGGTAGAGGTGATTGTATCCAAGACTAATTGGCTTGATGTCCAGACAGTTGGGTCACCATCCCTCGGCTGGGCTTCAACAGTCCCCCCCGGCCTGCAACCGCCAAGCAGACAGAAAATAAGTCAGCTGAGGCCAGCCTGTCACCCTTATTCTGGGTTAAGTCTGGGCATGGAGTACAAACACCTACATCCATTCTATAAATGGCTAGTGTGCACCTGCCAGGGAAGGGATCAACTCTAATATGGAGACAAAATGGACATTATGAGCAAGCTAATACACTCATCACAAAATGTAATCATGTCAATTCAGCTAGTCACAGTGAATAATGCCACTTTGTATATAAGAGCTTCAGAAGCTTTTATCCAGGTCTACAGAATGTATTTTGCCAGATGGAACCAAAAGGGGCGGGTACATCTGTTGCCCTAGGATTTACAAATAACTCCACAGGTTTACTTTGAAACTCAGTGACATTTGTTTCATGAATGTGAATGGCCAACAATACATGTATGCTCCCATGACAGAATACAGAAGGCAGGGCACAGCAGGTGAGGGAGACGGAAGCAGAGTGAAGGTCTTTCAGCAAAGCATAACCAAAATCCTCCAACCCACTCTTAACCCCAAGAGATGTCAGAGGCAGATAAGGCTGTGGTGGCACCACAGAGCAGCAGGGATCAACGAAAATAAATTAGCAGCAGACAGCAGGTTATACAACACATCTTTATTGAAACAGTCTCCCAAGGAGTAACATCAGCTTACAAAGATGGAAAAAAAAAAAAACATGTAATGCAATGAGAACCAAAAGCACCAGGGAAAAGTGGTTGACAGGGCTGGGCAGTGACAGAAAATATAAAAGATTCTCATGGATTGGACCGACAGTTGCAGGGGTTTTTTGCATTTATTTTGTACAAAAAATAAATTAATGAAATCTTTCAAGTTTACAGGAATATCTATTTGTTGTTTCGAACACAGACTTGCTGATAAATCTAAATGCTGTGGATTTCAGCTTT
Organism: Oncorhynchus gorbuscha; assembly: GCF_021184085.1. NCBI lineage: Eukaryota > Metazoa > Chordata > Actinopteri > Salmoniformes > Salmonidae > Oncorhynchus > Oncorhynchus gorbuscha. Next base: position 10,822,893 of record NC_060176.1, read on the forward strand.
ACATGTGTTAAAACAAAAGTATCTTAGACATACCAAAGCAGGCTTACTCTGATAAATAGGCTTGGAGAAATGAGAAGATAGATGAGAAACAAAACAAAACCTTTTTTTTTTATAAAAGTGAGCTGGGGCAAACATTCATAATATCTGAATGTTCAATGTGGCGGAAGTTGACAATCCTTTAAGCGCTTTAGGATCGCATCGCTTGAGCATTACCTCGAGAGCAACCCCGAGGTCCCTGGGCTGCTCCCCGCTTGTAGCCTGGCTGATATCCCTCCTGTAGAAACAACTGGTCATTCAGAAAGACTTATACACAGCACCTTCATGACAGTATCTGGGACAACAACTCACACAATCCTAATGCAAGGGTCAAGTGTTTTCTAGTCACTAGGACCTAAATGGTTTGCTGTGCCCTTCCTTACCCGTTGGTAGGTGCTGTTGGGGTAGTCCCGGGGTGCAGTGCTGAACTGGGCCTGTTGCCCATAACCATTGTTTGGGGTGTTCGAGAAGGGAGGGCGATAGCCATCATATCCTCCTGAGGAAGACAACCATTTATGCTGTTAACACCATAATAAATCACTCCTGTATGAAAGTATGTCCCTTACAGTAAATCAGCATGAGCTCATACCTCTGAAACCGTTAGAGGATCCTCGGTATCCATTGATCATGCCCCGGGGGTTCCTGGGGCCTCCGCGAGACACGGCCCCCCTGCTGTTATAGAAGGACTGGCCTTGCCGCCCAAAGCCTGGCCCCTGCACCTGGTGGCCTGCTGCCGACGACATTACTTGGTCTTGGGTGTGGAAGCCTCCTACAGCTGAGAACAACATTATAAGGGTCATTAACATTTGACCTTTCTGATCATGCCCTTAGACCCAGGGTCTACTGCTCCTGATTCCGCTCATCTAAATCACATCCTCAGACACCCCAGTCCCTCTCTCACCGGACTGTAGAGTGTCCTGCTGGATGTCAGGCTCCTCCACGGAGTGCTCCGCCTGGCTACTGAAGCCCTGGCCGTAGCCACTGGGGAACTGCTTCAGACCGTCTGCTTCGTTAGTGGGGGGCACGGGGGCATTCAGGTTGAACACCTTAGGGACACAATACAACCAGAGAAAAGCTTTCATTTAGAGATGTCAGATACCCATGCAGGACAACAGCAAATCACCACTAACAGATTGTAGTCTGATTATTGAGCATACCGTACATACTGTTCAAGGTTTGCAAAAATAAAGTTAATCAGTTTAGAGTTGATTATAAAGCTTTATGTAGACATGGGGGCAGACAAGAAGAGCATTCCGTTCTGCTCTGACAGAAAGAGGGGTGAGGGAGTATGGGGTGAAGCTTGGTTTTGAGAAATGTAGGCCAACACTGGAATTCTACATATTAATTCAGTTGATGTCCCAATCAGTTTTTTCATTATCCTTGCAAAGTAAATCTGGTATTACTGTTGTGTGACAGTGTGTACTACATCTATTCTTCCTGTCGTAAGACACATTATGAATGTGTGTCAAGTGATTAGAGTTAAGTGGGTTATATGACGGTTTTGTTCAAGTGAAGTCAGTTAAGTCCTCCATTAACAAAGCCTACCGCTTGCATGGACTGGAATGGTGCTGCGTTGACATTGATGCCGCCGCTGTGGGGGGTGGAGACGGGCGGGAAGGCAGAGGGCAAGGAGGACGGGGCGGGGGACTGCTCAGACGACAGGGACATCGAGGCCTGGTTTAGGGAGGGGGCGGGGCGTGGTGGGGAGACAGAGACGTCACATACTTCAATGGTTTTCACAGACACTTCAGGACAGGCAGGTAGGATGAATGTTAACCATCTCTCGCACTGCCCAATTACAACCAAGCATAGAGAAGCTCCACCACCCACCCACACACACAGCCAGGGGGGTAGAGGAGGGTGGAGCAGAGGGCACCTTGGGGAGGGAGGGTTTACCTGGATGTGGTCGATGCCGTCGGTCTGTGGCCGGGGCTCTGCTGTGTGGGAGGGCTGGTAGAGAGGTGCTGTGGAGGAGTAGGCATCAGGTGTGGGGGAGACCATGAGGACCTGGGGAGGGAAGGGGGAGAATAAGGGAAGGTTCACATAGTACCCTTGCCCTTTAAATAAGTCTGCTCCGGTATCGAGTCTTGGGGATCACTACTATCAGAATTCTGTTCAAGTGTCATTATTGCTACTTACTTGTGTAGATTCAGGAACTGAGCTTGGTTGAGCAAGTCTGGATTCTGAATGAACTGTACACAAGATAAATATAACATGGTTTGTTGGTAAAACAGCTAAGAGCAACAACAAAATAAACAGACAAAACTCAAGAGTATATAAGCAGTACCACACTAACTGGACAGTTTATTAGGTACACCACCCCGTTCACAAAAATGAATCGCTCCTACAGACAATGAGTCACATGACCTGCATCCAGATACTGTTTGACCTTTAGAATGGGCAAAATAAGTGACTTAAGAGACTGAGCATGGTATGATTGTCGATGCCAGGCTCGCCGGATGCAGTATCTCAAAAATGGCCAGCCTCCTGGTCTTTTCATGCACGACGGTGTCTAGGGGTTACCAAGAATGGTGCGACAAACAAAAAACATCCAGTCAGCAGCTGTCCTGTGGGCAAAAACAGCTCATTGATGAGAAGTCAAAGGAGGATGGCAAGAATCGTGCAAGCTAACAGGCTGGCCACAGAGACAAATAACGTTACAGTATAACAGTGTGCAGAACGGCATCTCGGAATGAACTCGGCAGTCCTTGTCACAGATGGGCTAGTGCAGCAGATGACCACTCCTATCAGCTAAAAACAAGAAGCGTGTCCAGGGGGCATGCGATCACCTTTAAGGAGTGGAAATACATTGCCTGGTCCGACAAATACTGGTTCTTGTTGCAATATACTAATTGGCATCGTCAGGATTTGGCATACATAGCATGAGTCCATGGACCCATCCAAGCCTGGTGCGGGGACTGTTTTCCGGGCACACGTTAGGTCCCTTGATACCAATGGAGCAACGAACATTTCCTCACCTTGTAGAATCCACTCCCCAAAGAATTCAGGCTGTTCTAGAAAAAAGGGGGGAGCTGATCCAGTACTAGATGGGTGCACCTAATAAACTGTCAGTGAGTGTAGAAGCAAACATGTCTAAGAGCCTCAGTGGTAGTGTTGGTCAGAGGAGAGTTAAAAGAGAATGTGATGTACTAACACTTACCCATCTGCTGCAGGTCCACGCTCTGTGCAGGCTTCATGGGCTGGGCCAACACGATGGCTGGGTCCAGGGCATGGCCATCAAACTCCAACATGGAGTCCTGTGGAAGGAAGCACATGGGTCAGCATGAGCAAGGGACCAAACCGGATCCGATAAGGCACCCAGCGCAGGACCATAGGGGGCAGTTGGAAGGATCATCACCTGCATGAAGTTATAGGTCCCCTGCATCTGGGCCATGAGGTCCTGTACGACCTGCTTCCGGACCACAGGGTCAGGCGTGTGGGAGACTGGGTTCACAGTGTGAGGCTCAGGGGTCATCTGGGGAGGAGGCTGGTGCTGGAGGACATTGACCACCTAAAGACACAGGGACAGATTTAAACCCAGCTGATGACACCATTGGGCCAGGGCGTTACTTGTTGAACCCTAAAAGATTATGTTTGTGACTGTGTGATATGACAAATGATATGAGAGGTATAGACATGCAGCATACCTGGACCTCTGCTGTCCACTCCTCTACTTGGTCGTTGCCAGTGATGCTGTATGTGGTTTCTGGAATGAACTGTCTGTTTACAAACTACACAAATAAACATAAGATCACTTGATTAGATTCCAATAGGTAAGGTAAACCAGAGAATTCTGAACTTTACAGCAGTTAAGAGTCAGGGTAGAGATTGAACTCACCTCTGTGGCTTCTACTTCAATGGCCTCTATGTATTCTTCAGTAACTATTCCCTCTGTAAAAGGAATATACTCTGATTAATATCCACTCATCCAGGTCCACACACTCAGACCAATCATAACATGAGTTCCCCTCAGTGATGATAATCTAACCCAGAAGTAAAATCTCACGGAATTTCGTCAGCTGCGTGATTAACATAGTCTTAAAACGTATTAGTAATTGAGAGATACAGCGACAAAAGTTTCCAACCTCGCAATAGGAAACGTTCAGCTAAACTGCCTTCGCCCAATCCTGATACATCCAAATAGCCAGTGCCAAAACCCCCCCCAAAAAACTGAACTAATGGTGCTCATTTAGTCCTGGCAGATTCTCTCAGTCTACACAGAGATCCTGGTTACCTGGTGCTGCAGGCTGCTCCCCGCCCCCAGACAACTCATGCTCCACAGACTGCTCCTGCTGCTCCTCCTCCTCCTCTTCTCTTCCTCCTCCTCTTCCTCCTCTTTTTCACACACTCCGTTCTGATGCGTTTGTGCGCTATCAAAATAGCCACTCAGCAGCACCTTGTCCAGGGTCTCCTTCAGTGCCTTGTCTATAGGAAAGGGACAGGTCATATTCAGAACGTATTAGAAATTAAACGTTTGTGTTTGTGTTGTGCAACAAACACTCAGTCAATAGGCCGGGTCTATGCTTGGTATAATCATAGCTGGGACCCATTCCACAGCACCATGCCAGGCCTGGCAAGATCCACAGCTCGAAGAACTTTAATAACCTACAAGTATTTATAATCCACAATGCCATATGATCCACCACAAAGTTGTCGCTGGAACATGTGGGGTGGATGCTCAGCATTTATGGAATGACAGGTGTCCTGTGTCTGGGCTGGCACTACCCCTCAAAGCCCACTGGCCTAACCCCAGTTCACCCCAACCACCCAGAAAAGCACTTCCCCTTATAAATGTTCTGCTAACATGGACTGTATGTCCAGCAAGCCATTTGTGCTTCAAGGGGTTGGAAGGGCTTTAGTCATAACACTGCTCCCAGTTGAGCCAGCTCGTAAATTTCCTTCCAAGCTCTTTTTTCCCCAAAATCTAAAGATAAGCCCCAAGATACTCAGTATACAGATGGGGGTGTGGGTAACTAATTAAACAAGCCAAAGCCTACATGTACAGAGTAAATACATTGAGAGCTACTTCAGAAGTGTTAGAAACATACATGTGGTTCCTGCCACAGCCTGGTCTCTGCCCTCTAGCAGTTCCCATAGGTGTAGGGAGGCCTCCTCATACTGGTCAGTCAACCTGGAGAACAGGGTAGGACATTTACAACATGCATACAATCATATTACGTCACTCCATCAAACAAAAAGAGAAGCAAAAAGGTTTGTACCTGACGTCATGGTCCCGTTCCGGGCCCACGAGCTTGTAGAAACTGTCCAGTGCGGTGAGGTTATAGTCGGTGAGCAGGGGGGAGCCTGCAGCGGGCTGTTTCAGGTCCTGCCTCGTCTGCTCATCGCCCAGTCGGTCAAGCAGGAACTGCAGCTCCAGAACAGTCTTCAGACGCCTCTGCTCCGTCTCCTCCCGCTGAAGCTGCTCCCTCCGGGCAGACTTCTTCACTGCCTTCTGGATCTGCAAGGAAATGGGAAGGAGTTGTCACTGCACTATGGCCACAGTGACTGAGAAACAGCACCTAATAAATACAGTGAGTGTGGTCATAGTGACCAGAATGAAAACTTGAGACAGAACTCACCTCCTGCCCCAAAGACAGGAAGCTCTTCTGCAACTCCCTTGCAAAATCCAGGTTGTTGGTCACTTCCTGGAATTTAGTCAAGGCATCCTACAGATGAGACAAGAGAGGGAATGAACATTAAATATGTTTTGTTAGCTGTGTCACAGATCAAAACGACAAACACCACAGTATAAAATCAATGAAAAGCCGAAGAATGAAAAATTATAGTACATATGCAACAGGTTAAACAATCAAGTTCACAATTGAAGTTCCCTGAGATAACATCGACCCAGACCCGTGTCTGGTACATACCAGCTGATCCTGGTTCAACCGTTCTCCTTTATTCTTCTTGGCCTGGTAGTCATCCAGCTTGCCCTATAGAAATATGGAACATTTAATAAGGGTTACGAAAAGGTCTGCTGAGATTCTTTCAGCAGAAATATACCATCTATTAAGTGCTGTGATTCTAACGCCAAATAAAAGTCACAGGTTAATGTTTGATTACACCAACTAAATTTGTCTGTAGCCGTAATCTTAGCCTTAATCTTAGTTACCAACTTTGAGACAAAGTCAATGCATGGTCATAAAGCAGACAATTTTCCCAGACAAGAGAGACATCCAGAATTGCTCCTCAGTTGGTCTCAAGCAGCAACTAAGCATGAAACAACCTATTATTTTTGGGAGGTATCTGAAAGCATGCTTAGATTTAAAAAAGGAAACATGGTACCTTTTTCTTTTCCATGTTGCGGACCTTCTTGTCTATCACCTGCAGGACCTGCTTCATGGCCTCAGACTGGGTCCCAGAACCCAACTCTGGGCTGGAGGACTGAACAGCATTGTGGCCAACTGTTGCTGAAGGCATCTGATGAGAAGACAGAAAAGTATTTGTAGCAGTGAGGCTGTAATTGAATACAATAAAGATTAAAATATGTTGATTTAAAACAGTTTGCCAATGCATGGTGCTGTAAACAACAAAGGCCGGAACAATGACGTTACATTGTTGACCACATAAGTGGTCAGACAGACATTTTATATAAAAATATGTTTTAAATCAACATGGGATACTACCCATTAATGTTCCTTGGCAAAAAAACTAAGACCTATGAATCACTTTGGATAATATGTCGGTTTGCAGGATGATTTATGTCAACCGCTACCGTTCGCTAACTCAAGACAAGTAACGTTAACGTTATAATTCAATAGCTAGTACCTAGCTAACTAACGACGTTAGTATTCCCAGATTTTTTTTTACCATAAGCCAACTAAGAAGCTGAAGCCGGCGAGGCACAGGAAAAAGTGGATAAATTGCAAGTCCTTTGTGAGCCGTGAGACTGTCAGCCGAGCATTGTCCATTGAGCTAACTAACGTTAGCTAGCTACACTACTCATCAACATCAAATAAACAACTATTCCGATAAAACACTTGATGTAGCCACCTACGTGTCGTCACAAGTATAACGTGTATGCCATTTGAAAACAGATTATCATAAATGAGGCTTAAATTTGATTCCCATCCCACAACAACCCCCACCCAGCTACAAGGCTAGCTTAGCTACATTTAGCTAGCTAACGTTCGCTAGTTTCATTTTCTCCTGGCATTGTTACCGAGACCGGCGTTAGCTAGCTGGCAACGCGAATCACTTAGATGCGAGATAGAAATCGATAGCTGACTAGCTAGTTAGCTAGCTAATTAGTTAGCTAACGAGATTCGAGAAAAACAAGATGAACTACATTTATATGAACAACAGCCATCACACTAGTTTGTTGAAATGTACCTTGCTAATGTGGTCACTGAACTTGGATTCCGTTAAATCAATTGGATGACAGGACAATGCTAGATAGAGATGACTTTAGTCAGAGGCTAGCCTAGCTCGCTAACTTAGCTAGCAAAATTATTTCTGAATTTGACGCTGACAACATCCACTTACCTTAAGGCTATCTGTCTTTGTTCGTCGTCTGACGTAGTTTTAGCTCTATATATTTCGTGTAGCTTGTATGTTATTTTGTATCGACAATGGTGTTCTGCCTCCCCGGCCTCACCGAGAACTATACACTATACTGCTGGCAGGCTACAGATGCTAACGAGACACGAGAACAGGGTCGGCTGGCTGCAAGGCCCCGTTGGTAGTCCTATAATTGCCTGAGTTCATCTTAGTAGACCGACAGATTTAACTAGAATCAGTCCTCAACAACATTGCCTATAATTGCCGACTAATTATTATAGAAGCTGTATTTGACAGATTTAGGTAAGCATTTTTATGCAAGTCAATTTGTATTGAATCCCAAATGTATTGCAAGCCATTTACTGAATCCCAAGTTTATTTAAGCCATTCTTCTCTGCTTTGAAAGGGACAATATATTATTCTTTGCAGATCTATCGAATGATTACGTCTAAATAATATCACAGTTTCTAAACCCAAAGGCGCAAAACCGCGAGACTCCCGGGAACAGTTGCCAAACAGACCAGGCCAGGGTTTGAGAAGTGAAAAAATATTCCTTAGTTAAGTTTCTCGAAATTTAAAGGCACAACCTTGATTCGAGCCAATGTCGTTAGTATTTGAACGTGTTATTACTCCAACCCCGTGAAAGTGACAAACTGACACGTTTTCATGTGTGTCAAAAACAACTATATATCGAAGAAGTGCATTTGTAGCATGTACACGGATGACGTGTTTCTATGCATCAGTTTAGCTTAACAACGTCGCCATGACATCGTCTACTAATGTGATCGGGGATTTCTATTGGAGAAGCAGTGTTAGCCTATCTTCAAACTACTGTGTTTGATAATATTGTTCGCTAATAGTCGACAAATGTTTTATTAACAGGTGCCTGATAATCATTAAGTGATCATGTGTAGTAGGCCTAAATCAAAAGTAAACTTAACCGTGAAGTGCTTGCTTATGAGTCCTTCCCAATCATACAGTTAAAAATAACAAAACAAAAAAATGGCGACACAAGAGGAATGACTACACAAAAATGGAGCTAGAGTGCATTCGGAAACTATTCAGAAACCTTGACTTTTTCCACGACAGCCTTATTCTAAAATTGATTCTATTGTTTTCCCCCCTTCCCCTCATCAATACTCGATAATGGTAGAGCAAAAACAGGTTTGTATACATTTTTGCACATTTCTAAAAAATAAAAAAAAACGTAAATATTACATTTACAAAAGCATTCAGACGCTTTACTCTGTACTTTGTTGAAGCACCTTTGGCAGTGATTACAGCCTCGTCTTAGGTGTGACTCTAAGCTTGGCACACCTGTATTTCGGGAGTTTTTCCCCATTCTCTGCAGATCCTCTCAAACTTATTCTGGTTGGATGGCGAGTGTCACTGCACAGCTATTTTCAGGTCTCTCCGGACATGTTCGATCAGGTTTAAGTCCAGGCTCTAGCTGGGCCACTCAAGGACATTCAGAGACTTTTCCCAAAGCCACTCATGCAAAAGCTTGGCTGTGTGCTTATGGTCGTTGTACTGTTAGAAGGGGATCCTCTGTGTTCTGTAGGTTTTCATCAAAGATTTCTCTGGTCTTTGCTCCGTTAATCTTTCCCTCGATCCTGACTAGTCTCACAGTCCCTGCCGCTGAAAAACATCCCCACAGCATGATGTTGCCACCACCATGCTGCATCGCAGGGATGGTGCCAGGTTTCCTCCAGACATGACTCTTGGCATTCATGCCAAAGTGTTGAATCTTGGTTTCATCAGACCAGAGAATCTTGTTTTGCATGGTCTGAGAGTCCTTTAGGTGCCTTTTGGTCAATTGGTGGACCTGATTGGTGGAGTGCTACAGAAATTGTTGTCCTTCTGGGAGGTTTTCCCAGCTCCACAGAGTAACTCTGGAGCTCTGACAGGGTGAACATTGGATTCTTGGTCACCACCTTGACCAAGGTCCTTCTCCCCATTGTTCAGTTTGTCCGGACAGCCAGCTCTAGGAAGAGTCTTGGTGGTTCCAAACTTCTTCCATTTAAGAATTTTTGTATTTATTTTATTTCACCTGTAATTAACCAGGTAGGCAAGTTGAGAACAAGTTCTCATTTACAATTGCGACCTGGCCAAGATAAAGCAAAGCAGTTCGCCACATACAACGACACAGAGTTACACATAGGAGTAAAACAAACATACAGTCAATAATACAGTATAAACAAGTCCTATATACGATGTGAGCAAATGAGGTGAGATAAGGGAGGTAAAGGCAAAAGAATGCCATGGTGGCAAAGTAAATACAATATAGCCAGTAAAACACTGGAATGGTAGATTTGCAGTGGAAGAATGTGCAAAGTAGAAATAAAAATAATGGGGTGCAAAGGAGCAAAATAAATACAGTAGGGAAAGAGGTTACAGGTTGGTGATGCTATGGTGACCAGCGAGCTGAGATAAGGGGGGACTTTACCTAGCAGGGTCTTGTAGTTGACATGGAGCCAGTGGGTTTGGCGACGAGTATGAAGCGAGGGCCAGCCAACGAGAGCATACAGGTCACAATGGTGGGTAGTATATGGGGCTTTGATGACAAAACGGATGGCACTGTGATAGACTGCATCCAATTTGTTGAGTAGGGTATTGGAGGCTATTTTGTAAATGACATCGCCGAAGTAGAGGATTGGTAGGATGGTCAGTTTTACAAGGGTATGTTTGGCAGCATGAGTGAAGGATGCTTTGTTTGCGGAATAGGAAGCCAATTCTAGATTTAACTTTGGATTGGAGATGTTTGATGTGGGTCTGGAAGGAGAGTTTACAGTCTAACCAGACACCTAGGTATTTGTAGTTGTCCACGTATTCTAAGTCAGAGCCATCCAGAGTAGTGCTGTTGGACAGGCGGGCAGGTGCAGGCAGCGATCGGTTAAAGAGCATGCATTTAGTTTTACTTGTATTTAAGAGCAATTGGAGGCCACAGAAGGAGAGTTGTATGGCATTGAAGCTTGCCATGAGGGTTGTTAACACAGTGTCCAAAGATGGGCCAGAAGTATACAGAATAATGGAGGCCACTTTGTTCTTGGGGACCTTCAATGCTGCAGACGAGTTTTGGTACCCTTCCCAGATTTGAGCCTCCACACAATCCTGTCTCGGAGCTCTACGGACCATTCCTTCAATCTCGTGGCTTGGTTTTTGCTCTGACATGCACTGTCAACTATGGGACCTTAAATAGACAGGGGTGTGCCTTTCCAAATCATGTCCAATCAATTTAATTTACCACAGGTGGACTCCAATCAAGTTGGAGAAACATCTCAAGGATGATCAATGGAAACAGGATGCATCTGAGCTCAATTTCGAGTTTCATAGCAAAGGTTCTGAATTCTTATGCAAATAAGGTATTTCTGTTTGTATTTTTCTAAACATTTCTAAAAACCTGTTTTCGCTTTGTCATTATGGGGTATTGTGTGTAGGGTATTTTGTGTGTATATTGAAAAATGTAATCTATTTTAGAATAAGACTAATGCTACAAAATGGTCCACCACGCAAAGGACATCCAGCCTAACTTAACACAACTGTGGGAAGCATTGGTGTCAACATGAGCCAGCATCTCTGTGGAATGCTTTTGACACCTTGTAGAGTCCATGCCCCAACAAATTGAGGCTGTTCTGAGAGCAAATAGTCATGTGGGTGTGCATAGGGTTAGTGCAGATAGTCCGGTTAACTATTAATGAATTATTTAGCAGTCCTTATAGCTTGGAGTTAGAAGCTGTCTTGGAGTCTGTTGATCTGCAAGCTGTTGCTCTGGTCTTGTTTATGGGGTGGTAGCAGAGTGAACAGTCTATTGCTTGGGTGGCTGGAGTCTTTGGCAATTTTTCGGGCCAACTTCTGACATTGCCTGATATAGACGTCCTGGATGGCAGGGAGCTTAGCTTGGGCCCTAAGGCCATTAGGAAGTTTTCTGCTGTCTGTAAATGATTCCGCATTACTCTTTAAATGTCAAAGGTGGCACAATAGCAGTGCCTGCAGTCAGAAGCAGTGTGATGTTTATGACCAAAGAACTTTCTGGTACAGCCTCAATGGTGATACACACTCATGCAACTAATCCACCACACACATACAAATATACAGGCACACAGATGTTCCTAGATACACTCATTCCCATACACACTTCACCCATATGAGAGGTGTCACGTATACACCCTCTCTGGCGTTCGAGTTCGCCATTCTGCTTATTATTACGCACACCTGTCACCATCATTACGCGCACCAGCACCACATCAGACTCATCTGGACTCCATCACCTTCCAGATTACCTTCCCTATACCTGTCACTCACTTTGGTTCTTTCCCTAGGCATTATTTTTTTCTGTTCCTGTGTTAAATGTCTGTACGCTACTCTTGTTTTGTTCAATTTTGTTTATTTATTAAATACACTCCCTGTACTTTTTCCCCAATTCTTAGCGTACACGTTACAGAATAACGCCTCACCAAAGGGGAGCATTAGGGAGTGTTTTGTTTTTGTAGATTTTTGTGGAGCAACCGCGGTTGCCTCAGCTGGCTCGTCAGGTTTACAAGATTCAATTGGCCCATCAAGTGTCTGTGGCCGACGCTACCAAGGATGCCTCAGCTAGCTCGACAGGCTCCCATGCCTCAACCGGCTCGACAGATTCCCGCGCCTCAGCAGAAGCAATTGGCCCAGTCCTGGTCCCCGGGACCATCCCTCTAGTCAGCGTCCTGTAGCTGGAGCCGTGCGTCAGGGAGGGGGTACTGTCACGTAAACTCCCTCTCCGGTGGTCGAGATCACCAGTCTCCTTAATTTTTACGCACACCTGTCATCATCGTTACGCTCATCAGACTCACCTGGACTCCATCACCTTCCTGATTACCTTCCCTATAACTGTCACTCCCATGGGTTCTTTCCCTTGGCGTTATTGTTTCTGCCACCCCAGAAGCCACATCTGCCTACCTCATGGGTCAGCCACACTGTAGCCTACCCTCCGATGGCTGCTCTGGCACCGTAGCGATTATGACAGCAGGGTGAGACAATGATGTACTACTGCTCAGGTCAGAAACAGCAGGCAGGCTACTTGGTCATTGAACCCTGGGACCGTGATCTAATTCTAGATTTACCCATTTCAATTAAATTCCATGAGTTTTCCCACTCTGGCTATAAAGAAATACATTAAGCATTCTAAAGAAATTACATTGAGGTGATTTACTGTAAATTGATGGCCCTTGATTTCCAATAAAGAGTAACAAATGCTTAGCCACATTTTCATAGATCGTTTTGATTTTCTTTGCATGTTATTAAACACTTATTCAACTAGTTTTATATCTTTTTCTGATCAAATAATGCTGCACACATGTTGTTAAACAGCTCTTGATGTGCCTATGCCAGAACTAGTGGGTGGTTTGTGATGACATTCAGTATCTCTCCATCTCTGTATCTTGGATCATGGTTTGATACACAGCAATGCTGCTGAGACATCTGTGTGTCCAGGTCGGTGTGATACAACAATCTATGCCTTGGACAATACAAGAACAGTGAGCAATAACATACCCAAATGTAAAATAGTCCTGAAGACACACCATGCCGCCACACACAAGCAGCTGTTGTCTCTTCACATTCGCTGGGGTTTGGAACAGCTGTATGCATCTCCTGTCTTCTGTTAATTTATGTGTTTGTTATTATTCAATGTAGTCTGGTTTGGCGCAGATCTTCTTACTGTCTAATCTTTAAGATGGATGGCCAGAGATATGAGAGTCTGTGTGAGATCTGCTCCCCTTATTGACCAAAGCTCATCATTTATGGGTAAAAACTAACTACACCCCTGATATTGAGGGTAAAATGTACTGTAATTTGATTAAAGAGGAGCAGTAAGAGACTGTTAATTTCAAACTGGCATTACTAACACATCTGGGCCCTGAGAGATGCTTGAGAACCTTCCATTAGAGCTGAATTGATGATCTGAATATTGTCCCCTGACAGTAAACGCTTGCACAACTGTTGAGCTGTGCTTTGATAGGCTATTTATGGAAGCTGCTGTAGATGGATGTAAAAAAGAGAATACATCTGAAAAGAGAATTGAGTCTGTCTTGTGGTTAAAAAGGCTTTCATGTGGAATTAAGTTGAAGCTCAAATCATTCCCCATTACCTTTCCCCTGCTTGTGCCTGTCATGGGAGCTTCTCCATCTGAGCGCCTTACCCCTGTGTCACTGACAGCTCCTAAAGAGCCCCGCCCCCATCTGACATCCCCTCCTCAGGCTCCAGTTCTAGTAATCCTTCTCTTTCTCTGAGCCAGTGAGTTAATGATCACAGCTCTCTCTCGCTCTGTCTGTCTCTTTGTCTCTCGCTCTTCTGGAACACTGCTGAGAAAGATAATTGCATCCATGGTTGCTATGTTTTTGGTTTTGCACGTGAGGTCTCTGAAAATGTTTAAGTGTCGTAATTGGGGGAGTTGGAGAAACAGCGCTAACAGACATAAATAAATGGTTAGCATTTGGCTTGTGAAAGGATCACGACCACATGAGAGGGATGATGTCCTCTTTGTGTGCAAAGACGGAGGAAAGAAGTGAAAGAAGGAATGAAAATAGAATTGAACTGGCTCCATCCACAAAATGAACGGTTCCAGAATTCTGTCCCTTTGCCTAGGTATGATGATGGCTCTGCATGTGTGCATGCACCAAGAGGGTACATGGCCTGGCATACACATCAGAGAAACTCATGTCTGATTATACATTGTAGCATACCAAATGGTTACTCAGCATAACGACTGCCTATACAGTGGGGCAAAAAAGTATTTAGTCAGCCACCAATTGTGCAAGTTCTCCCACTTAAAAAGATAAGAGAGGCCTGTAATTTTCATCATAGGTACACTTCAACTATGACAGACAATTATTTAAAAAATTCTCCAGAAAATCACGTTGTAGGATTTTTTATGAATTTATTTGCAAATTATGGTGGAAAATAAGTATTTGGTCACCTACAAACAAGCAAGATTTCTGGCTCTCACAGACCTGTAACTTCTTCAGACCTGTAACTTCAAAATATCACAAGAACGGTGAGCAAAAATCCCAGAACCACAAGGGGGATCTAGTGAATGACCTGCAGAGAGCTGGGACCAAAGTAACAAAGCCTACCATCAGTAACACACTACGCCGCCAGGGACTCAAATCCTGCAGTGCCAGACGTGTCCCCCCTGCTTAAGCCAGTACATGTCCAGGCCCATCTGAAGTTTGCTAGAGAGCATTTGGATGATCCAGAATAAGATTGGGAGAATGTCATATGGTCAGATAAAACCAAAATATAACTTTTTGGTAAAAACTCAACTCGTTGTGTTTGGAGGACAAAGACTGCTGAGTTGCATCTAAAGAACACCATACCTACTGTGAAGCATGGGGGTGGAAACATCATGCTTTGGGGCGGTTTTTCTGCAAAAGGACCAGGATGACTGATCAGTGTAAAGGAAAGAATGAATGGGGCCATGTATCGTGAGATTTTGAGTGAAAGCCTTCTTCCATCAGCAAGGGCATTGAAGATGAAATGTGGCTGGGTCTTTCAGCATGACAATGATCCCAAACACACAGCCCGGGCAACGAATTGGCTTCATAAGAAGCATTTCAAGGTCCTGGAGTGGCCTAGCCAGTCTCCAGATCTCAACCCCATAGAAAATCTTTGGATGGAGTTGAAAGTCCGTGTTGCCCAGCAACAGCCCCAAAACATCACTGCTCTAGAGGAGATCTGCATGTAGGAATGAGCCAAAATACCAGCAACAGTGTGTGAAAACCTTGTGAAGACTTACAGAAAATGTTTGACCTCTGTCATTGCCAACAAAGGGTATATTGTAAGTATTGAGAAACTTTTGTTATTGACCAAATACTTATTTTCCACCATAATCTGCAAATAAATTCATTAAAAATCCTACAATGTGATTTTCTGGATTTTATTTACTTATTTATTATTTTGTCTGTCATAGTTGAAGTGTACCTATGATGAAAATTACAGGCCTCTCTCGTGTTTTTAAGTGGGAGAACTTGCACAATTGGTGGCTGACTAAATACTTTTTTGCCCCACTGTATAGCCTATCTCTCATAGAGTTTGCAGTCTCTTAAGGGGGAAACACCCACCCAGTCCCTCTGTGAATGGATATGGCCATGAATCCGCAACACAGAACCCCTGTGTTACCCTCCTGTTGAAAGTGCTTGGAGACACCTGTCTTCAGTCAGGCCATTGAACAAGTGCACAGGCCTGACACACGTCTGCCCCAAATAAAACCCTCTTGTCACTGGAGTTCATCGAGTCTCAGATGGAAAGCCACGAGAGACTTCTGTTTTCATCATAGCTTCCAGAGTATAAACAGAATGTAAACCTCTAATAAACGACATGAAGGGCGTCTGGTTCCAATCGCAGGTCTTTCCCGGAGTCTGAGAGGGCTGAGCCTGAGAGAAACTGAACCCTGTTGCGACAGAGGAGCGTTTATCTAAGAGATCACGTCTGTTACATCACTACTCCATCACTATTCAGCAGCCATTCAGGACAGGAGTGGATCAAAGAGTCAACGGATGAGCCTCATGGAAAATGAGGTAAAGACGATGAACTGGACCAGTGTGTTTGTCTGAAGTCAGACACAAACTGAACTATTGGAGATTCGCCTGTTGATAGCTCCTATAGACAGAAGATGGCGCTAATATCACAGATTGGGAGGAGAGAAGCAAAACTGCACAGTTTGTGAGAGACACAAGAGGAGGGAAATAGAGGAACCGGTCTGGACAGTAACCACAAGTGTTACTCAATATTCATGTCCTGATGTATTTGAAACACTGTATTGGCAATAATTAACCATACATCTGACTTATTCCTTTATCTATTATTTTTCTTGCCTTACTTTCTCTCATAGTGCTAGTTGATGAATCAGATGGCCAGAGAAGGGTTGTCTGAAGAGTCAGATTTAGGATGTCTAACACTTTGGATCAATTGGTGAAGGACCTGCGAGTACATGGAGCTTTTCAGTCCTCCAGAGCGCCAGACATCTTCACACCTCAACAGTGATCCCCAGAGTCTGGCCCTCTTCTGGGCTGCCGGGGACAGGGTAGGTGGGAGTTTATGGATCCCCAGCTCCTCTCTCTGATGTGGGCCGCTGAGTAATGGTCATACATCCTTCAGCGCTCCTCTCCTGCTGCACATTCTGACTGGATTAAATATGTGCAGAGGATTTATAGCCTGAAAAACCACAGGAGCCCCACAAACACTTCAGCCCAACTCCACTTTCAGTGCAGCCGAGACGGGTGCAGGAATTCAACAGCTGCCCCGCCGGTTACTCCTCTCTTCTCCTCTCCCTTTCACAATATGTCCCTGTGTCTCTCCTCACCTCTCCTTTAATCTCCGCCTTCATTTTTTCAAGGTTCTCTCCATTATCAGCTCTTCATATTATTTTGTCTTTCCTACATCTCGTATGAATCTCTCTGGTTCCACTCATAGTTCTACAGCTGCACCATCGAGAGCATCTTGACTAGCTGCATCACCGGTTGGTATGGAAAATGCACCGCCCTCGACCGCAAAGGGCTACAGAGAGGGGGTGTGGACGGTCCAGTACATCACTGGGGCTGAGCTCCCTGCCACCCAGGACCTCTATATTAGGCGGTGTCAAAGGATGGCCAGAAAGATTGCATAAGACATCAACCACCCAAGTCATAGACTGTTCATCTGCTACCTTCCTGCAAATGGTACTGAAGCATCGGCTCTCCGACCAACAGGCTCCGAGACAGCTTCTACCCACAAGTCATAAGACTGCTAAATAGTTATTTAAATGGTTACCCAGACTATCTGCACTAACACCATCTTGTTTGCACTGACTCTATGCATACTCACAAGACGATATATACACTATATACACTACACAAACCCATACACACACACACTGAAACACTTTCACACTCATCAAATGCTAGCCCTACTTTGTTCTTTAATTTAGTAGTATTATTATCTATCCTGATGCCTAGTACCTTTACTCTACCTTTATGTACATATCTACCTCAAATATCTCGTACCCCTGCACAGTAATATTGTACTAGTACTCCCTGTATATAGCTTAAATCTTAAATTTTTTATTCGTCTTGGGTTACAATATATTTTTCAAATCATTGGTACGGGCTCGTAAGCACTTTTTTTGCCTTTACCTCCCTTATCTCACCTAATTTTCTCACATTGTATATAGACTTATTTTTCTACTGTATTATTGACTGTATGTTTGTTTTACTCCATGTGTAACTCTGTGTTGTTGCATGTGTCGAACTGCTTTGCTTTATCTTGGCCAGGTCACAATTGTAAATGAGAACTTGTTCTCAACTTGCCTACCTGGTTAAATAAAGGTGAAATAAATAAAGTAAGTATTTCACAGTAAAGTCTACACCTGTTGTATTTGTCACATGTGACCAGGTGGGGCAGGCAGGGAAAAGAAAGAGTGTTAGAGAGAGATAAGGAATCCCTTGGTTTTAGCTAATTTAAAACACTGTTAAAACCAAGGGACTCCTTATCTCTCTCTCTCACGCTCTTGTCCCCCCTGGCCCACCTCTCTCTCTCTCTCTCTCTCTCTCTCTCTCTCTCTCTCTCTCTCCCTCTTCCTCTCTACAGAGGTAAAGGCAGGATCTTCAACTCCTCGAGTCATTTGGGGATGTGTGTACCCCACCAAGAGTCTCCCTTAAATTAGCCAAACTACATTGATAATTCATGGGCCATATGTGCAGCAGAGAGAGATGAAAAACAAAGTCCACGGTTGTAACTACCCATCGTTATCATTATTATACAAGGCCCATTTTATGCACCATCATGCAAATACAGTGAGGTTTTGGTTGGGGGCTGGTTCAGAATTGCTTACAATTCCATGCATTAATCTGTTTTTAGGATCTAAGCTCAATATGATGTATTCCCTAGCTTTAGATTTCAAACCCAAATCAACCATGTCCTGGATTTCAGATGTTACAAGACCAAACCAGCAAAGGCTCTGGTAGTTTGGATGTTTTCAAAGAGGCTAAAATAGTCTCTTATCGTACAGAGTGACCAGCTGAAACCACTGGCCAGTCATAACATGGTGAGTTCATAGGAGTGTGTTTACTACTAACCAGGCAGCAAACTGATGCTCAGTGAGCCTGTTGTCTGTTGTCCCCTGGTCTGTCTGCCACGTGCACCACTCAGGGATGACATGGCGTCCTGCCGGGGGGGGGGGATAATCCCAGCTGGTAATTACCACAGACATCCATCAGGGTACAACACATCCATCCATGTGCAGGCTGGGACAGGGGCCTGTGTTCGGCCTCCATACAGACCCTCCCTCTAGCTAACTCTCCCTTTCACTCTCTTTATCTCTGTGTCTCCCCCTCGCCCTGTGTGTCTGTCTTTATGAGGATCCAGGGATGGCTGCCCATATGGAGGAAGCTAGGAGCAGCATTTGGTGCCAAGATTGAAATCAAAAAGATAAATATTCCTTTCCCCAGGAGGGAAGTGAGAGTGGAGGCCTGATCTCCTCCTCTATTGATGGGGGGAATGGGAGGCTGTGGGTTGGGGGGGGGGGGTCTGTTCACCAGCTGCCTTGTATGAGATATGTCCTATACTCCTTATAAGCAAGGGGTGTCCCTCTCTGTAGTTTGGGTGTATGTATGCTTCCCATTGGCTTGCATGGTTAGCTGACTTTCTTTCCCCAGCATTGCGGGTCCCTCAGCATCACCCTAAAGGAGACCCCACAGAGTGGCCTCACTGACTTCAATAACCTCTGCTGCCACAACTGATTTATTTACCATTTGATAAAAATATGTTGATATAAGATGTTGAACTTCTATTCACCATGCCTTGTATACTGTAGTTCAACTGCTACTCTTGGGGTAAGGTTGTGAAAGTTGTGAAAATGGGAATGGGAATTACATAATTAACTTAATGTAATGTCTGATATGAACACAGCACCCAGTGTGCCACCTAAGAGACACTCAGAGAATGCCCTCCCTAAAGTAAAAGAGAGATGGGTGACATTAAAGGAAGAGTGTTTCATTATGAGGCACATGGATAACTGAGGTCTTTTCTGATCCACAGCACATGCTCTTTGCGGTTGAAATTAGCACACAGCTTTTCAACATGTTCCTAATGCGAATGCTCTCTGATGCTGAATATCTGAGTTGGTATCCCTAGTTTTTTTATATGTCGTTCACACGAGCACAAATCCTCCTCCAAGTAAAGAACCATATATTCCCCAGACAGCAGGGAGTAGCAAGTTAATTGAGAGAGAAATAAAAAGATAAAAAGAGCTCTGTGAGATGCCCCTCTAATCCTTGCCTCTTCTACTCCATTATTCCTCAGCAGGCCACTCCAGGCTGAGTAGCTGAGGGGCCTAGTGTACTCTTGACTAGAGAATCTCTAGGAGAGAACCAGAACTGGTGGGGCCCATATTCTTTCTCTCTCTCTCTCTCTCTCTCTCTCAGCCGACACAAAGCAGACTCCTCTGCCTGTGAGGCCAAAGCAGGCCCTGCACAGATACATTACAACACTTATCGAGAGAGAGAGAGAGAGAGAGAGACCGAGAGACAGAGAGGAGAGAGATGGTCTGGATTGCTGTAAGCAAAGAAGTTTAGACGACTGTGTAAAATCAGTTAAATCATACCAACAGGAGAAGAATTGCCTAATTTTGACCCTGGCTTCCTGTTGTAGTGTTGCGTGACTGAGTTTGGCTCTTGAACCCCCAAACCTGGGGCATTATTTAAGCTGCTCCAAGGGGTCAACTGTAACCTGCGTTGGTCAGCGAGCTGAGGAATCCACACGTGCCGATCTTATCTGGCAAGGTGAAACCAGAGCAGGCCTGGCGCTGCCATCAAACTGAGCCAGGCCCAGAGGGCATCATGGGAACTACTGGGATGCCTGCCTAGGGACAGGAACCTGACTGAGGTTCACAGTCATGTGACCGGCTTGGAGACTGGCTTTGAAGCTCATCTGTCACTCATCATTCAATCCCTCTCCAGGTCCAGTTACACTTCCAGGGGAAAACATTTAATATACTACAACTCATATACCCGAAAGAACTACTGAAAAATATACTACATAATCATTTTCTTGTCATATTTTAACATTTGTCTATTAGCTTTTTAAGGATGGAAATGTTAAACATGCACAAAAAACAGGGTTGTATTGTTCCATACACAGAGAAATGTGTTGTTTTACAGGGTCAGCTATTGTAGTACGGAGCCCCTGGAGCAAATGAGGCTTAAGTGCCATGCACAAGGGTACATCAACATATCTTTCACCTTGTCGGCTTGGGTATTTGAACAAGCAACCTTTTGGTTACTGGCCCAACGTTCTAACTGCTAGGCTATCTGCAGATGTTGTTTTGGTCTGAAATGTTTGTGTATGTTAGCGCAATGCTGTGAGTGCAAATGTACATGCATGTACAGTATGTACAGTAGCGCCAGAGGTTAAATTGAGCTGGAGCTACCTGGAGCTGGGCTCCTAAAACCTGGATCAAAGAGAAAATGAGAATAAAAAGAAGAATAAAAGTAGCATAAACCCAGGTTATGGTTAGGATTATAGTTGAGGCTAGGATTATGGTTGAACCGGAGTGTGGACATAAAACTAAGGTTAGGGTTATGGTTGAGACTAGGATTATGCTTGAACCGGAGTGTGGACATAAAACTAGGGTTAGGGTTATGGTTGAGACTAGGATTATGCTTGAACCGGAGTGTGGACATGGAACTAGGGTTAGGGTTATGGTTGAGACTAGGATTATGGTTGAACCGGAGTGTGGACATAAAACTAGGGTTAGGGTTATGGTTGAGACTAGGATTATGCTTGAACCGGAGTGTGGACATAAAACTAGGGTTAGGGTTATGGTTGAGACTAGGATTATGCTTGAACCGGAGTGTGGACATAAAACTAGGGTTAGGGTTATGGTTGAGACTAGGATTATGCTTGAACCGGAGTGTGGACATGGAACTAGGGTTAGGGTTATGGTTGAGACTAGGATTATGGTTGAACCGGAGTGTGGACATAACTAGGGTTAGGATTATAGTTGAGACTAGGATTATGCTTGAACCGGAGTGTGGACATGGAACTAGCGTTAGGGTTAGGGTTGAACTGGGATGTGGGCATGAAGTTAGGGTTAGGGTTGTGGTTGAGGATAGGGTTAGGGTTGAACCAGGATGTGGACATGAAGTTAGGGTTAGGGTTGTGGTTGAGGATAGGGTTAGGGTTGAACTGGGATGTGGGCATGAAGTTAGGGTTAGGGTTGTGGTTGAGGATAGGGTTAGGGTTGAACCAGGATGTGGACATGAAGTTGAGGGTTAGGGTTGAACCAGGATGGTTGAGGATAGGGTTAGGGTTGAACCAGGATGTGGACATGAAGTTAGGGTTAGGGTTGTGGTTGAGGATAGGGTTAGGGTTGAACCAGGATGTGGACATGAAGTTAGGGTTAGGGTTGTGGTTGAGGATAGGGTTAGGGTTGAACCAGGATGTGGACATGAAGTTAGGGTTAGGGTTGTGGTTGAGGATAGGGTTAGGGTTGAACCAGGATGTGGACATGAAGTTAGGGTTAGGGTTATTCCCAATTTAACCATTGTTGGTGTACACGTGTGTGTCTGTGTTACAGTTGGGCAACAAAGACAAAGCCATCCCATGATGCACCTCTCCACCAATCCATTATAGTCTGTGTAATGTGTTTATGTATTTTATGTTTTAGGCCATTACCTTATCTCCTATTTTAAACCATCACCATATTTCTATACTAGAGCACTTCTGGTACTGTGCAGTCACTGTGCATGAAATCCTTCAACACTCTTCATTCCCTGAAGATAGACAAGAGGTGTGTTGCACACTCCCTTGTCTCCTACCATTCCTTTCAGATGGCCTTTCAAACATGTGTCCCTTGAAGAGATCATACATGACATAAAATGATACTCCTATTACTACTACAAGGCAGAAAACAGGGATCATCAATGATTAAATCCTGCAGGGCAGAAAGTAAATGGGTCCCAATGGGTACTGGATCTTTGGTTCTCTCCTCCTCTCGTTTCCTATGAGTCGAGAGGCGGGGTAGAATCTCACACCCTGTGCTGGATCTCAGACTTTCCCCTGGGGGTGATTGACTCCATCCAGAGGTGTGACTGTCTCCTACTAAATCTGAGCTCACCCACTGTGATCCAACTGCACTGCTCTCCCATCTCAGATCCAAGCCTGGACACACATGGAGGGGTCACATAGTAGAATGGGAGTCTGTGACCTGCCACGCTCAATGTTGGACTACACGTTTTGTGTGCTTTGATTTAGGTCTCATTTGAAATCAGCATCAAAGCACTTTGTGATATTTCTGTGTGCTCTGCCAATGAAAACCCTCATGGGCTACACAAAGAGGGTCTCAACTAGATCACAACAGGAGGTTAGGAGAAAAGACAGTGATGAGTTGACCTGAAATACCTAGTTGTGCATTTCTTTAAAACATTCTGCTCTTGTCATCAAAACTCTCTTGTTTTTTCAATTAAGCAGATGGAATCTGTCATGTTTACTTGAAATTCAGATTTTAATCAGTTCAGATGGAAATCTAAACCCAAACTTGGAGCCGGAGAGCCTCCGCTTCAGACTGGTGTTTGTGTTCTAGCTTTATGGAGGGTTTTAGACTTCCACTGTTACCTCGGGTGAAATCTATCCACTTTAGAAAAACAAAACAAAACTGATCTGCAGATAACAGAAATGGACATTTCATCCAAACGAGTCAAACGAGAAACATGTTTTTGGAGGTATCCTCATTCCTGGTGATGGTATCAGTCCACGAGCTCGTTGAAATCTCTGAAGCAGAGCTCTTCGAGTAGATGGTCAGCTACCTGGATAAATATGCAGCAAAATGAAAATGGACCATTAGTTTTTTTAACTAGGTTAAGAGAGAATTAAAATGATCTCTGCCTAAGAAAGGAAGGGGAGGTGAGTAGTAATATTAATGCGATCAAGAACTACTCCTTTCTCCAGGGAAAATCTTAGCATACAGAAGGAAAAAAAGAGGGACTGGGAGAGGATGATTGAAAAAGAGAGCCTACATCACACTGTATCACAGATAAAACACATATGCTCCACATAAATCATAGGGACAGAGGAGGTGAAAGGCTCTGAAATACACAGTATGACTGAACCTATGGTAATGGAATGGTTATGAGAAACACAGGATATGCAATTACAGATCATAGACAAAATTAGCTATATGACTGCGCCCCAAAAATAATACACAGTGCAGAATGCTTTCATGTGCATGAGCAAGCGTGCACAGATTTAGCCCAAACAGTGTGCGTGAGCATTTCTGACTAGCCTGCTTATAGCTGAACACACATGCTGATGTCTGGTGTATTTCCCCGAGGAGAAGGGTCTATTGTGATTCCTGTGTGTCCCAGGACTCCGCAATCCTCTGTGGTGTCTCTCTGCAGTCTGGTTGGACTGGACCAGTCCTCTGTGGTGTCATTCTGCAGTCTGGTTGGACTGGACCAGGGCACTGGAACCTGTCAGCGTTTCCTCAGAAGGAGACTTCAGGAACAGACAGGCTTCATTTAATTAACTTTGGTTGCTATTCTGAATAACATGAGCCACTCTCTCTCTTTCCTGTTTCTTTAGGGCTGACGTGAGGCACTGGCTGACCCCATCGGCCCAGCAGGTCTCAGAATGGGCATGGTGATGGGGTTGAAAGGGTGATGTGGTGGGGCTCTGTGGATGATCTGGGGTCAGGGTTTAGATTGAGGCTGAGGAGCTGTTAAGACAAGGTAGGGTTTGACATTACACCATGGGCATGCGTCAGTACCAGGAAGTCTGCGGAGCATTCAGACTCCACATCAGACACACTTCCTGGCAGGCAATGGGCAGGCGGCGTCCAATCAAAGACCCTGAAAGGAGCCTTCAAAACACACTATATGCAGTTGAAAGCTCATTAAGACGCACTGCAGAGATCCACCTACGTGTTTCACACACATCAACAGGCCTCTCTGTGTGTGTGTGTGTGTGTGTGTGTGTGTGTGTGTGTGTGTGTGTGTGTGTGTGTGTGTGTGTGTGTGTGTGTGTGTGTGTGTGTGTGTGTGTGTGTGTGTGTGTGTGTGTGTGTGTGTGTGTGTGTGTGTGTGTGCGTGTGTGCGTGCGCATGTGTGTTTGCGTGTCAGGGAGTGTAAGAGAGTGTGTGCACGTGTATATGCGTGTAAATGTGTGATTGGAGACACTGTGCAGGCCCTTGCGGTCTGCTGCGTGTGTGTCTGTGTTTGTGTGCAATGTTGTAGTCCAACATCAGAGACCAGATGGTTCATTAAGTAGTTATAGTTCAGTTCCAGACCTGGTGGTGGTGGTGTGACTGTGCATTCATTGTGGGAGAATGGCCTCACGTCAGGTAAAATAGGAAAACATGGCATATTGACTTCACCCACAAGGGCCACAGCTTTTGAATCCTGTTGGTTTATCTTGCCCAGAAACGCTCAAAAGACCATGTTTTATGCCACAAGACATTGACTGCAGACCACCAGTATGCATTGGTATGTTATGTGATATTATATGAATCACATAATTTATTCAGTATCTTGTTTATCCCTCTAATATAATGTAACATAACACTGTAATTATCACCTGGTATCAGTCAAAACAAAAAATACCAACAGTGGACAGTGTGTCATTGTAACATAAATGTCATTTCCCTTTGAGAGCCAAAGACTGAAGAAATGACCAGAGTACTATTACTCCACACAAACTATTACTCCACACAAACTATTACTCCACACAAACTATTACTCCACACAAACTATTACTCCACACAAACTATTACTCCACACAAACTATTACTCCACACAAACTATTACTCCACACAAACTATTACTCCACACAAACTAGTACTCCACACAAACTATTACTCCACACAAACTATTACTCCACACAAACTAGTACTCCACACAAACTATTACTCCACACAAACTATTACTCCACACAAACTATTACTCCACACAAACTATTACTCCACACAAACTATTACTCCACACAAACTAGTACTCCACACAAACTATTACTCCACACAAACTATTACTACACACAAACTATTACTCCACACAAACTATTACTCCACACAAACTATTACTCCACACAAACTATTACTCCACACAAACTATTACACCACACAAACTATTACACCACACAAACTATTACTCCACTACTCCACACAAACTATTACTCCACACAAACTATTACTCCACTACTCCACACAAACTATTACTCCACACAAACAAATGTGTTTTTCAAATATGGTAAAACAGATGGTTATCTGGAAACAGAGCAAATGAGATTTGAGAAAAGACCATTACTGCTCACGTCATGATCTAACCATGACAACACACAGTACCAAACAATAAACAACTATAACTCTGCCTCTGAACTCTACGGGGAAGAGTTTTGGACAGTGGATTATTATGACAAAGTTATGATGGCTTGTCCTCTGCAGAGAGTTGCATTACATTTGGTTGTGCTGATTCCAACCACTTACAGTTTACAGATAAGCCGAGGCAGAAAACGTCTTTTGGCACTAAATCCTATACTAAGTCACTATTTCATATTAAATAATCAACATGTCTCTGCTAAAATATAGACGTATGAATCAGGATGAACCTGTCATCAGAAACAAATTCCTATCAATCCCATATCATCTCCTTTTCCCACCAAATCATGGAGCAGCAGGGAGTTCCGAGGGTAGACAGCTGGGGTCCTGACAAGAGGGGGAGAGCAAAGCCTAAACATAGTAACAGGCAGCAGGGTTCTGGCTCTCCAGTTAGTGGAGTAAGGCCAGGCCAGGCCAGGCAGGCTCTACCTACCTCCAGCAGGGCTTGTTTCTCCCTGACAGTGAAGAGAGGAGACCATGAGCAGCATAAACACTGGACTTCCTCCCTCTCCTGGTTTTCATTCACAGCAGCTTCCTCCCACCCTGTGGGTCTCTCTCCTCAGGGGTCCAGCTAGCCCCACCCCCCCACCTCTTTCCCCTGTGAGACATGGCCAGAGTGTTCCACTCAGTCTTGAAGCTCCCACATTGCCTTTCGGCTTGGCAAGTGGGCCTGGCGTTCAGTCCAATCAGGGTTGACCCCACTGACCCCCTACCACCAGAGAGGGGGTTAGGGTCCAACAGAAACTAAGCTCTGTTTACAAGAGGAGGCTGGATATCCACCTAGCTGAGCTGATCTCTAAGTTAAAATATGGAGTGGCACTCCGTTTGAAGACGCAAATCCAGCTGTTCACTTAGGAATGTCTTAGGATTCACTTTGTGTGTGACGTATGACCAGTATATTTTCTTCTCAATTTGTTTTGAATCAATTGCAATGCCCTCGTCATATTTTTTGACATACCATCGGCACAGAGTAGTTCAGGACAGGCACATGACAAAGTAATTACCATGACCTTCAATGCAATCAAGAGCTCGGCGTCCTCCAGCAGTTGTCCTCTGCTCTCTCTGTCTGTGTGCCATACAACCATCTTAAGCATGTGTGTTTACTGCTTGTTCTACAAAGCAAACAAAGACAAGAAGAGCCTCAGCAGTGATTAGAGAAATCAAACAAATCCTCACCAGGACGTGACCTCATGGGCCTCCAGGCCGGATCAGGTTCTTTGGAAAGGGTGAGTCAGTGAGGGTTGGGGGATGGGCGTTAAGGGAGGGTGCTCCGGGACCAGAGGTGTGAACTCAGAGCCAACGGTGCGCCCCGTCTCGATTCGGTTTACCATATCCGTCATGGGAACATCGCCTCTATTTTCTTTTCATTACAGGACCAATCCCTCTGCAATCCTTCCAAACAACAGTGGAATAACAGCTTATTTGCTCTGTGTGGCCTAGGAGGAGGGTGGAGTGATTGTAGTCTGCACTGAGGTCCATCGAAGACTCTTTGTTGTTGAGCTCGGCTCTCTGCAAAGGTGGAAACAATCTTTCCTCTCAGTGTAAACTTAATCAGTGGGGAATTGGTGAACTACTACAAGATTACATTTTTCCCACGACAATAACCTGGCCTCCTCACTCAAGCTGGTCCACTGTCTTACTAACTCTGCTATCTGATGCTGTTTGGAAGTAGAATGTTGATGATTGACACAACTAGGACATACAGTATGTTTTTTGAAAAGGGGTAAAATTAGATTAATATCTGACAGAATTATCACAGAGGAAATCCAGACTGGGACACATTGAAGGATGCTGGCAGGGGACATTTGATTTGTACCTTTGTTGTATAGCATAATGCAAAACCAAAATATGTTACTCTTTTCATTTGTGCTCTGCTTCAAAAAAAACCTTGACAACAAAGAAGAACACCCAATTAAGGATGATTTAAAAAAAAAATCTCCCCAGTTCAAAAACATGAGCAGATGTTGCAGTGTCTGGGACGATCTGTCGGGGCAGGTGAGGGATGTGGAATGGCAAGGCCTGGCACGCCCACGTTGTCCTCAGAACAGTCTTTGCCTAATTGGCCTTTCCACACGCAGCCTGCTTTAGATCAGAGCTGACACTGCTGCGTGCAGCGGGAGTCCAGGACAACCAGCTCTACATACATGTACAACAATCCAAGATCTGTTTAGTGTTTCCCTGAGGACTGGTTTATGATGCGTTTAACTGAACAGACAGGCTTGGCTCTGAGACCTGGCATCATGGGCAGTGGGCACGGGTCTATTGAAAGAAGATGATGACAGACAGCAGCGATACAGCAACACCAGTGAGGGAGGGAGTTAAGGCTAGCTGGGTTATCCTCAAGGCGAGGATCTGCTCTATTATCTACAGGTATATCAAAGATCGACGTTCCGTATGCACCTGTGCTGCACCAAACCTTCCTTTCTGCCTCCATTCCACATACCAAGGATTTTTCTCTCTGTCACTGTGTTAAAACACAAGAGAATCCAATCTGCATAAAGAAAAACAAGCACAATGTCCATGTTTGTGATTTGTCAGTTTCATTCATACCATTCGTATCAATCCTCAGAAATAGATGTTATCAGATTAACGAAGACACAACCGGGAAGTCAGTCTTAGTCAATAGGATTAGTTTTCTTTTTAGTAAATCTGCAAGATTCTCAGCAGTCAGGAGTGCTGCAGACAGAGATTCCTGTCATGATGTGTGAATGAGATGGAAATGAAGATGAACCTCTAATTTAAAAAATATTGTTAACACCAAAGAGGAGCTGGAGAATATCTTAGTTTGAAAGATAAATCCTGGACTTATTTTCTGAGGGAATCAAAGGGATAATTTGACCATTATGGTGACAGTTGAAGTCTGTGCATGACCGTACTATCCAGCTATTCCAACATAATCTTTTGAAATAGACAGACACCCTGTGTACCCCTTTCTCTGGCTTAGCTTTTAATGGAACTGTGATCAACCACAACAAGATTTTTGAGGTCCGGTGTTCATCCCTCCGAAATCCTGCTGAACGTGAGTAGTTTTGGAATTCTGGAGTGCCATGCCAACCGTGAAGCCTCCCTGCCTCTCGCCGGCACTCCATGGAGGGCAATTTTCCTCTGGCTGAGCTTACCAAAGCTGCCTCACCTGGAACCAATCTGTAATACAATCGAAGGGTCCTGACTTGAAAGCCCAGTCCTTCCCTTTGATAGTCTTCTCCTGGTAGCCTGCGTGGCGCTGGAAACAGTCCC
This sequence comes from Oncorhynchus gorbuscha, assembly GCF_021184085.1. Lineage (NCBI taxonomy): Eukaryota > Metazoa > Chordata > Actinopteri > Salmoniformes > Salmonidae > Oncorhynchus > Oncorhynchus gorbuscha. The sequence continues at coordinate 10,852,039 of NC_060176.1, forward strand.
GTTGTAATCTTCAGATACAAAAGAGACCGAGGGATGGAGACAAGTATTCACCCATCAAAGTGAATTATGCAAATAACCCAGAAACAAAGCTCAGATACTCCTTATTTTTCCTGGGAGGGAAACAGGAAATTGGGCTGGACACAATGTTCCCTAACATCCATTGTGTTTTTTTTTACTTTACCACACACTGTAACCTACAGTAACATCATGGTATGTTGTAGATGTAGTAGTGACGCAGCACTGAGTTCTCAGGCTCGCAGGTGTCAGGTGAGCAGCATCCTCTGAACATCCACCCAGCTAACAATTATAGGGAGAGAGAACATAATTTTGTCTTCTGAAAACATGGCAACCATGTTCTGTGAATATTTGGCTCAACTTTGATGGAAAATTCTCCAAACCCTCAGAAAACTGGACATTGGAATATTCTTGCGATGTTCTGATGAAACTTGTCTACAACACTGAATATGGAATATTCTGAAAACATGGTAACCGCATTCTGAGTAAGTTCTGTTTGATATTAAGGGAGTGGTCTTGAAACAGTCCTTGCACATCACTGGAACGTTCTCATGAAAACGTTAGGTAATGACCTAATGACACTCTTAAGGGAACGTTCTCTAAAGTTGTGAGAGTGTTTGTCGTTAGCTGGGCAGACATCTCCTACCTAAACCATGACTGGGCCTTATTCAACAAATGACCTTCCTTCCCCAGTAGCTCAGCAATTTACCCCTACAGAGCTCTGAGGACTTCCATGATAGGCGACGCTAGCAATGAAACTTTAATAGCTGTCCGTTGAGGGGTCCTGAGGGGCCTACTCCTGAGTCAACATGCCAGACCCCATTTCCTCTTCCTCACATCTTCCTCTGCAAGCAATCTCTCCCTTCTATGTGTGCTATAGGCCTCACCAAAGCTGTGCAGCTAGTCCTGTAGGGAGCAGAATGGAGAGGAGGGAGAATCCCTGGCTCTAAGTAGCCTGGGAAATACATTTAAGGAATGCAAAAGAGAGGTAGACATTAAAACATGTCATTTAGGGGAATGATAATTGGATCCACTTTAAGAAGAATTTATATAACTTTAATATTGGTGTCCATATACTGTAGCATGGAGAAAACTACAAAAAGTTGTAACCGCTGTAAAGAAAAACTGTGCTAAATGAACCTCTGAACCTCCCGAGTGGGGCAGCGGTCTAAGGCACTGCATCTCAGCCTCACTGCAGTCTCTGGTTCAAATCCAGGCTGCATCACATCTGGCCGTGATTGGGAGTCACATAGGGCGGCGCACAATTGGCCCCAGTGTCGTCCGGGTTTGGCCGTCATTGTAAATAAGAATTTGTTCTTAACTGACTTGCCTAGTTAAATAAAAAATATATACAGTATGTCCTCAGATGAATGTCTTTTACTAACGAGTGGCCAATTTAATGGCAGGTTGTATAAAGGTGCTAAAAATGGGATAAAGGGCCTGTTCTGCCATGTCATGTAGGAATTCTCTTCACCAGACATTCTGGGGGGATGTAGAAATAGTTATTTTGGAGCTGAGGCTCTTGAAAAAAAGGTTGCCCCTGCATGTGATTTTAATTGAGTGATTATTTGTAATTGAATCAGCAGCAGAAGGGCATGGATGTAAGGCATCAAATGAAAAGGCCGACTGTTCAGTGGCCTCTTTGTATCCCGACCCGGCCGCAGTCCTTACCTTTGATAGTCCCCTCAGTCACAAGTCCTGATCGGCACGTGGCCAGCAGCCCTTCTAGACCGGGGTACTGCCAGCCCTCGCACCACACACCCCCTGTCCAATCGTCTAATCAACTTAGCCCCTCTCTTGCTTTCATTTTTAGGATTCTCCTCTCACATGTCCAACGTTTTCACATTTTGGTGTGTTTCCATAATCATATTTCATACCCCAGAGGCCCTGAGAGGAATTCCGGACCAATATTAGATTATATTAACTTCCCTCCAAACGTTTATCTTCATCCAAACTTGTCAGTTTAGTAATTCACATTGAATTGTGTGTAAAGTTTAACCTTTTGGGCAGATATCTCACTAATCAGATATGTGCTTTATGGTCTAACACCCAAGAGTATTGTGCCTGTTGACTGTCCACATTGTAAACCATAGCACACAGTAGCAAATCTACCAAATAAATGTGCACCATTTTCAAGGCAACAGTAGTCGATGGACCAGGACTACAACATGGCTGCCGTGCTCTCATTACATGAGTCCGTGCCATAACAAGCCTGGTGTTAGACTTTGCCAACATCATACAATATCCAGAGAAAGGTCCTCTATAATGGCCATCATTATAGGAATATAATTGCTGTGTTATGCTCTAGTATGCTGCAAGCCACTATATTAGGAAATCATTAAATCTTATGGAAAAAACATGTGTTTCTAAACAACCATAGCTCATTAGCTATGAACAAAGACTGTGAGTGGAGCACAGCAAAGCTTGTCCTGGGGAGTTTGCTATTTCTGATTGGTTGTTAAGTTTTATTTCAAATCACTGCTACTGATTCCCCATGCGGGCAGCGGGCAGGACGTATTGTACAGCTTTATTATTACAGCCGCAGCAGCTGGCACCAAGGTGGAACCCAGAACTCAGCCACATGCTGGCGCTACTTATTACCCCTTTCACTACCTATTGTCAAGGTACACTACCTGAAACCTACTGTACCGCTGGAAAGACATTCTGATGACAGACTGGTTTTTATCACTTGACGCACCTGAACAGCTACTGCTGAATCACACTCTCAACATTTGAGTTGGCCCCCGAGACACTAAAGTGAACATATACAGCCATACTAAATCAATACTTATTATCACGGCTTCTCATAAAACAAATCATAAAGATATCTGTTAACACTTCCGTTTAAGGGGTCCTTGTTACAGTGTAATTACACTGTAACAAGTATTGTAGTAAATGGTAACAACTCACAGTTACAGTGTAATAACAACCTGCAACTGGTAGTAATTGCGGTCTGTAATTACAGCATGGTAACAACAAATGATTGTTACCATGCTTGTTACAAATGGGCAGATTTCCACTAAATTCACCAACTTCTTCTCAGTTGCATCCGATTCATTAACAACTGTGACAAAGGTTGGGAACCCTTGTGGATGTGCTTGGTGTCTGAGAGATTATAGCCTATACGCAATAGGATCTAATTACTTACCCATGCACTGTTCAAAGTATACTTAACAAAAATATAAACACAACATGTAAAGTGTTGGTCCTATGTTTCATGAGCTGAAATAAAAGATCTCAGAAATGTTCCATACACACAAAAGCTAATTTCTCTGAAATGTTGTGCATACATTTGTTTAAATCCCTGTTAGTGATCATTTATCCTTTTGCCAAGATAATCCATCCACCTGACAGGTGTGGTAAATCAAGAAGCTAATTAAACAGCATGATTATTACACAGGTGCACCTTGTGCTGGGGGACAATAAAAGGCAACTGTCAAATGTGCAGTTTTGTCACACAACACAATGCCACAGATGTCTCAAGTTTTGAGGGAACGTGCAATTGGCATGCTGATTGCAGGAATGTCCACCAGAGCTATTGCCAGATACTTTTATGTTTATTTCTCTACCGTAAGATGCCTCCATTGTCATTTTAGAGAATTTGGAAGTACATCCTCTCTACCCTCACAACCGCAGACCATGTGTACTTGTTCTCAACTAGCCTACCTGGTTAAATAAAGGTGAAAATAAATAAATAAATAAAATGTGTAACCACGCCAGCCCAGGACCTCTACATCTGGCTTCTTCACCTGCGGGATCATCTGAGACCAGCCACCCGGACAGCTGATGAAACTGTGGGTTTGCACAAACGAATAATTTCTGCACAAACTGTCAGAAACCATTTCAGGGAAGCTCCTCTATGTGCTCGATGTTCTCACCAGGGTCTTGACCTGACTTCAGTTAGGCATCGTAACCAAATTCAGTGGGCAAATGCTCACATTCGCTGGAGAAGAATCCTGGATGAATCCCGGTTTCAAATGTACTGGGCAGATGGCAGACAGCGAACAGAGTGCTCTATGGTGGCAGTGGGGTTATGGTATGGGCAGGCATAAGCTACGGACAACGAACACCATTGCATTTTATCAAAGGCAATTTGAATGCACAGAGATACCGTGACGAGATCCTGAGGCCCGTTGTCGTGCCATTCATCCTCTGCCTTCACCTCATGTTTCAACACGAAAAAGCACAGCCCCATGTTGCAAGGACCTGATCACAATTCCTGGAAGCTGAAAATGTCTCAGTTCTTCCATGGCCTGCATACTCAGTAGACATGTCACCCATTGAGCATGTTTGGGATGCTCTGGTTCAATGTGTACGACAGCATATTCCAGTATCCGCCGATATCCAGTAAAAGAGGAGTGGGACAACATTCCACAGGCCACAATCAACAGCCTGATCAACACTATGCCAACGAGATGTGTCGCGCTGCATGAGGTAAATAAATGGTGGTCACACCAGATACTGACTGGTTTTCTGATCGACACCTCTACCCTTTTTTTAAACGTATCTGTGACCAACAGATGCATATCTGTGTTCCCAGTCATGTGAAATCCACAGATTAGGACCTAATTCATTTCTTTCAATTGACTGATTTCTTTATATGAACTGTAACTCAGTAAAGTCTTTGAAATTGTTGCATGTTGCTTTTATATTTTTGTTCAGTGTATATCTCCAGTCAATGTTGTTGCTAGCACTTGCCCCCAAAATAATGCATACCACATAGGTTAAATTGGTTGATCTTACAAAAACAGAGTGTCATCCCAGATGAGGAATAAGACACAATTTCAAAGCCTAAGTACAATGTAATTACTAGTTGTCACACATGATTTAGCTAGTTAAAATGAAGTGTATCTTGAGGGGTACTTACTTGTAATTATACTGTACCTACAAAGTACATTGGCCATTCTGACAATCTTATCACAGCTTCTGATAGTGCCATCCAAATTCAAAATAAACACACTAGTGTGTCAAGGAGTACATGTAATATCTGCATAAGTACAATGTAATTACTAGGTGTTACACAAGATATAGGTATTCCTATATAATTACTTTGGCCTGCTACTCATTACCAAGTGAAAATATCTACAAACAATAGATTAACTTCTACTTTAGTCAACTTTATTGTCACATGTAAAAAGAACTTGCATTTCTTACAAAATAATTTGGATTTTTATTGTTAGAATAATAATTTGACTCATTAGATTAAACAAGACATAACATAAAAATAACTGTTATAGTTGTGACTCAAATCTGTAGTCTATAGAGTGGTGAGTAGCCTAGATAGGTCATTTTGAAAAATAAAATTGTATTTTTCTCCCCTTTTTAACATTACAAGTAGCAATCTGTCTCTGTCTTCATCTATTTGTTTATTGTAAGCATTTTCCCATCCTGAGACCTTTCCCATCCTGAGACCTTTCCCATCCTGAGACCTTTCCCATCCTGAAACCTTCCCATACTGAGACCTTTCCCATCCTGAGACCTTTCCCATCACGAGACCTTTCCCATCCCGAGACCTTTCCCATCCCGAGAACTTTCCCATCCCGAGACCTTTCCCATCCTGAGACCTTCCCATCCTGAGACCTTTCCCATCCTGAGACCTTTCCCATCCTGAGACCTTTCCCATCCTGAGACCTTTCCCATCCTGAGACCTTTCCCATCCTGAGACCTTTCCCATCCTGAGACCTTTCCCATCCTGAGACCTTTCCCATCCTGAGACCTTCCCATCCTGAGACCTTTCCCATCCTGAGACCTTCCCATCCTGAGACCTTTCCCATCCTGAGACCTTTCCCATCCTGAAACCTTCCCATCCTGAGACCTTTCCCATCCTGAGACCTTTCCCATCCTGAGACCTTCCCATCCTGAGACGTTCCCATCCTGAGATCTTTCCCGTCCTGAGACCTTTCCCATCCTGAGACCTTTCCCATCCTGAGACCTTTCCCATCCTGAGACCCTTCCCATCCTGAGACCTTTCCCATCCTGAGACCTTTCCCATCCTGAGACCTTTCCCATCCTGAGACCTTCCCATCCTGAGACCTTTCCCATCCTGAGACCTTTCCCATCCTGAGACCTTCCCATCCTGAGACCTTCCCATCCTGAGACCTTTCCCATCCTGAGACCTTTCCCATCCTGAGACCTTTCCCATCCTGAGACCTTTCCCATCCTGAGACCTTTCCCATCCTGAGACCTTTCCCATCCTGAAAACTGAGACCTTTCCCATCCTGAGACCTTTCCCATCCTGAGACCTTTCCCATCCTGAGACCTTCCCATCCTGAGACCTTCCCATCCTGAGACCTTTCCCATCCTGAGACCTTTCCCACCCTGAGACCTTTCCCACCCTGAGACCTTCCCATCCTGAGACCTTTCCCAGTCTGAGACCTTCCCATCCGGAGACCTTTCCCATCCTGAGACCTTCCCCATCCTGAGACCTTTCCCATCCTGAGACCTTTCCCATCCTGAGACCTTTCCCATCCTGAGACCTTCCCATCCTGAGACCTTCAAAACATGACCTTTCCCATCCTGAGACCTTCCATCCTGAGACCTTTCCCATCCTGAGACCTTTCCCATCTGAGACCTTCCCATCCGGAGACCTTTCCCATCCTGAGACCTTCCCATCCTGAGACCTCTCCCATCCTGAGACCTTTCCCATCCCAAGACCTTCCCATCCCGAGACCTTCCCATCCCGAGACCTTTCCCATCCCGAGACCTTTCCCATCCCGAGACCTTTCCCATCCCGAGACCTTTCCCATCCTGAGACCTTTCCCATCCTGAGACCTTTCCCATCCTGAAACCTTCCCATCCTGAGACCTTTCCCGTCCTGAGACCTTTCCCATCCCGAGACCTTCCCATCCTGAGACCTTTCCCATCCTGAGACCTTTCCCATCCTGAGACCTTTCCCATCCTGAGACCTTCCCATCCTGAGACCTTCCCATCCTGAGACCTTCAAAACATGAGACCTTTCCCATCCTGAGACCTTTCCCATCCTGAGACCTTTCCCATCCTGAGACCTTTCCCATGCTGAAACCTTCCCATCCTGAGACCTTTCCCATCATGAGACCTTCCCATCCTGAGACCTCTCCCATCCTGAGACCTTTCCCATCCCGAGACCTTCCCATCCCGAGACCTTCCCATCCCGAGACCTTCCCATCCTGAGACCTTTCCCATCCTGAGACCTTTCCCATCCTGAGACCTTTCCCATCCTGAGACCTTTCCCATCATGAGACCTTCCCATCCTGAGACCTTTCCCATCCTGAGACCTTCCCATCCTGAGACCTTTCCCATCCTGAGACCTTCCCATCCTGAGACCTTTCCCATCCTGAGACCTTCCAAACCTGAGACCTTTCCCATCCTGAGACCTTTCCCATCCTGAGACCTTTCCCATCCTGAGACCTTTCCCATCCTGAGACCTTTCCCATCCTGAGACCTTTCCCAGTCTGAGACCTTTCCCATCCTGAGACTTTCCCATCCTGAGACCTTTCCCATCCTGAGACCTTTCCCATCCTGAGACCTTTCCCAGTCTGAGACCTTTCCCATCCTGAGACCTTCCCATCCTGAGACCTTTCCCATCCTGAGACCTTCCAAACCTGAGACCTTTCCCATCCTGAGACCTTTCCCATCCTGAGACCTTTCCCATCCTGAGACCCTTCCCATCCTGAGACCTTTCCCATCCTGAGACTTTCCCATCCTGAGACCTTTCCCATCCTGAGACCTTTCCCATCCTGAGACCTTTCCCAGTCTGAGACCTTTCCCATCCTGAGACCTTCCCATCCTGAGACCTTTCCCATCCTGAGACCTTCCAAACCTGAGACCTTTCCCATCCTGAGACCTTTCCCATCCTGAGACCTTTCCCATCCTGAGACCCTTCCCATCCTGAGACCTTTCCCATCCTGAGACCTTTCCCATCCTGAGACCTTTCCCATCCTGAGACCTTTCCCAGTCTGAGACCTTTCCCATCCTGAGACTTTCCCATCCTGAGACCTTTCCCATCCTGAGACCTTTCCCATCCTGAGACCTTTCCCAGTCTGAGACCTTTCCCATCCTGAGACCTTCCCATCCTGAGACCTTTCCCATCCTGAGACTTTCCCATCCTGAGACCTTTCCCATCCTGAGACCTTTCCCAGTCTGAGACCTTTCCCATCCTGAGACCTTTCCCATCCTGAGACCTTTCCCATCCTGAGACTTTCCCATCCTGAGACCTTTCCCATCCTGAGACCTTTCCCAGTCTGAGACCTTTCCCATCTTGAGACCTTCCCATCCTGAGACCTTTCCCATCCTGAGACTTTCCCATCCTGAGACCTTTCCCATCCTGAGACCCAGTCTGAGACCTTGTGGAAATATGTGGTAGAGAAGAAGAATGTATGACAATTTAGCATTAGACACTGCGTTAGTCTATACTAGTTATTATCATCCTGCTTTCTATAGTTTAGTCTAGGCCTACCTAGCTGTAAAAGTGCATGCTAACGCCAAAGATATTTATATTACGAACTAAATTAGCATATTTTCATTAGGGAATGCCTACTCTGGGAAGTGTGCGTGGGCAATAACTAAATTTGTCTACAAAAATTTTTGTTTACAAAACTTCTTCTTTTTTACTTTGGCAAAGGGTAAGTCTACAAAACTAAGTCCACTGAGTCTGTTTGTAACATGTTCTAGTTTTGGGAACAGAAAACTGTACTGACATCAAATGTTTAATTGATGAGAAAATCAGCATTGTCACATGTGTATTGTCATAAATTGGGAACACATTATGCCTTAACAGTGAAACCCTTGCAAGATTACATGATGAATAAGAGTTTGTCTTATGACCATTTAAGTGCATTTATAAACCATTATTCAACCAAGCTTACATTTTGGCAAGCAGAAATGACTATTTCACAATATTTACCACAACTGTTTGTGTCTAAAATATTTATATTGGTGCTTAAATTGTCAAATACAACGTTAAATGACTAAACATTTTAATATATATTTCTACGTGAACCTTTAGTGAACCCATTTGTGCCATTGCACTCATAAGCTTCCATTCATTTGAAATTAAAACTTGACCTGGGGCTGGATATCAGACTCCAGAGCTCTTTATTGCAGAGTTGTGTCAATGAGGTGATCGGTTCTAAGTTGGCTAACACATATAATGTGGTTTGTGCAGGCTGAAAAGGGTGTGTTGGGATGCTATAGGCAGTGATGTAAACTAAAGTACCCGTACTAAAGATGCACTCCAGGATCTTTAGCACAATATATTCATAACAAATAATACAAATTGGATTCCTAACATATCATATACTATAAATTGCACAACAAAAAAATCAATGTTTTTTTGGCAGGACATAACATACCATACAACATGGATGATGTAGCACACAATTTTATGGCATAGTACACAACAAATGGGGACCACTTTTGGCTCTCTTTCAAAACTACTGGCTAAAATTATACAAAAGTTTGAGTGTGCATCTTCAAGTAAAACCATTTTAATGTACTGTATCTGTAATTTACTATTTATATTTTTGACAATTTTTACTTCTCCACTGCAGTTCTAAAGAAAATCATTTCCCTGATACCCAAAAGTACTCATTATATGTTGAATGCTTAGCAAGACAGGAAAATTATCCCAATTCACACACTTATGAAGTGAACCCCCCTGGTCGCCCCGACTGCCTCTGATCTGGCAGACACACTAAACACAAATGTTTTGTTTGTAAATTATGTCTGAGTTTAGGAGTGTGCCCCTGCTATTCATAAATTTAAAAAAACAAGAAAATTGTGCCGTCTGGTTTGGTTAATATAAGGAATCTGAAATTATTTATACTTTTACTTTGATACTTAAGTATATTTAAAACCAAATAATTTTACTCAAGGAATATTTTACTGAGTGACTTTCACTTTTTTATTCAAGTATCTTTACTTTTATGCAATTAATACAATTTGGTCATTTTTCCACCACTGGCTATTGGTACACTATAATTACAAGTAAGTACCCCTCAAGAAACTCAGGATTTGGCTAGTTAAAATGAAGTGTAACACCTAGTAATTACCTTGTACTTATGCAGATATTACATGTACTCTGGTTTACTAGTGTATTTATTCTCCCATTTGATGGCCAGGTTGTCAGAATGGGTGATGTACTGTAATGTCCTGTATAAGTTGGTGAACTTAGTGGAAACCTGCCCATTTGTAACAAGCATGGTAACAAACATTCATTGTTATACTTCTGTAATTACAGACCACAATTACTACCAGGTACATCTTGTTATTACATTGTAACTATGAGTTATCACAGTTAACTACAATACTTGTTACATATAACTACACTGTAACAAGGAAACCTTAAAAGGAAATGTTACCAGATATCCTGTAATATCATAGATTCCAGTGAATTGGGTTTGTATATTCACAGAGTAGAGATGGGAAGACTCACCCATATGGACATAACGTTGTCACATGTGATGTTTGCCTCGTTTCCCAACCATGCCTTCCCTGGCTGGGCTGTAGCTGTGGAATGAGGCTCTGCCTCCTTGGGCCTCTGTCTGTGGCCTCCATTGTTGCTAGCTGAGCTATAGCTGGCCTCAGGCACAGCTAGCAGACCACTAAACTCAGCTTCCTCTCCCCTCCAGGCCCGGCCTTCCGCTCCGTCCACTTCCTTTCACTCAGCGGATGTCATAATAAACTAAGACAAATTGATTATTCTTGCCTTTATTTGTAGCATGGCTCTATGCTAATCAAATTAATTGGTTTACATTGTTCTTGTGCAGTTTAGTCATGTTGGTTGTATTTTAGAGTTCAGAGGAGAGGATGAGGGGAGAGACCATAAGGGTCAGAGGTTAGCCAAGTCTGTTCAGATTCACTTGAGATTGGGAGTTTTATTGTAGGATGTGGTGCTTGTCTGAAACCCCTCTGGAACCATTCCATTTATTTTAGTACCATTGTATTATGTTGGGGGATTTCCACCAAATCTGGAAGAGGACAAATCTAGTTTCAGTGTTGTATGGTCCTTAAGAACTATAACACTACTATCTGTTGTTTGCAGGCTCTCCTGTAATGTCCAGCCAGACTGAGGAATAGAGAGAGAATACTGACTTTGGATCCTGTGTCTGTGCATTGGGAGACAGGATGAGGGACTCAGGGCTCTGGTCCATACCACGAAGATCAGCATGACCCATGTGACCCAAGAGTCAGTAAACAGCACACACAGCTTTGACTGAAATCATTTGGACCTTCCAAACAGGACTTTGTTGCCAACCTGGCTGACCCCCACAACCTGCAAATCTAAGGTTTGGACCACATGGGCTACACTTTAAACTTCTACACCTCTACAATTACAGTACAAATGTGCCCTTTATGCACTAAGTACTCGCTAATAATACTGCTTATGTGTGTCCTATCAGTGACATCCCAAGTCAGGTCTTCTCCAGATGAGAGGGGTCAAACTGAATGCTGACCCAAGTGTGTCACAGAGAAAACCATTCAACCTGTCAGGCCGTAACCTGCCAAGCTTTAACCTTCCTCAATGTAATCAGTGGCTACATACCAAGGCACTCACATTCACTTGGAAGATCTTTGTGCGTCCTTATGTTAGATAATGTGATCAAACATTATTAGTAAATTTCATAAAAAATCATGGCAGTTAGATTGCTCATTCGCCCAGCCTGTGACACAAGCGCACACACTCACATATACAAAATAAGATCAGATTACTATTGTTGAAGTTAAATTGCATTTACATTGAATTGGGTAGTGGACAAGTGAAGCAAGCAGTGAAATAAATGTTTGGACGTATGTATGGGTTTATGGAGGGAGAGATGGAGAAGACACCCCCCCCCCAACTTCTTGTGTTCCTCAATTCCCCAACCCTGGGAATGAATGAACTGTGAATAAAGGACATCTTCATCCATGCAAGTGTCCTCGCAAATTAAATGAAGAACATGACTCTGATTAGGGGGCTGTTTGAAAGGGCTCCTTTCTAGTCTCTGTCAGGACATTCCTAGGTATTAGGCCGATGAGTGGCCCTCTGTTTCCTCCTTATGGTGACCTCTGCTCAAGCAATATCGCAATACCTGACAACTATGTTGGGCAGAGAGGATGCCAGCTGCTCCGGCTCCACAACACAACACGCCACCCGGCCCTGTTAACAGATAAACAAATACTGCCTTAGAGAGGCTGCAACTCAAACATGTCTGATCCAACATCGTACTTAGACCAACAAAGATTTTTGGCATTTCCTGTTCATCAAACTGCATCAGACCTCTTTGTCTTTATTTTATCACTGTAGTAATGACCTGGTAATGTCCTCAAATTCAGTGTCACAGAGAGATTATCAACTTATTGGAGAAGCAAATGTGAAGAGATTATTTTAATGCTTGTGGGAAATCCTTGTTTCTATGAAAGATCAGGAAAATCTTCGTTTAAACTACAAATGTGCCTTACTGAGGCAGAGAATGTTAGTGTGGTATTCTTATGGTAGCCATATCCTCTGTTGAGCCTAATAAGATCTGACATTGTTCTAACAGCCAAAGGACCACAGACTGTAACTACTTTAGAAGATGGGCTACCGGCCTTCAAAGTTAAAGATGCACTTTCTACCCACAAACCTCCTGGCCCACTGTCTGCCTCACCTGAGCTTTGTGAATACAGTGCAATATCACCCCCTAGCCCTCTAAGAAATACCTGTGAGTGCAGTGGCAATGTCTATACGTGTCTATGGATTTCTTCCATCAACGGAGACTTGAATGGCTGTCACGTTCGTCATACGAATGAGACCAAGGTGCAGCGTGGTATGCGTACATTCTGAACACTGAACAAACGAACAAAATAACAAAACGAACCGTGAAGCTAATATGAGTAGTACAGACAGGCAACTAAACATAGAACAAGAACCCACAAACACAAAAGGGAAAATGGTTACCTCAATATGATCCCCAATCAGAGACAACAATGAACTGTCATGTTTTGTCTTATATTGTCTTGTCATTATGCTTTCCCTTCTGTTCGTTTCCCCCTGCTGGTCTTATTAGGTTCGTTCCCTTTTTCTATCCCTCTCTCTCCCCCTCCCTCTCTCTCCTCTCTCTATCGTTCCGTTCCTGCTCCCAGCTGTTCCTCATTCTCCTAACTCACTCATTTAGTCTTTTCACACCTGTCCCCTATTTTGTCCTCTGATTAGAGTCCCTATTTCTCCCCTTGTTTTCCGCTTCTGTCCTTGTCGGATCCTTGTATGATGTTCGCTGTGCTGTGTCATTGTCTCGCCCTGTCGTGTCTTGTCTCCTTCAGATGCTGCGTGTGAGCAGGTGTCTAAGTCTGCTACGGTCGGTGCCTTCCCGAGGCAACCTGCAGTCAATGGTCGAGTCTCCAGTCTGTCCTCGTCACTACGAGTGGATTTAAGTTTTTTCATGTTTTGTTTTCTTCTTTTATTGTCCAGGAGTATTGCTTTTGCCTTTTACTGGAATAAAGACTCTGTTTTCGCCAAGTCGCTTTTGGGTCCTCATTCACCTGCATAACATGAACAGCTGCCCCTGATTGGGAACCATATCAGGCCACCATAGATCTACAAATACCAAGACCTACTAAACCCCTAGACATACAAAAACCCTAGACAATACAAAACTAGCATACCCACCCTCGTCACACCTGACCTAACCAAAATATAAAGAAAACAGAGATATTAAAGGTCAGAGTGTGACAATGGCCTTTGGCTACAGTCCAGCCAGCCATCAAAATGAACATCATAGTGGGGTTTCATGGAGAAAACACAAACACTTCATTAAGAAGTGAATGATATCTATGAAATATGCAGCTTTTTGTGTTGCAGACAGATGCTGCCTTGACTGTAGTTTGTCTCTGTGCCACTTTCACTGAGTGTGCTCTGTCGATGGAAGACAGTCTCAGATAAATTGATTCTTGATTTCTCTACTGCCTGTCCACTGAAATCAAGCACTCTGTACATTCATGTAGTTTTACTGTAAAGTATGTGATGTGGTGTCATGCTTGTTAAACCCAAGTAAGCAGTGGTGCTCTGTATTGTAGAAAAAAGCTCCTGTCTAGGTCAGAATCCCCATCTCAAACCCTTTGATAAACAGTGAACCCCCTCTGTGGCATCACACAAGAGTGTTTTATGTGGAAACCCATGTAAAATGAGATCGCCATAGAGAGTCTTTACAGCTGCTTCTCTTTTTCCAAATAAATGATAGAGTTCTTCTGCTCGTACTCATTATCCATTATGGAAATGACTGACACAACCAGGACAACCTAAGCGGCACACAATGTATCACCATAGAAATAGGACATGGACGATTTTCCTAAAGAATATCAAACCCATATTGACAATGAGACTGAGTTAATACACTGACAAATAGAGAATATAAATATTGAAGGCATATTGTCTTCCAATTCACAGTATTTTTCAAGTAGACGTGTTTTTCATTTGGCTCATGGCTTCATATAATTGTGTCCCCTCTTTGTAAGGCTGTTTTACCACAACATGGAAACCAGCATTACACATCTTCCCTCCACTTGACTAAAGCCCTGATAACATGAAACACAGTCACAGTTGTGTCCAGATGAAGTAAGCATCAGTGGAAGGATGACACTGGGTTCCCATGGCTGGGGAAAACACTGCAAACATTTAGCAGATACTCTACCATAAGCATTCTCATCTTCTCTTTATAGACTGTCAGTCAATCTGTATACAGTAAGTCTACAGTGGGTATCCAAGCCAGGACAAAGATGGACCTCAAGCTTACATTCTACAAATATGGATTTCTCTCTCCAGATTTGACAAATTAAAGACAGACTTTTAATATGTGATGTTTTTCCTCTGTGACTGTACAGTCTACAACACAGGGCTATTATATAACGTGATTGCTCTCTGTGTTGCCATTAACCGTGAGAGAGGCCTTATTACACAGAACACGAGAGCGAGACACTTTAAAGGGGTAATTCAAACATCTGACGGAAATCACAGACACACAGCCAGACACTTCACACACATGACACCTTTTATGAGATAAATAACACACTATTACTTTCCACTGAAACAAAACATTTATGCAAAGTACAAGATATACAGTATTTTACAAGGGTTGTTTTGGGAGCTTGTGAGGACTCTGCATTCTTCCTTTTACATGTTGTGCAAAGTACAACGTTAAGTTTTGTAGGCTGCATAGTCATAGAGGTACTCCACACATTTCATGATATTGAGAGTGAATATGACCTCCTGACTGCTGAGGGCATCAGTAAATCCATATGTCAGTATGGCTCTGTGTCCCATAGCACTGAGAGCTTTTGTCTGCAGTATATGCTGGAAGGCCTGTGTTGACCTGTGTCTGACCAGCCAGCCTCTTCCTGCTCCATCCTCTTTAAGAACATAGTTAATTGAATTACAATGGCGTGCCTGGAGGGGGCATGGGAGGGGATGGAGGGGCAGGGGTGACACTGACCTCTGTCCAATCATGATATTTACACTTGATTTGGAGGTGGTAGTTATAGGAAGGAGAAGGTAGTCTGGAGACTGGACTATGTGCCAGCCTAGAGGCGGGTGGCTGATCTGGAGCTCTGAGATCCGCTCGAAAGCTTGGGAAGGAGGGAAGGAATCTGTGTGTGTGTGCGGGGTGAATGTGTGTACACTGAGTGTGCGAGCAAATGCGTGTGACAATGAGTGTACAGACTTGAGAGAGTATGAGTAAATAGTGTAAAACATAATAGAGAGTTCCTATCTCAGCCTTGGACACTTCCGGCGCCGACAGAGATGGCCGCCTCGAAAGGTCACAAACTCAAAACGAGACTCCTCTAGAAGTAGAGGCCGGACGTGTTCCTAGGAAACTATGCAGTTTTTTTTTTACGTGTTATTTCTTACATTAGTACCCCAGGTCATCTTAGGTTTCATTACATACAGTCGAGAAGAACTACTGAACATAAGAGCAGCGTCAACTCACCATCAGTACGACCAAGAATATGACTTTCGGGGATGAAACCCGAAGCGGATCCTGTGTACTGCCTTTCACCCAGGACAACGGAATGGATCCCAGCCGGCGACCCAAAAAAACGACTTCGTAAAAAGGGGAAATGGAGCAGTCTTCTGGTCAGACTCCGGAGACGGGCACATCGTTCACCAATCCCTAGCATTCTTCTCGCCAATGTCCAGTCTATTGACAACAAGGTTGATGAAATCCGAGCAAGGGTAGCATTCCAGAGGGACATCAGAGACTGTAACATTCTTTGCTTCACGGAAACATGGCTCACTGGAGAGACGCTATCGGAATCGGTGCAGCCAGCGGGTTTCTCCACGCATCGCGCCGACAGAAACAAATCAAATCAAATCAAATCAAATGTATTTATATAGCCCTTCGTACATCAGCTGATATCTCAAAGTGCTGTACAGAAACAAACATCTTTCTGGTAAGAAGAGGTGCGGGGGCGTATGCTTCATGGTTAACGTGACGTGGTGTGATCATAACAACATACAGGTACTCAAGTCCTTCTGTTCACCTGATTTAGAATTCCTCACAATCAAATGTCGACCGCATTATCTTCCAAGGGAATTCTCTTCGATTATAATCACAGCCGTATATATTCCCCCCCAAGAAGACACATCGATGGCTCTGAACGAACTTTATTTGACTCTTTGCAAACTGGAATCCATTTATCCGGAGGCTGCATTCATTGTAGCTGGGGATTTTAACAAGGCTAATCTGAAAACAAGACTCCCTAAAATTTAGCAAGCATATCGATTGCGCAACCAGGGCTGGAAAAACCTTGGATCACTGCTATTCTAACTTCCGCGACGCATATAAGGCCCTGCCCCACCCTCCTTTCGGAAAAGCTGACCACGACTCCATTTTGTTGATCCCTGCCTACAGACAGAAACTAAAACAAGAAGCTCCCGCGCTGAGGTCTGTTCACCACTGGTCCGACCAATCTGATTCCACACTCCAAGACTGCTTCCATCACGTGGACTGGGATATGTTTCGTATTGCGTCAGACAACAACATTGACGAATACGCTGATTCGGGGAGCGAGTTCATTAGAACGTGCATTGAAGATGTCGTTCCCATAGCAACAATTAAAACATTCCCAAACCAGAAACCGTGGATTGATGGCAGCATTCGCGTGAAACTGAAAGCCGAACCACTGCTTTTAATCAGGGCAAGGTGACCGGAAACATGACCGAATACAAACAGTGTAACTATTCCCTCCGCAAGGCAATCAAACAAGCTAAACGTCAGTATAGAGACAAAGTAGAATCTCAATTCAACGGCTCAGACACAAGAGGTATGTGACAGGGTCTACAGTCAATCACGGATTCCAAAAAGAAAACCAGCCCAGTCACGGACCAGGATGTCTTGCTCCCAGGCAGACTAAATAACTTTTTTGCCCGCTTTGAGGACAATACAGTGCCACTGACACGGCCCGCAACTAAAACATGCGGACTCTCCTTCACTGCAGCCGACGTGAGGAAAACATTTAAACGTGTCAACCTTCGCAAGGCTGCAGGCCCAGACGGCATCCCCAGCCGCGCCCTCAGAGCATGCGCAGACCAGCTGGCTGGTGTGTTTACGGACATATTCAATCAATCCCTATCCCAGTCTGTTGTTCCCACATGCTTCAAGAGGGCCACCATTGTTCCTGTTCCCAAGAAAGCTAAGGTAACTGAGCTAAACAACTTCCGTCATCATGAAGTGCTTTGAGAGACTAGTCAAGGACTATATCACCTCCACCCTACCTGACACCCTAGACCCACTCCAATTTGCTTACCGCCCAAATAAGTCCACAGACGATGCAATCTCAACCACACTGCACACTGCCCTAACCCATCTGGACAAGAGCAATACATATGTGAGAATGCTGTTCATCGACTACAGCTCTGCATTTAACACCATTGTGCCCTCCAAGTTCGTCATCAAGCTCGAGACCCTGGGTCTCGACCCCGCCCTGTGCAACTGGGTACTGGACTTCCTGACGGGCCGCCCCCAGGTGGTGAGGATAGGCAACAACATTTCCATCCTGCTGATCCTCAACACTGGGGCCCCACAAGGGTGTGTTCTGAGCCCTCTCCTGTACTCCCTGTTCACCCACGACTGCGTGGCCACGCACGCCTCCAACTCAATCATCAAGTTTGCGGACGACACAACAGTGGTAGGCTTGATTACCAACAACGACGAGACGGCCTACAGGGAGGAGGTGAGGGCCCTCGGAGTGTGGTGTCAGGAAAATAACCTCACACTCAACGTCAACAAAACTAAGGAGATGATTGTGGACTTCAGGAAACAGCAGAGGGAACACCCCCCTATCCACACTGATGGGACAGTAGTGGAGAGGGTAGTAAGTTTTAAGTTCCTCGGTGTACACATCACAGACAAACTGAATTGGTTGAAAAACAGCTTCTATCTCAAGGACATCAGACTGTTAAACAGCCACCACTAACATTGAGTGGCTGCTGCCAACACACTGACTCAACTCCAGCCACTTTAATAATGGGAATTGATGGGAAATGATGTCAAATATATCACTAGCCACTTTAAACAATGCTACCTAATATAATGTTTACATACCCTACATTATTCATCTCATATGTATATGTATATACTGTACTCTATATCATCTACTGCATCTTTATGTAATACATGTATCACTAGCCACTATAACTATGCCACTTTGTTTACATACTCATCTCATATGTATATACTGCACTCGATACCATCTACTGTATCTTGCCTATGCCGTTCTGTACCATCACTCACTCATATATCTTTATGTACATATTCTTATCCCCTTACACTTGTGTCTATAAGGTAGTAGTTTTGTAATTGTTAGCTAGATTACTTGTTGGTTATTACTGCATTGTCGGAACTAGAAGCACAAGCATTTCGCTACACTCGCATTAACATCTGCTAACCATGTGTATGTGACAAATGAAATTTGATTTGATTTGATTTTGTCTGTCAGCCATTGAGTAATAGGCTTAACGTCTGTAGCTAGGTTTCCATCCAATTGGGGACAGATTTTCATGTGAATTTTCTAAAATCTGCATAAAAACAATATGCACATTTTCCCACCAGAGATGTGTTTCACTCAAATTGACTTGTTGCGGATTAAAGGCTGTGTGTGTTGACATGTACCAAATAAAGAATACAAGTTAAATGGATTTCTGTCACATTTTCAACTTTACTGATGATTTTGTCACAAAACATGTTGTGTTATATAGCTCGTCGATACAGTGCGTGTAGGCTACGTAAATGATGTGTCACGCCTTGCTCCCGCTCTCCTTCTCTGGCGCTCAAGGGCGCCAGGCTGCCCATCATTACGCACACCTGTCACCATCGTTACGCGCATCAGTGCTTCATTGGACTCACCTGGACTCCATCACTTTGTTGATTGCCTCCTCTTTATCTGTCTATTCCTTAGTTTGATCCCTGTGTTCACATTAATGTCATTAAGTTTCCCTTGTCCAGACGCTTGTCCATGTTTTGTTTCATGTCTGTTGTTTATTAAACATTCACTCCCTGTACTTGCTTCTCGTCTCCCAGCGTCTGTCCCCACATGATGAAATTATTATGGACAAAATAGCGAGATAATTTTTATTTGTCAAACGGCAGCCAAGCATCAATCATCATGTAACCAGAATAAGACCCTCAATATTTATTGGAAATACCATGCACTTTCACCACCCTGTGAAGTTCATCATCATTTATTTCATCTGTAGCCTAATAAACTGCATGCTTTCCCAAGTCGTAGTGGGGGGACCACACAACATAAACGTTCCAAATGACACCAAGTTTCCACCACCATTTCTTGCATAATACATTTTACAGACGCAAAAAGATCTCATTGTCTAGCATATTTCCTTTGGTTGTCATTTGGAATGTTTACCAACAGATTTGCTGTTTCCATCAGGCCTGTCGTGACATTTTATATCTGACATATATGTACTTTACTCGCCTAGAAATGTTGGATGGAAACCTGGTTTGTGTAGCAATGTGTTTAACCTCTTCCCTTC
The DNA here is from genome assembly GCF_021184085.1 of Oncorhynchus gorbuscha. Lineage (NCBI taxonomy): Eukaryota > Metazoa > Chordata > Actinopteri > Salmoniformes > Salmonidae > Oncorhynchus > Oncorhynchus gorbuscha. The sequence goes on from NC_060176.1 coordinate 10,872,032, forward strand.
CTTGTACAAAACGAGGGCCAGCAGGATTGGCAATGTATTAGTTACATGTAACACACTCTCAGCACAGACGTGATCCAAGCACACTATTTGCTGTTGACAAGTCCACTACATACCCTTCACTGATAATTATAGCTCTATTTAAGACGAACGCCTGTCCTGTCTGGGGAAAACTCAGCACTACATGAATATAGTTTATCTACTCTAGCTAACACACATAAGCCTCATAGTAATCAGATACTATGAAATGAGGCAGAGACGGTTGATTTGGGAGTTTGAGAGCAGGCTACAGCTCCACATGAAGCTGGCTTTTGGCAATTCTTCACCACACTTGGATCAGGCATTTACCCTGTCATTCTGTAGAGATATCCATTGCACATTGGCTCAGAATTAATTTAAACCTCAGACAAAACTTTAAAGGGTAAATAACTGACACCAAATCTAGAGACCAGAAATACTGATGAATGAAGAAGAGAGAATGTGGTCCACTTCCTGACACATGTGCACATGGCCAGCATCCCTGCCCTCTGACCTCTGTGTGATTGTCCCAGGAGCCCCTGCGGCCCTCTTCTCTGGAGTCCTGGGGATTGCCAGTGGCCGAGGCCAGGGGTCAAAGCGATGACAGCGAGCACCTTGCTGTGAGAGTCCTGCCCGTCCCGCAAACCAAACAAAGGAGGGTTAGGGTCCGGCCCCTCCCCACCCCCTGTCCAGCTCCATCCAGGCCTGGCAGATAAAACGCCCAGGACCCAGCCTCCTCTTATGAAAACATTGGCAGGGTCGCAGGATGACCTGGGAGATCACACACCACTTTCATCCCAGAGACTTCTGATCAGGGAATGTGGCTTCACCCTGGTGAAGGGAGAGTCTATTCTGTTTTCCTACGCTGGACTCCCATTTGAGGCCCATTTCACCACCAACACTTTGCTGCCTCAGACACATACTGAGTCAATGTCTGCCTGTATTCAAGCTATATGCAATATACCGTTTTTAGGAAAATAATGATATGGGAACTGCAATGGATTTCACAATACTGCACATATGTTGTCATACCAGAACTCCCGTAAAAATGAGATGAATACTCAGGGGAGTTTATCCTCCAAACATTTCTAAATAAAGGAAGATAAAATATGCCTTTTTTTACGGCCTTGGGAGACAAATAAAAAAGCTGTGCAGCATGGAGTGTGAGATGAGTACTGAGCCAAATCTATAACTCTGAACTTCATACCGATGTTCTACCCCTAACTTTCACAGTTCAATCCATAAGGGAAACATTGAGACCGAACGCTTCTCACAAAACCCCAAATGCTATAGAAGACTATTCGTGCTGGAGCCAGGGAGTGTGGGGGCGAGACCTCTGTCTTCACACCCTGATCGTCTACCCATAATTCAGAGCAAAGAGAAGTACAGAGACAAAGACAGACAGGGCCGACATACATGTACACATGTGCACTGTCTCTCATGCACACATTCATGCAGAATGAGTCTTACTCTCCTATGATCAATGACTAAAACGTGATTCACAGTAAACATTCATGTAGCTTTGTTTAGGACAGAAGAAATGGCTATAATTCTATAGTCTGGTGAGTTGTGTATCTCTAAGATACAGACAAACAGGTATCAGTCTCCAGGGGATCTGAACCTCCACATGCCTCAGTGTCTGACGCTTCAAATGAATCTCTAATAGTCATGGTGTGACTGAAAACAGCAGATAGGTGACAAAGACGACTATGGTATTACTATCACAGAAGTGGAGTCAGGTACAGTAAAACATGACCATAGCAGAAGAACTGCCCAGTCCAGCAGATACACAGCTTGACCAGCTCTGTCTGGCTAGAAATAGTGCTGTCAGGTAACTGATTTGTTCTTAATTTTCCTTACAAGTGCTTCCATATGGTCATATGCAGTAGAGGGGGGAGAGGAAGAGAAAGACAACTCTCCTCTCTTCTCCCGCTCCATCCTTCACTCCTCCTCACGTGCTCCTACACACTGTGACTGACTGTAAGAGAAAACACAACCTGAGAGCAGTAAAGTTCAGCTTCTGCAGCCTGTGGCCATACACACACACACACACACACACACACACACACACACACACACACACACACACACACACACACACACACACACACACACACACACACACACACACACACACACACACACACACACACACACACACACACACACACACACACACACACACCTTTTATGATACAAAGGGACACACACACAAAATTCTATAAAAATAGTTTTGATTGGTCTATAAAAACTGCTAAATTTCTTTCTTGCTATGATTTTTTTTCAACGTAAAACGCAAAACAAACATGAAGAGCATTAGATGGGCTAGCTTTCAACAAAAATACAAATAATGATGCAGAATTATTTACACGTGCACAAGTACAGTGAAATGCCTTTCTTGCAGCTCTAAACCCAACAATGCAGTAATCAGTGTAATACTCCAAAGGACAAGGTAGAATAAAAACACACGAGAAATAAAAAATAAGAAATAAGAAGAACACAAGAAAGTAAGAAGCTATATACCGGGTCAGTTCCAATATCGTATTGACAATGTGCAGAGATACCAGAGTGATGGAGGTAGATATGTATAGGGGTAACGTGACAAGGCATCAGGATATTATAAACAGAGTAGCAGCAGCGTACATGTAAATGTACTCCTGTTTAAGTCATATTCACCTGATTTCCCAGGTAATTTAAACAAACTTACGTTCAATTTAGTATTCTGCATTTGTTTTCATACCTTTAGGTAGGAATTAGGTTTATCTTTTCTAACAAGATTATAAACAATTTAAGGAATCAGAGGGTTGTGATCCTCTTTATCAAAACATTGCTGTAATGTCACTTAAGACGTTTAAGTGGACCTAACTAGACCTGCTGAGTTGATACACATCACTAATAACACAATAACGCTCGTGGGAATACAATGTGCAAAGATGAACTACTCCACAACACTAGCATAATCATGTATAATAATCATGTATCAATTTCAATGATTTCATTAATGTAGATATATTGTATGGTGTGGATAGTGTTGAGCTGAACAAGCATCCGGTAGCGGTTTCCACATATAATTGATTTTCATTTAGGCTGCGATACTGAAACAGTGGTAATAAGACCTGGGTTAGTGAAGGGACAGAGGTAGCTTGGTTTGGAGACAACAGTGCTGAAGATATCCATATCAAGGTGGGAGGGCTCAATGAGCCATGTGGACTATTTTCAAATTGAAGGCATTTGGCATCCTATTAGATGTCCTTGGAAGTGAATAGCAGCTTCAGAAAATTCAGAGCAGTGCTTCTCTGTTTTTTTGGCAAGCACTGTCCTCCCAATGCCCTACAGTGTTTATAACAGTCCTTCCCAGGATGCACTAGGACTGGCTCTCTGTGTCTAAAATAGAAGGCTTGGACAAGACTGAACAGCCATATAATAGTACTCTATACAGCTATAATGTTGTGTTTATGATGTGCTTATAGATGTGTGTGCTTGATGATTATAATAAACTGATCATGCAAATCGTTACCAAACCTTTAAACAATGGTAACACATAGTAAAGCAATGTAGCGATGCCAAAAACAGGACATAACAATTCACCATCTGGCTTTTTACACGGGAGAAGAGAAACAAATTGCTGGACATTTGAGTAATTTATTCAGAATATATTGATGCCTGCAACCTATTTGCACAACACTATCAGTAAGATGTGGTTGTTGTTCGTTACGATGACTGTGAGGTGTTGATAAGGTATTCACTGCTTGGTTCTCTCTCATTCTCTAAGGAGAGGTTCACACCAATGGAGGCTGTTGAGTGGAGGACGGCTCATAATAATGGCTGGAAAGGAGTCAATGGGTTGGTATCAAACGTGGTTTCCATGTGGTCGATACCATTCAATTGACTCCATTCCAGCCGTTACTATGAGCCGTCCTCCCCCCAGCAGCCTCCACTGGTTTACACGTTCTCCATATCAATTCAAATATACCTTCTCACTTTGTGTGCTGTTCCCCATGCATCATTCCAGTTTGAGTTATGAAACAACAAACACTACAGTATCAGTATGCAACTTTGGCAACTGCAGTTTCATGCTTCCAGAGGCTTTATGTTCATCTACCATTATCATATGAAGAGCCCTATCTGAATACTTGCGACTGTAAAGCACCCTAAGGACCTCCCTAACAGCCTCCTGGCCCATACAACCAGAATGGCTGCATTTGAGAACTAAAGTATAGGTAGGGACAAATACCACACGTACGAGGCTGACAAGCATGTGAGGCATTAGTTGTTTACATACCAGTGGGTGACTGTTAAATACTCTGAGTATCGACTGCATTTAGTCATACTCAATCTCCCCACATTCCACATGATTCCTGTGTCACTTATTCACATGCAAGATCTGAGGACAGTAGGCTGCATTAAGGTGAGGGATGTATCCTCTGTGGGCCCGTGTGTGTTCAAACACAATGACACAGTATGGCTAGAGGGAGCCAAATCCATCCTCTTGAGGTTTATCCTATACATGTGCACTATCCAGGTCATGGACAAGTGGACCACTCTGATATTGACTGCTGAGCATCTGAGCCCGGCTGGACCGATTATACCTCACAGCAGACAGTGTTATCTGGGCCTCTGTCAGGGCCGTGGAGGATGGAGGGGCTTTAATGTGCCGCACGCACAGCGCTCAACTCCTTCGCTCCTCTTCTCTGTGCAGCGCATGCCGGGTGTGCTCTGAATTTGATGAAGTGGGATAATTCAACCAACTGATCATATCACTCAAGAAGGAATCCCAAGATCAAGACCAGACTGCCAAGCCAGTCACATATGGGATGCATTTTTGCAAATCCTAATAAACTTTCATCTGCAGATTGGGGGGGCCGTGGGCATCAGCTCCAGGCCCCCTACAAGTTCTGCAGGAGCAGATCCTAATGTAAGGAGGTGTCTGACAGGGGCTGGGTAGAAAATGAAAATCTGGGACTGAGCTAGAGTCAAACCCAAACTATACGAGCAGAAAATTCACATCCCTGCTCTGACTGTGCCCCCTCTTCTAAATAAGATTTCATTTCAGAGAGTGAAAATGATTTCATAAACAATACCACATTTAGTATAATCAACATTTGACATAATATTCAGTCATTTTCACATGATTGTTCTTAATTTCTAGTAGTTGTAGTATGCATATTGTACAGTCTTCTCACAAGATGAACAGTGATGCTTATGGACCAGTGTTGCTACACAGGAACGTTACCTGTTCCACCTTGTACCCCTAGTGTTAGAGTAACAGGACCAGATGTGTGGCGCTGCGGTGCCCCATCAGGGGAAGACCAGCAGATGACCACTGATGCTGCTGATCAGTATGTTACGGAGGAACATACTCTGTTCTACACTGCACTAGAACGGTTAAACTCAGCCTGGCCAAGGAGCAGAGACCAGAGAAAGAGGGCACTGATGATTTTTCTGTCTCCCTTCTTGGTCCTGTTTATTAAATTAAAGATCAGTACAACCGCTGGCCCTTTCCCCCTTCTTCTCTGTTTAATATGATCAGAGAATCTGCTGATGCAGTCTGCCCCTCCACTCATGTGAAACCAATTTCAGCAGCACATAAAAATCTGGTGCTCTGCTCCAAATAGGCACGGTGAGGGCTCATCCTCACCCAGAAGACACTCACATATTTGGGGGTGTCTGTCTGAATACACAGGGGTGGGGACAGATCAGAGCTATAGGCCCATCACCCCACACAGGGACAGGGGAAGGGGTAACGGAGTTGAGCAGACCTGGATGAGCATCGCGGGTGGGAATGGGTTTCGATTTTAAACTCCACCCGCCTATCTTCAGAAAAACCATGACTGACGACACCACACAACATGCAGGGTGGAATAAACAAGCGTCAGTGAATGCTGTGGGTCATGCGTCATCCAATCAGCACCACAGGATGACTATGGTGGGTTACTATGGTTACTATGGTGAAGGGAAGACCCCCCCCCCACTACGCCTCACACACACACTGTATCTATGATTCACAACACTAGTCACACGCAGAGCAGTCTGTTGAATACACACCGTCTCTCTCTCACCACACACATGCTCACGCACACACACACACGCGCACACACATATATATATACACACACACACGCACACAAAATCGCAACAGCTGGGGAACATTTCTATTGTAGGTTAGTAATTCCAAAATCCCCATTGGAATCAATAGATTTAACAATTCACCAAGAACACAGAACACAAACGACATGAATGATGAAGAGATTTTCAAATATCCAGGTTGAAATGACACACACACTACACATTACACGTGTAACGGCGTTCTTCGTTTGTAGAAGAGTCGGACCGAAATGCAGCGTGGTGGTTACTCATGTCTTTAATGAAGAGATCGCGATACATGAAATAACTAATAAATACAAAAACAACAAACGGAACGTGAAAACTAATTACAGCCTATCTGGTGAAACTACACAGAGACAGGAACAATCACCCACGAAATACAAAGCGAAACCCAGGCTAACTAAATACGGTTCCCAATCAGAGACAACGAGAATCACCTGACTCTGATTGAGAACCGCCTCAGGCAGCCAAGCCCATACAACACCCCTACTCAGCCGCAATCCCAATAACCACAAAACCCCAATACGAAATACAACAAAACAAACCCATGTCAAACCCTGGCCTGACCAAACAATCAACGAAAACACAAAACACTAAGACCAAGGCGTGACAACACGATCATGTGAGTGACATGAGAGTAACCTCCTACACTGTCAGATAGAACACGGTGTGTGTATGTACCCATCTAGGTATACAGACCAAACTCAACTCCCTGGTACACTGTGATTCGTTCATCTGGGCAATGTAATGACTGTCAAATGTGTTCAGGAGTAATTACTTGTGTTCACTTCCTTTCTGGGCAGGACTGTTTTCACCTCTGCAGAGCACGGGCCAGTCTAGATACCTGTGATGCAAAAACAGTGGACTAGATAGAGGAAGCAGAGCAGAGTGGAGCCTCAACCCAAAACAGACCCTCTGGAGGGAGATTGTGTTCATCAAACACTGCTGAGCTGTGTCCTCCTTACTTTGTCTTCAGCAGGCCCAAATGGAACTATCTGGAACATACAGTGCAGTCTCACATTAGAGAGAGGAGGGATGTGGTAGTCATGTTATATGATACTCAAATAGACTGCTTTGGAACAGTTATTTTATGTTAAATTAAATAAGATCTGCGTACGATCCACTCCTCTTCCTGTTCCTCTGTCCACTTTACATCCGCTAGCATCACTGAACAATGCTGTCAATTATTAGCGTCTCTCAACACTGTATTAACAGCCATCAAAGGCCTCCACCACCAGCCTAGCCAAGGGCTACAGTCAACATGGCTGACACAGTCAACATGGCTGACACAGTCAACATGGCTGACACAGTCAACATGGCTGACACAGTCAACATGGCGGACACAGTCAACATGGCGGAAACAGTCAACATGGCTGGATCAGTCAACATGGCTGACACAGTCAACATGGCGGACACAGTCAACATGGCTGACACAGTCAACATGGCTGGATCAGTCAACATGGCTGACACAGTCAACATGGCTGGATCAGTCAACATGGCTGACACAGTCAACATGGCTGACACAGTCACTGCACTAAGCATGTAGCCCGCATGGTGTCTCCTCCATTTCCTTGTGTTGTCTTTTAACTTCCACATTCACTAATAATTGACTCTTCCCGTGACTGGAATGAAGCGTTTGAATAGAGGAAAACACAATGGGTGCATGTCAACGTCATTGATTATGACAACTGTCACTCCCCCCTTGTGTCATGAGGACAATGTGTTGGGCTATTACACTGAGCTGACTTCCTTCCAGATCAGTCACAAACTATAATTTAGATGGCTGCTAACACTATAGAATCAGACTTTCTAATACATAAGCTGTTAAGACATTGTACCATTAGACTGCGATATTGGGGGGGGGGGGGGTTGAGGGCGGGGGTCATCTCCCTCCCATCTTCTAAAATCCAATATTATGAATCACATGCAGCCCCCGCCCTCACATGCAGATTTTTTTTCTGATCTTTTTTTCATATCTCGTTTGCCATATTTTCATAAAGTGTACCTCATTAAAATGGATGAATTCCCCCCTGTTCCATTATAGTGGGAGTCTTATGTCTTTCAAAATCAAATCAAATCAATTTTATTTATATAGCCCTTACATCAGCTGATCTTGCGTGCAAGGGTGAACTGCCCACCGACGAAATAAGGGGTTCACGTTTTAATAAATCAGCAAATTTGTCAACATTTCCACCATGCACTGCCCACTGCACTGAAGATAGGAAACACTGTCACCACTGATAAATCCACCATAATTGAGAATTTCAATAAGCATTTTTCTACGGCTGGCCATGCTTTCCACCTGGCTACTCCTACCCCGGTCAACAGCACTGCACCCCCAATAGCAACTCGCCCAAGCCTTCCCCATTTCTCCTTCTCCCAAATCCATTCTGCTGATGTTCTGAAAGAGCTGAAAAATCTGGACCCCTACAAATCAGCCGGGCTAGACAATCTGGACCCTTTCTTTCTCAAATTATCTGCCGAAATTGTTGCCACCCCTATTACTAGCCTGTTCAACCTCTTTTCGTGTCGTCTGAGATTCCCAAAGATTGGAAAGCAGCTGCGGTCATCCCCCTCTTCAAAGGGGGTTGACCCAAACTGCTACAGACCTATATCTATCCTACCATGCCTTTCTAAGGTCTTTGAAAGCCAAGTCAACAAACAGATTACCGACCATTTCGAATCTCACCATACCTTCTCTGCTATGCAATCTGGTTTCAGAGCTGGTCATGGGTGCACCTCAGCCACGCTCAAGGTCCTAAACGATATCTTAACTGCCATCGATAAGAAACATTACTGTGCAGCCGTATTCATTGATCTGGCCAAGGCTTTCGATTCTGTCAACCACCACATCCTCATCGGCAGACTCGACAGCCTTGGTTTCTCAAATGATTGCCTCGCCTGGTTCACCAACTACTTCTCTGATAGAGTTCAGTGTGTCAAATCGGAGGGTCTGCTGTCTGAACCTCTGGCAGTCTCTATGGGGGTGCCACAGGGTTCAATTCTTGGACCGACTCTCTTCTCTGTATACATCAATGAGGTCGCTCTTGCTGCTGGTGAGTCCCTGATCCACCTCTACGCAGACGACACCATTCTGTATACTTCCGGCCCTTCTTTGGACACTGTGTTAACAACCCTCCAGGCAAGCTTCAATGCCATACAACTCTCCTTCCGTGGCCTCCAATTGCTCTTAAATACAAGTAAAACTAAATCCATGCTCTTCAACCGATCGCTACCTGCACCTACCCGCCTGTCCAACATCACTACTCTGGACGGCTCTGACTTAGAATACGTGGACAACTACAAATACTTAGGTGTCTGGTTAGACTGTAAACTCTCCTTCCAGACCCATATCAAACATCTCCAATCCAAAGTTAAATCTAGAATTGGCTTCCTATTTCGCAACAAAGCATCCTTCACTCATGCTGCCAAACATACCCTTGTAAAACTGACCATCCTACCAATCCTCGACTTTGGCGATGTCATTTACAAAATAGCCTCCAATACCCTACTCAACAAATTGGATGCAGTCTATCACAGTGCAATCCGTTTTGTCACCAAACCCCATATACTACCCACCATTGCGACCTGTACGCTCTCGTTGGCTGGCCCTCGCTTCATACTCGTCGCCAAACCCACTGGCTCCATGTCATCTACAAGACCCTGCTAGGTAAAGTCCCCCCTTATCTCAGCTCGCTGGTCACCATAGCATCTCCCACCTGTAGCACTCGCTCCAGCAGGTATATCTCTCTGGTCACCCCCAAAACCAATTCTTACTTTGGCCGCCTCTCCTTCCAGTTCTCTGCTGCCAGTGACTGGAACGAACTGCAAAAATCTCTGAAACTGGAAACACTTATCTCCCTCACTAGCTTTAAGCACCATCTGTCAGAGCATCTTACAGATTACTGCACCTGCACATAGCCCACCTATAATTTAGCCCAAACAACTACCTCTTTCCCAACTGTATTTTATTTATTTATTTATTTTGCTCCTTTGCACCCCATTATTTTTATGTCTACTTTGCACATTCTTCCATTGCAAAACTACCATTCCAGTGTTTTACTTGCTATATTGTATTTACTTTGCCACCATGGCCTTTTTTGCCTTTACCTCCCTTCTCACCTCATTTGCTCACATTGTATATAGACTTGTTTATACTGTATTATTGACTGTATGTTTGTTTTACTCCATGTGTAACTCTGTGTCGTTGTATCTGTCGAACTGCTTTGCTTTATCTTGGCCAGGTCGCAATTGTAAATGAGAACTTGTTCTCAACTTGCCTACCTGGTTAAATAAAGGTGAAATAAATAAAAAATTAAAAAATGCAGACAGTTTATGAAATAAATTAAAAATTAAAAAATGCAGACAGTTTATTTCATACTTTTACTGTTATACTGAATGTCAGGGACTGAATAGTTGGTTGTTCAGGGAACATACATTTACTGTTATACTGAATGTCAGGGAATGAATAGTTGGTTGTTCAGGGAACATACATTTACCATTATACTGAATGTCAGGGAATGAATAGTTGGTTGTTCAGGGAACATACATTTACTGTTATACTGAATGTCAGGGAATGAATAGTTGGTTGTTCATACATTTACCATTATACTGAATGTCAGGGAATGAATAGTTGTTGTTCAGGGAACATACATTTACTGTTATACTGAATGTCAGGGAATGAATAGTTGTTCATTCAGGGAACATACTTTGACAGAAAGAGCAAATGACTTTGATCACATACAAAATAAACAACAAAACGTGATAGAAAAACCTCTGCATTTGATTACATAATTTTCAGACAAAATACTTATATGATGGTAGCATTTGAACTAATCCCTAGAGAACAGTGAATATAGATCATGTCAGGCATCCTCAAACATTGAAATAGTTCAAACTGACAAACAAGTGTAAAGATTATTAGGATCATTGGTCTCTCTGCTTCTCTTCCATTAATAAAGAAATTGACATTGACATTAACACTGTATAGTCCAACGCTTTATGATGATAATAATACTCTTACCCCTAATAATATACCCCCTGACTATTAGAAACAGAATAGTGGTTATTGGGACACATATTTCAATGATGGAGACCTGAGTTTGTAATTGCAAGAGCAGCAAAATAAATCAGACAAAGGATGTTGTAATGAATCAGCAGAATAGAATCCATATAGCGGCACGTTCCCATCAAACTGAAGTCTTGCTAACTGAAATATACTGACAGGCTCTGCCTTACTCCCGACACGTTATGATGGCTTACAACTGTTTCCTCAGCATGAGATATATTATATTACAACTAAAAACATGTATCATCCATTACTTGAAATTATGACAATAATGTTAAAATATACACAATGACACTTTCAATAATACAATAATTACAGTGTTTGAGGTTTTAAGTGCACTTACAGCGAGCACATTCAAAGATGAAATAACTTGTTTCTACATGACTTTGGGCTAATGTTACACCTTATAAAAACAGCACTTAAACATTTGTGATTAAAAGCATCAACATTCTCCTATTATACAGAACAAGTGTGATACCATGGTGTGCCAATTGTTTCTTTTCCTGATGTATATATCTATGTTCTATTTTATTAAAATGCCACACTCAATAAATACGGAGCCTTATTCAAGGCAGGTGGGCCTGTGATCAATGGGAAGCTTTTAATAGCTTTGCCAGAAAACTGACACGTTAATAACTTTTCAATAGTCAGGAGTGTAATCGCTAGCTGGAGCCCCTCTCCCTCTATGTACTGTGTCTATTCCAAGCTGCAGCACCAAAGGAGGGCGCATGGTTTTTATAATAAAACAATTACAGTGAGTGAGACTAGGGACGCTTTACCCCTGAAATAAACGGAGTAGGAATCACGCTTGTGGCCAGAACACGAACCACCCTCTGAATATGCCAATGGAAATATACAACATACAGTCCATCTTTATTTACTGTGTAACCAACATACTAATTTGCACAGTGCGGACTGTGCACACTATAGACAAAAGACAAAAGTAGCAAAAAATGTCAACCAAATGTAAGACAGTATTGCAAAGTTATATTGCACTTTTGGGGGTGCTATTTTCTGCTCACTGCTGCTTAGAAAAGAGAAACAAGTCACATTTGGTAGTAACCATGTAACTAGTAGCCTAACTAGTAGCTCATGGTATTGAAAAAGTACTGAAAATTGTGACACCTACTCTGGAGTCCATATCGATGTAGGATCTTAATTGAATCACTCTGTTGTAGCAGAACCTTCCTGCAATGCACGATATTTAAAACGTGTTGTGCATTTGAGGTTGAAAAAGGCTTCATTTCCATTTTGAAGTGTCAGACTTGATCTTTGGGGTTCCTGAGTGGCACAGCGGTCTAAGGCACTGCATCTCAGTGCTAGAGCCGTCACTACAGACCCTGGTTCCATTCAGGCTGCCGTCACAACCGGCCGTGATTAGGAGTCCCATAGGGCGGACCACAATTGGCTAAGCGTAGTCGAGGTTAGGGTTTGGCCAGGATAGGTAGTCATTGTAAATAAGAATGTGTTCTTAACTGACTTATAGTTAAATAAAAACGTGTAAAATAAAAAAAAAATAATCCCTTACAAAAATGTACAAACCACTACAAAAATTTCAATTCATTATAATTCACATTTCCTGTTGCAGGATTATTTTCCTGCTGTAGCAAACTGTCTCAAATTAATATCCTACATCTATAGTTGCTTAGTTGGATCATCAATGTTTCTTGATCTAATACCTGCCCTAGGAGAGGGCAGGTATTGGATGCATTCAGCATCCAGCTGTGGGTGTGGAAAGCAGGCACAAGCCACATAAATATTTATTATTTGGGTTCGGTGGAGGTATTAGTCATTCAAAGCCTCTTCTTAAAACCACAGCGAAAAGCAGAGAGAGATATTTTGCTCATTGTAGCCTACTTAGAGACATTTTGTGGAGCCACTGTGCTCTCCTAGCTGTTATTCTGAAGCTGGTGTCATCACTATCCCTTCTATCATTGCTGGGGTATAAGATGTGTGTGTTCAGCCTCTTAAGCCCTGGTGGGCTTTCATTACCAAACCCACCTGTTCCTCTGGCAGGGGTCAGGGGGAAGGAGTAGGACACACACACAGTGGTTCACTCACATTGTAAAAGAGTTTCTTGGGTTGTTTTCCCCCCCATTTAATCTGGTATTTGAATCCATTTGACTGTCACAAACCTATGTACCTCACTTCTCAAAGGCTTTTTGTTGCTGGCTTGGCTGATTCCCCCCCATAAAATCTGGTATTTGAATCCATTTGACTGTCACAAACCTATGTACCTCACTTCTCAAAGGCTTTTTGTTGCTGGCTTGGCTGAACGTAAACAGTACTGAAGTATAGAGACAGCGATACATAAACATAGAGGCACCTTTCAGCTGTCTAAATGCCCTTCAAATTTAATCTAGGGAATGAAGTTCTGCAAGTGCATTGCCGTATTGTGTGTGTGTGTGTGTGTGTGTGTGTGTGTGTGTGTGTGTGTGTGTGTGTGTGTGTGTGTGTGTGTGTGTGTGTGTGTGTGTGTGTGTGTGTGTGTGTGTGTGTGTGTGTGTGTGTGTGTGTGTGTGTGTGTGTGTGTGTGTGTGTGCGCGTGTGTGCGCGTGTGTGCGCGTGTGTGCGCGCGTGTGCGCGCGTGTGCGCGCGTGTGCGCGCGTGTGCGTGCGTGTGTGTGTGTGTGTGTGTGTGTGTGTGTGTGTGTGTGTGTGTGTGTGTGTGTGTGTGTGTGTGTGTGTGTGTGTGTGTGTGTGTGGTTGCTCAGTATGGCTGGCTTGCATTTGTTCTGCTGTAGTGTTGGGTCCTCCACACATTCTCTCTGTGTGCCATGTATATACATTCCTCTACTGCCAAGAGTGCTGCTTTCTACCACCCTGAGCACCAGCCTCAGGCCTGTAACACAACCGGTCCCCTGGCCTGCCTGCCTGCTTACCTGCAGAACAAATACACAATGTGACATCATGTCTCCCTCCATGTCTACCTGTCGGAGACAGGCTGGGCACATCAGGTTAAGGTTTGGTTGGGCGACCGGTTTCTGGACCACATCCTGATCCTTTTCCCATCTATAACTGACACATCACACAGTTTCTCCATTTAGACAACATGACAACATATTCCACTTTACCATTCACTAAAGCATACAATGTTCCTCATTTCATCGGTCTGTCATGACAGATGCCTTACAGAATACATAATATAAATCATCAATCTACATTATTCAAGCTTGTATACATACTGGTGTGGTATTTTTGCTACCTTGTCTTTTTTCTCTACCCTTTCATAAGGAACTGCACAATGTACCTGTTATCAAAGGATGTTAACAAAACTCCCACATCTGAGAAAAGAAGTGACAGATGAGCTGAGAATTTTATATAGCAAGTAATATGGAACAAACAAACGGACAAGTCCACAAAGCCTGTACTGCTGTATATCAGGTCACAATCTAGGATCATTGTATTATGTTACCGATAAATAACTGGCAAACAAAGTGAAAGTAACTTTGTGTTTGACACAGATGTGATAAATACAAAACGTCCATGTTAAGACGTTGTGGAAATGGAAGTCACTCTCCCCCCTGCTTCAGTAGATGGCTAGCAGAAATTATTAACACTTAACTTCGAAAATATTCGCTTTTCCAGGACTTTCTCCTGAAGCAGATTTCTCAAGGATTTGGGTCCGTTTCTGGACCGTCTGGACAGAGACTGACTGGGAACACTGACTGGGAACACTGACTGGGAACACTGACTTGGAATACTGACTAGGAACAATGACTAGGAACACTGACTGGGAACACTGACTTGGAACACTGACTAGGAACAATGACTAGGAACACTGACTGGGAACACTGACTGGAAACGCTTATTGTTGTTGTATCTGTCATTGTCGCTTTATTCTTGTCCCATGTCTTACTTAAGCAATACTTTACTTCATATGTCTTTTGTTTTGTACTAAATTGCTAAATAAAACCCTTTAAAATAAAATATTTAAAAAAGAAAAGATGTTGTGGAAATTAGATTAATTTAAAAGTAAAATAAAACAAACGGCCAGATCTAAATACATTGTTGCGTTTGATCTCTTTGATATGAATGACGAATGTCTGGAAACAGAACCTTGAAATAAATTGATTCACACTGCTTTAGGGTGAAATCAATCGAATCTAGCTGTCCTTGAGACTGAACGTTTAATCAAGCGCCTATTTCACATTAAAGCAATGTTATCTACAGCAGTCTATGTACCATTTTAGTGGGCTTCCACATTTCCAAAGTCCACTGCAATATGGTATTCATTCGTTTATGCAATTTGTGAGTCTTCCTATATTAATATAATGGATGCTTCTCATTTAATATTTCTATGAATTATGCATTGCAGAAGAACTTGGGAGCAATTTGGAAGCCTTAATAATTATTAGAATATTAGGTTTATAATAATAACTATAATGCTTTAATATATTATTTCGATTGATTGGTTTTGGGTTTAAATGACAACAACATCTCTGAGATGTGTGCATCCCGTGGAAACAAATGGTGAAAAGTCTCATTGGTTCGTTGGTGGAAAATATAATCACCCGTGAGTTTTACACAAGGTCTCTGATACCGGAGGGACTGGGGAAGAAAGTCCGCAAATGAGCAGCAATGTGGAGATGTGCTCTATTTAATTTAATATGGAAGGCGGATTTGGATAACCCTGTTTTATAGCGTCCTTAACGTCCCTGCATTTGCCTTTGTTTTTATTGTTGACAGTAAAGTAGAAAAGGCTATCTCTAGGCCAGTCTAACGGGTAAGTTTGGCCTTTGCTTGCTCTAAAGAGAAATATATAAAGACTAATAACTAAACCATGTAGCCTAATTTACGATGATATATTTTTTAGTTAATTTAACAACCAAAGGAATCACCAAACCAATATCCACGAACTGCATAGATAAAACAGCATACCGTGTCGGCCTAATGTGTACTATAGCCTGTGGTTAAATTAACAAGGCCACTTTAATGCAGCCTGTATTGAACTTTGTTATGTTGGGTTAAATACGTTTCCCTGGGTAGTAAATAATACCAATGAATTATTTAAGTGCTTGAATGCTCACGTCCGTTTCCTGTAATATCACCATGTAGCCATGTCCAATAGTATTAACCGAAATCTCTATCGTCTCATTATTTTATTTGTTGAACATTCGTTTTGTAGCATCTGAAAAGCATGCAGGCAGTGATGCAGGCAGTGATGCAGGCAGTGATGCAGGCAGTGATGCAGGCAGTGATGCAGGCAGTGATGCAGGCAGTGATGCAGGCAGTGATGCAGGCAGTGATGCACAGCAAAAGGCACTCATTTTCAAATAGCTCCAACGATGGAGGCTGCCTTTGACTAGGCCTTTGCTACGTTTTTGAGAAACGTTTCATAATATATATTCATAATATATTGTATATTGCGTTTGATATACTTAATTAAACAGTAAATTAGACATTTATCCTAATTAAAAGTTTGACTCCATTTCAGCCCACGCATGCAATATGTTTTACATAAACAATGAGTGTGAGATTGTGCTAAATTCGCTTAATTGATGACATTACATTTTAATGTAGCCTAATCATGTCTTACTACCCTGTCATCACCACTTCACTTGTAGGTTTTAGGAGGGTGTCAGTCTCGTTTCCAAGCTCATTACCCATGAACTACACCGTGAAAATTCAGCGATCAAAGAACCATGTTGTTGCAGATGGCCTACTGCAGAGATATTTTACGCGGAATATTTTTCACCAGAGGGGCTTTACACAGCAACTCCCTGTAGTAAGATTGTAGCCTAATAGCCATATGTCCAATACTTAATACAGTGACTATAGTAGCCAAGCATGTTCTTCACCAATTCAATTAATATGTTTAATTTGCTGAAAAATATCCCACAAAATTGGAGATAACAATGAAATAAGTAACTCAAGGAGGAAAATATGTTTTATTCCTGCTTGTGACAAATACATGTCCCACCGTCCCACGAGCACATTAACATAGGCCTAATCTGTTATTAAAATATTGAAGTAAGTGGCAATAGAAAACACGATGACTCCTACCACTACGTTTTGATATTTCAGCGATGTGCTTGCTGCCGAGTTCGCAATAATCGTTGTAATAGAGATACATCTCCAATTATTAAGACATATTGGACTAATTTCACTGAAATTATTAGATAATATTTTGAGCCCATAAACCTTTAGGCCCAAATTGTATGATTTTGTTGAATTAGACGTGGTTATATCGTTATATCAGTGTGGTTCATTTATCGACGGGACTCATTCAACCTTTGCAAACGAGTCTAATTAGAGAACCCGTGCTATATGCTTACGGTAAATAGGTTGCATTAAAGCTTGAACCCGGCGATATTAAATGAATCACATCAAGAGTGGAAGGGTTTGACACGGAGATAAATTATAAGTGCAATGTGATGTATTTCCAATCAGTTGATAACATGAGAAAAAAGGCCTTCAAAAGGTTAAAAAAAGATCGATCAACGGAATATAAGGATGAAGTTGTAGATATTCTGAATATATGCCAACTCATCTTTAACGATAGAACATATTTTCTGCGTGATGTGGTTTCCAGAAAAATAAAATGTAATTCTGCTTAAAACACACATACCCCCCCCAACATATAAATGGAAATCAGAAAAATGTAGAATAGTTCTCCGTGTCACAAATCACACAGTACACATGAAACATGGATAGGCTATATTGTCCTGTATGTGTCGAGATTCCATTTGTCTGGAAGAAGTCCCCTCTTGACGAACCATTGCGAATCAATCATAAAATTGCGCTCTCGCTGTTGCCCTTCACTTACAATTAGTTATATATTCATACCCTAATTACATTAATGTCATGTGTTAAGTCCCCCCACATATAAAAAAAACAAAACGTTTTTTTTTTTCTGGGGAAAGGTCTGACATCACCCATTCATTTTATCAACATAATCACTCAGGAGATGTCTTGACTTAAAGTCCACACAGCTCTCGGTAGTGTATATCGGGGAGATCTGGGTTGCATCTTCTGAAGAAAGACGCATTTTTGTTACTCCTCTAAACCTTAAGGGGAGTTTTTAGCTTTTGGTCAGCGAGTGGTTCCTGGAAAACATCTGAATCGTTTTATAACCAAACACAGCTGCCGTGCCAGTGTATGTGTGTGTGCGTGACAGTGTGTATGCGTGTGTTCATCCGTATGTGGAAGAGGGAGAGAGAGTGAGGGTATCTGTTTGCTTCCCTTTCCAAAACGGAAAGAAAGAAAAAAGTTTGGTCGTCTTTTTCTCCCAGTAACTTTTTTTAGGCATGAACGCCGAGACGTGCGTCTCATACTGCGATATGACATCCATGGATTCATATTATAGCCCCTCTGCACCGCAAGGTAGGGATCATCAGACGAACCCGTTTAGGACATTCCAAGTAAGTGACAACAAATACAGCCCCACTTTCCTGCCAAACAAAGGTCAGGCTTACGGAGAAAAGTCTCGGAGCCCATTCCAACAGGAGTGTCAGTCATTGGATGTCACCACTGGGGAAGGCACCTTTAACAAATACCACCTCTTCATGCAGAGGTCTTCTTGCAAAACCCCCCCCGAAGGAGGCAAACTGCACCAAGAAAGCGGACACAACGGAGCGCTCATTCCCTGCTATGGTGAGTAAAACCACAGTTCTGTTTCGAACGAACGGAGATTTCCCGTGTCCGGTATTGTTTCCTCTTATGGAGAAACCGCATCAAATGACAACATAAATTGTGCTTGTGTTCTGTATACACTGCTCGGTGTAAATATCTGTTCACTTGACTGACTATTCCCCCAATTATGAGGTATGTTTTGAGTATTTTCGTAAAGTTGGGAACGTTATGCCTGTCTCCACATGCCTCTTAAACAGTTTCCTGTAAATTGAGAAATTCCTTCCAATAACCAAAACCGATAATAAAATAAAATAAATGGGTGAAGTAATCACGTCTTCTATCATCCCGGGTGTTGGATAATATCACTAATCGCATATGAACATTTGTCAATGCATGAGTCTTTACAAACTCAATGTGATGGACTTCACAACTTACTACCAATATTATGGCCACAACTATCCCCTGTAACACAATTACGAAGAGACATAACCTTCCCGACTATCACGTTTTCCCTTTGGCGATAGAATTAAATTAGGCTATATTTAATGCGATAATCTGCATTACAATCCTTAATACTGAATCTGAATCGGACAATTGAATTATCACGTTTTCAAGCATGAAAAATATGGGAAATAGTTTATCAGCGGACCAATATTGTTATTATCCCTAGTCTCTTTACATCCATAGGCTACTTACTCAATATTGTCTCATGAGCAATAGATATTGGGGGAGTTTGCAAATGTTAAGAATCCATCGTTGACATACACACACCCACACACGCACGTTTTTGCACCTATATGATGTCAAGGTAAAGATAATCCGATTCTTGTCGAAAAGATTGCCCAAACTGATAGCCTGTGGTGAATTAGAGATTGTAACTAAAACATTGCTGATCAAACAGCCTGATTTTGTGAACTGACAAAAGAACACTGTAAAGGCCTCTAGCCTACAATAGCCTACGTGCACTCTGCAGAAACGTTGCATTAGCGTGACTTGGGTATTGGTGACCTTATAGATGTTTGTATGACCATACAATAAAATATAACGGATCACAAGCTCTTAAGAAATATTGGTTTATTTTACAATGAAACACAAACTTTAACTTTGCAACTCGAAACCCACAGTTACGTTGTATTAAATTAATATGTAATGTGTAAAATAATACATGCAATTCTTAATTCTTAATACGAAATAATACCCTCTACTGATTAACCGAACTATATCTTTATGTTGAAAATATTATACAGAGGTCTAACAAAGGGCACATCTTGAGCGCAGGACAAAACCGCCCATGCTATAAATTTAACACAAATACCGCAAAATCCATCGCTTTCTCTAACCATCTGCGAGCAACTTGTGGGTGAGATGAAAACCCACGGACATACAGCGGCTTCTCAGATGATCAACTGGAGGGAAGCATCAAATACTGCGGTAAAAGCTCTATGGAACCTCTCTCAGGAGAGTGGCTACAAGTGCTAAGAATTTTTTTAGGAGTTATTACAAATTTCAAAAGTGATTCATTTGTTGTTTATGGTTGAGAAGTCAGTGACCAAAGCCAGATGATATTCGATACGTAAAAGGCCATGAATCCTCAAGAAAATGGGTGACTTCAACAAGACTAAAGCAGTGCTACAATTATAATACAGGCAAAATATGCCTAAGACTTTCTGCCAGATAATTATGTCAGTCTCACGTTTCGAAGTCTCTATAAACCAATTGCGGCAGGTAGCCTAGTGATTAAAGCTTTGGGCCAGTAACCGAAAGGTTGCTGGATCGAGTTCCCGAGCGGACAAGGTAAAACTAGGTAGTTAACCCGTCATTGTAAATACGAATTTGTTCTTAACTAACTTGTCTAGATAAAAAAAAGAGTAGTTAGCTCACTTCTAAAACATTTTCATTAAATGTGGCCAAATTCTGTCTCAGTTCTAGGCTACATTTAGATCAAAGATGTCCAACGTTCCTTCATTTAAACGCACATTCTTCAAATGTTTTATTACAAAAATTAAGAGTGCATAGACGATGATCGAACCACATGATAGTTTATTGAACTCTACAGGTAACATTAAGCGCAAGGATAAGTAAAAATCCCCACAATTTCAATAATCCTTAATTAATCATGCTCGAAAATCAACCAAGCGATCTGTGAGGAAACGTAAGTATTTTTCCATCCATCTCTGTAATTTATAAAATGTAAATATATATCCATTACACCTGATTTATAACGTAACAATAACATCCGTTTTCTGTTTTTCCGGATCCATAAATAGAAAAACAAAACCGACACTAAAGATGCATGCACAGTGAACGTATGGACACTGGACAGTGCTGCTAACACAAACAACATCCAAATTAAAATCAAATGCCAGATTACTGAAATTATAGAATGAAATTAGAATATTTCACAATTTTCATCAATATACTAATATCAATTTGCACTGCTGTGCATGGGAAAACGATTAAACGAAAGAATAGGCTTCACCAAACATGTTAATGAATCACTATTACAGATATTCTAATGATTATCTAGTGAAAACGACAGGAGTCCTGTCCTTGGTGAAAATTAGAAAATGGGGACACAACCAAAGAGGATATAACGAGTTGATATGTCAATATAAAAGCGAAAGCACTGAATCACTGCTGTCAAGGAGAAGACATTGATCAATTGTCTGGTCTAGCGTGAGAAAAAAGTACACATGAAGAAACTTCAGTTAAACTTTGCCATGCTGTTCTTACTGTTGGCTAATGGCTACCATGATGAGGATCAGGATGATATTAATGAGGATAAAGATTATATTATTGTTGATGACTAGACTATCATCATCATCATAACAGTAATAATATTATTATTATTACATAATTAAGTATTTACAGCTGAGTTACGGAGGAGGGCTGGGCACTGAAAACATGCCACTAACGTGCCAGAATAGGATTTCTGTAAACCCTAATAAAAGCACATAAACCAATCTGTCTTTTCCTCGCTACATAATTAGTTTAAACGGGTGACGTAACATAGCATAGCCATCAATATAAGATTTAATGATGGTCTGCTGTGCAGATGTTATCGAATCTCTTTGGTTTAATCAAATAACTTTAGACAACAACATACGAACACCAGACACTTGCTTTGTCAAGAGTCTACGACTGATCGATCACTGCTGGGAATCTATGGGAATACGACTACTACTACTAATAATAATAATAATAACAATATTAATAGTAGTTAAACAATAGTTAACCATATGAACATATTATGATGAATCAGAAGTCATTTACCGTATGCACATCTAGAAGTCATTTACCGTATGCACATCTAGAAGTCATTTACCGTATGCACATCTAGAAGTCATTTACCGTATGCACATCTTTATTATTCAGAAAGCAACAAGTTGCCTATTATATAGTCATTATATAGCTTCTAATATTTAGATAGTTCTGAACAAGAAAATATTCACCTGAAATAAATTAGTAAATACTCTGATTCAAACTTGAACGCGTATGTGCAGTCTTTTCTCTACATTTACATTACATTTAAGTCATTTAGCAGACGCTCTTATCCAGAGCGACTTACCATTTAAGCACATTACGCACGGGCGCCAAACGTGGTATGCCTAAAACATTAAGCCTACAAGTTATTCAAGTTAAAAATAATATTCAGTTGTTCATATATTTAATTTCCAATCCTGTGTCATGGCCTTGCTTAACCTTTGGTACGTAATGACTCACAGGAGAGGCGTGCGTAATATAGCGCGGAAAAGATCAGGCCTAGGCCTGCACATAAACCTGTAAGAAATTACGAAAATGCTCGGCATATACAAAGTCAACTAATGAAAACGTATAGACACGGACTGAAAATTGAATGATCGATTTGAAGGTGCGTTTGAATCACATAGGCCTATACTAAAAACCAAAACACATTGCCACACTTTCCGATCAACTCGGGGTCATATTTGCAATGGAATGCGTTTGTGTCCGGGGAATAGCTTTTATGTTCCATAAACCTACCAGATCACATAATCACTCACGAGATCTTATTTAGGGTCACGATTTAAAGACCCTAAACCTGGTCTTGGGAGCCTTATTGGTTTCGACCACAGGTATAAGCCATGGCAGGTAATTCAACGGAGACTTCGTGAGTTATTACTTCAATCAGGCTTAAGCAGGTAGGCTGACATTCCTGGAGTCACAGTCTTTACAATATTTCCCGCTAGACACCGCGGGGACCTTTGAAGATAATACCAGCGCTGTTTTCGGGAGATTTCAAGGGAGTTTGTTTCTTTTTGCGTTCGGCTGAACTTGCCGGTGGCCTGTAGTCTACATAACGTCGTACACTCGGTAGATGTAAAGAAAATGATTGCCGCTGTTAATCCCAAACAAACCGCCATAAATAATACTTAGGCTAATGATGCTGTCCTAATGTATCTTATTAAAGCAATACGTGAGCCACTAAAAAGGAAGTTTACATATCTAATATTTTACAACAGATACCCTCAGGGCACATGTTTTGTTTTTGTCTTAGTACAAAACACAGTTGAATCAAATAACCAAGTCATCATCAAGCATTGATTATTTGAATCAGCTGTGTAGTGCTAAGACAAAAAAACAAAACTGCTCCCAGGGGAGGCCCAGGACCAAGTTGGCATCACAGACTGGCTGGGTAGACCGTGCACATTTTTACAGTGGAAGTCACCCTTGCAGCAGCCTTGCCTGACCACAGGTATGACTGACTCCTCAGATAGAGCAAGCCTTAAAGAGCAGGCAGGAACGTCTCAGCACTACAGGAGACCTCCACCATTAATGTGACTCAGATGTACATCAGCACTTCCCCCAGTTTTTTTTGTATACATTCAAAGGCCAGCCCCCAGTAAGCACGGGCAGTCCCTGCGTGTCCAAGAGGTGACTGGTTTGTGTAACCTTGCTAAACATGTGCCGCATACAAATACACAACATGTCACCAATACAATATTTGTTTATGGGGTGGGTTGCAAGTGATTGAAAGGATCAGTGAATGATTTTGTGGACATTAACATGCTGTACTGTGCTTGCAAATCTGTATGTACTGTAAGAGGAAGGAAACAAATACTTTGTGCCTGCAACTTAGAAATGAGGCAAAGGGAAACTCCATTGTTTCCTCAACCAAATTGTAAAGGACAGCTAGAATCTTTAGATATTCATACAGGTTTTCTAAGCCACCATTGAATTATGGTTAAAAACACTGTTGCTCCAAAAGAGTACAGGGTAACAAATGGCATGGTTTCAACCGTTCCTCCATTCAAACCTCTTAAGATGAAACAATGGGACACTTTCTACGGCCCATCAGTCCAGTTACATTGAGGTTCTCTCAGGTCCAGCAGCCCTGGACCAACAGTATGCTACTTCAGGGACAACATATACAAGGTCTGTGCATTAGCAGTAGGGGAGAGCAGTGCCTTTCCTAGCCGGGTCTACATGCAGTGATAAAAGCTTGTAGACTCCACTGGACTCCAGGCTCCATAAACCAGACTCCTCTCCGCCAGGTAATAGGATATTTAGGGCCTGGCTCTGAACATCTCAGGGAGAGTGGCCAAAATTCAACCTGATAAAATCTGACAACAGGTGGCCTTTACATTGGTGGATTGTGTTTTTTTTACATGAAAATATATAGTAGAATAGAATAAGAGGGAATAATAGATTATGCCTTGACTTGGTTTGACACACACAAACAATGCACATTGTCAGAGATAGCTATCCTTGGCTTCTCTACAGTGTCTAAAGGGGTCAGTGTACCCACTGAGAACTTAACCTTCAAACTAGGAACATCAATCTCTTTGTATTTTTCTTGAAGCAACAGGAGTTTTCCTCTTATGGTGTTTGACTGTCCCCCCTGAGGACAGGACACAGAGACCTTTAACTCTGGTTTCCTTTCCTTTTTAGAAGAGCTGTACCCCAAAATTCTCCAGAGCGAATCGATCTAAAACCCTAAATAATCCAAACAGAAACGTACATTATATTTTCGCAACATTTGTAGTCAAGATCACAATTTACTTTAACATTCCATTAACTATTCATGAGCTATAGACGGAGAGAGGGAGAGCCTTTGTTGTGACATTACAAGCATTTGGTACATAGTTGCGGTTACAATCGTGTTTTCGTGTTTTCACTCAAAAAGAGGGAGGATATAGGAGGTGTGAATCAACTGTCCTGTGAGATCCTTTCAATCTAGACTGAAGCCACCAACACCCCATCTGCTGCCCTTTCTCTCTCTACCGTCTTTAGTACAGCACAACCATTTGAGCCTTCCTTTCTGTCCGTCTGTGCTGATTGATATGAGCAGCGGGTAATAGAAACCAGCCATGGAAGTGTTGTGAAGCCTGGAGAACACGGACACACTTCAGCAGGTTGCTGACATGACTAGAGGTGACAAGGACCTAGGATCATTTTACCAGTTAACTTGTATTTTGGCACAGCAATTTACATTAGGCTCAATCTGCCCGGCCGGAGTGCGACAGGGCTACATTGAACCTTGTACTCCAGGCCTTCTCTCAGTCCGGCAGTCAGATCCTCTGCTGTGTAACTAAACCCTCCATAGTTGAGGCCCTCAGAGGATGCTTACTGATCAGACGTCCAGCACAAAGAATATCCCAGAAGATTAGAGTCTGTAATGTCACCTACTGTGTATACATTTTCTCAGACATTATAGTACAGTAAAAGGTTAACATGTCCATTGGCCTGGACAGTGGCACCCATCACAAGAACTGAAATTATAAGCGTGTTGCTTTTATCTATAAACTACCCATTGAATCACATTATTTCACATGGTTTTTCCTAATGAGTACTATGTAAGTTCACATGGTGTTTCCTAATGAGTACTATGTAAGTTCACATGGTGTTTCCTAATTAGTACTATGTAATTTCACATGGTGTTTCCTCATGACAGAGTACTATGTAAGTTCACATGGTGTTTCCTAATGAGTACTATGTAAGTTCACATGGTGTTTCCTCATGACAGAGTACTATGTAAGTTCACAGGGGAGCTGATGTAAAGAATTTTAAGAAGCCTATATGAAATTATATATTATTTCACAAGCAGATGATAATTTTTGCTTAGTTACAAGTGATTAACAATTTGGACCACCAAGGACAATCTAGTTTTCTTTCCACATTGTATTGACTTCAATATAACAATGCCATTGTCAGAAGTGGAATCCACATGATGCTAAGAGGACAGTGACCAACCTGTCTTTGATTATGGCATTCCCGTGCACTCGTAAAATGTGTGTTTGCTTCATTGTGGTTTTTAACATCACCCGAGAGATTCAGACCTCACTGGGAAAGGAGGAGGGAACATAACGTCAACTGTTAGATAAACTGAGAGGATCTCACATTAAGAAGCCTTCCCCTCTCAAGGGGTCTCCCTCTGCACTCATTCAAATAACCTCAAATCTATTGGAACATGAAGTCTTTCTTTCTTTTAGTCATTTCAGTACAGTACTGGTTAAAACCACAGCGTACGCAGTCAAATATGATTTTGCATGAACTTTGCATTACACTGGGTATTATATCTCCAACACAACATACAGTGTTGTTACCGTTATTACTGTGTATTTACATGGGTATAAGAGCAGGGGAAAGTGTTTCCAGATATGCTAATAAGTTGGTTTCAGAAAGACAAATAGAGCTTTGTTCCTTGATCTTATGTGTAATTGTCTAACACTGTTTTGACCTTGTTTTAGAGCTAGACAAACTGTGGAACAGGCACTGAGTAGACCCTAGCCCAGCCTCAGGCTCGTGGAGATCCTGCCATGCTCTAGGGCCTGAGAGAGACTCTCAGACAGATAAAGAACCTTGAAGAGAGAGGGGTGATTTATCAGTGTCTCAGGCTTTATGGATACGCTCCCATAGCAGTTGTTTTTTGGCGCAGCGTGTGCACCTCACAGCAGCCTGATGGGATGAATCATCCCTCTCAGTCTTTGACTTCAAAGTGAACGCGTACCTATCAGATGCTCCCAAACTACTGTAGCTATAAGCTAGTCAGAGAGGTACTTATGGAACTTTCTCATCCGTTAGCTGAGGTTTTGTTTACGGCATTAGGCATATGAGAGGGCAGCAAGATATAAGAAAGGCATGGGCCTAGTGAGCACCAACTTAGGCTAACCTTGAACTGTTTCAATGACTGCAATTGACACCATAGCCTACTCATACTGCGGTGCTATTCATAGTGGTGTCATAGTGCTCCTGACCAGGAACAAGATCGTTTAAGAAGGACGGGTTTATAAGAACTACTGAGACTCGACTCCATCTGCCTTTGGGTAGGCGATTAGCTCTGGTTTTGCAAATGGCCGTGTAGGCAGAGGGCTTGCTAATAAGGCTCTTCCCATGCTAATGCCTTGTGGTGACACACTCACAGGCTGCAATAAAATGGATCAATGTCTCTCACATCACTTTTCATTCGTCATGGTGTAGGCATGATAAAGTTTACATCTCAACACACCAGTCAGTCTCTCCATCCACTACCTGTGTTAGTTAGTGTGTCTGTCTTTATGTAACAGCCTCACAGCCAGCAGAACGAGCAGGAAGAGAGGACATCACAGAGATGGCGGGACTTCAGAGCACAAAGCTTCCCATTATGATTCAATCCATATTTTAAGAAGGGAAAACAAACCAAATTAGAGTTACAAATAAATGCTTAGCAGAGAAAACAGCTTACACAAATTTCCTCTGCTTCCTGGGTCCAGTCAAAACAGGGATCTATCAAGCCTAGACTACACACACTTAATCTCTTTTATTTACGTTTTCTAATATTTAGGGATATTTTTTCAGGTTTGGGAATATTTTGTCATTAATCGCTCTCAGTCACCGCAGGGTGTCTAATTTATATTGTTTCTTTTAAATGCTGTGAGCTGACCCTAGCCAACCTTTTCAATAAAGAGGCTGGGGAGGCGACCTGTCGCTTTACTGCCAGTTAAATTACACTTTGATGTTCCCTTCTCATTTTTGACAGCGACTTAACGTCTGTCCCCAGTGAAGGTCTGACCCTTGCTAACTTTAAGGGGTCCAGCACAGATATCCAAGGGCAGGAACTATAGTCATTTACCCCTCATAGCATAGCTGCTATGATGATCATATCTATTACTCTAACGTAGCCATCTTTTTTCTTATTTTGACATTTTCTGTGGACACAACTTTTTAAAACGACTTACAGTGCAGAATATAAAATTATGTTTGAAGACATTTTTTGTGGGGAAATGTAGACGCTATTAAAAAGGGTTTACAAGACCCTGTGTTGCTCTGCAGGCAGGTGTGAATACTGTTAGGGTTAAACTGCCAATTAGTTCTCTGGTTTAACCTCACCCCTCTTCTCTCTCACCCACTGATGAACTCTGCTTTCAGACCCTATTGGTTTCAGCTTGGTCAGATCTGGACTGATTTAGTAGAGTATTCTGTTTCCTTGACATTGTAAAGAATAATATGAAGATTTCAGTTCCGAACTATCCTGTACTTGGACACAGCCACAGTTCTGTATCACATCTCATTATTTCTTACTTTAAACAAACATACAAATAGCATAAGACAGCAGTCATACAACTGGAAGGGAACAGGGAAGCTATTTCAATTTTAGATCACAGCAGTTGTACAGTCACTGTAGACTTGGTATGTCAGATCCCTAACAGGGTTGGGGCAGACAAAGAACAATGGGCTCCAGACGTGCCTCTCTCCGTCAGAGAGCTGTAATTGGAACTGATGTGGAATCTTGGATCCAAAGTCAAAAAGAAAAAAAATCAGTGAACACTGCTGTAGAGCAGATTCCTCTAAATGGGAAACACGCTATGAGGTTTTAGCAGAAGGGACTGAGGAGTTTATTGTCTGCTTGCTTCCAAGTGTTGTATCAGGGATGCTGAGCTCTAGATCTGTATAACAGGTGAAAGGTGAAAATGAGAGGGGGGTTGTAAAGCACTGATAAATTACAGCAGCATGTCAGAACATATCCTGGCATAGAGACAGAAGTGTCTTTGCTTTATACAGTATATAACATATCATACTTTCACTAAGCCCAAATATGATTGTTAATCCGATCAGCTACGGTGAAAGTGTCTGAGTATCAGTTATCTTCAGGAAAATCCACCATGATGCTAAATGGAAATGTCTGCCTGCCCAATCAGTGATCATGAAATGTAGTGAGGAATGCCACTCTGACATTGCTCATCCTAATATTCATACATTCCTTAATTCCATTATTTTACTTTTAGGTTGTGTGTATTGTGTGTATTGTTGTGAATTGTTATATATTACTGCACTGTTGGAGCTAGGAACACAAGCATTTTGCTACACCCGCAATAACATCTGCTAAACATGTGTATGTGACAAATACAATTTGATTTGATTTAATGATGCTGTATTTCTGAAATACTTTAGTGATGACTACTTTTAGTGATGACTGATAAGCTCTGTACCTCCATAGTTGAGATGGCAAAAATATTACCTCTGCTATTTCAGAAGGACCTCTCCATGCCAATTACTCTCAGTGGGCTTCTTGCTACAGGCATATCTCCTTCTATCTGACTTTTACTAACTCAACTCTGTTGAGGAAGAAACAATTCAACATTAGCCTTTAATGGCTGTGTTCACTCAGGGCTCCCTCCACTGCATGGGTATCCTGACTGACATTATTTGCAGTAAGACTTTCTCATGTTCCTCATCCATATGGCCCAGCCCCCGGGAGGGCCCACTGCTGTTCACCTTGGGCAGTGGAGAATGCCTTGCCTCGCAGCCACGGCCCAGCGCACGAATAACAAGCGGGAGATTGTCACAATACCCTGCGCCTGCCAAAAACCATCAATGACACAGGGCATAAACAAGAGTCTTTGATCAGCAGAGAGCCCTTGATTTCAAAAAGCCTGACAGCCTTGCCTGGTTGGGACCATCGGTGCAGGGCATATGATGAGGGAATAACTAGAAATGATTTACATTTAGGTTGAGCTAGCTCGTCTCAGGCTTAACAGGATGTGTCAGTCCTGGGCAGGCAGCAGGCAATGTGGGAGCCATTATACCCCTGGCCAGGGCCCGGGCCCCAGTAGATGCTGCCTGCCTGACAGTCCACAGTGGCCAGGTTGCTCGGCAGCAGCGTGGAGAAGGCAAACGGACACAGCCAGAGAGAATGAGCATGCTGCTGAGACGGCTCTAATCAGACCATCACAATTATTTACCAACACCAGGAGTAATCTTTTTCCTCATATCCAACTCCGAGGGAAAAGCTCTAACTTACAGTATGACAATAACAGACAGAATGAGAGTTGGAGGTTTTGAGAATCAGACGGGTGAAACATAACAGTGCAACAGTGATTGGTATAAGTGAACAACTATAATTACAATGTTATGGTAGGAAGAGGGGCTTTCCCTAAGTGTGGCCCCTGCAGTAAACAAATCCTACAGCACAGCTTATATTTCTTATGACTGTTATGCGGCTCCCTTTACTCAAGTCCTTGAAAGGTGTGTAGGGCGGGGGACCGAGGGTGTGTGTATCATCAGATGAGCTATCAGGTCCCCTCACCTTGCAGCACATTACCCAACAAGGCTCTGTGTGGAGGGCCGGAGGGCATGCTGCCCTGCTGTGTTGAAAGCAGTACGCACACCAGAAGCTCACATGCACACCTACACCCCCTGGCTCTAACTTGACAAGGCTTTACCCCAGCCTCAGATAAGAAATGAGCACATCCCAATCCTGGGCTCCCTAAAATAACTCCCTGTCTCTTAGAGCTAAGCTAAACAGAGGGGAGCGTAGTGCCTGGACTCACCACTAGACCGAGCCAGAGGGGACGTCACCAAGCAGAGGGGTTGAGAAGCAGATGTGAGGTTTGGCTTGGACCCCAAACCATATTCTATACCCCCTTGAACAGCCTAGAGCCCAAGGGGGAGGGTTTGCAGTTCATATGAGTGAGCATGACAACACATTGCCTTCCCAGGACCCCAAACAGACCCCTTAATAGAAGCCGTAATGGAGAGAGTTTAATCATCCACTAGCAGGGAGGGCAGTAAGGGCACAGAAGATTGGCACTATTGTGGAATAATGAACGAACGGCACACTGGCACAAACAGCATCATGGGAATTTATGATCAGTAGGTTGACTGAGGTTTCACGGATAGGCTGCTGTGTGTGTTTCCCCTCGCTACAAATTACCGTCCAGCAAATTACCACTGACACTCTTGTTGCCGGGTTAGTTTAGTCTCGTTAGTAAGTGAGCTTCAGCTTGCAGCCACACCACAGACCACGCGTCTGTGTTAAAGGCCTGAGTTCTCCCAGCGTAAGACCTGACTCCAACCCCAACCATACTGAGAGAGAGAGAGACGTGAAATCCTGTCATTTTCTACTATTCTGCAATTACTGCCTGCCAGGGTGTCTGTTTCCATGATTTATGAGCAGCAGTATGGAGGAAGTGTTCTGGGAGTCACACAGCTTACACCCCCACTCCTAACCACACCATGAACCAGAGTCCAGACCTGGAACTAACTGGCCAGGGAGCTTTCAAAGAACAACATGCTGCAAGAGTCATTTGGTGCTTGTGCTAGTGCAATATAATACTGTAAACACAGTCAAAATTAGTTTTCTGTTGCACATCAGTCCCAAAACACAGGGTGTCAATAATAACCACATCCATAATAATTGAGCACAGTACGAGATATATATACACCTTCCTTCTCTCATCCTCTCTCCAGGTAAAGACAGCTCAGGACTGACAGACTCTGACCTGACCCCGAACTCTGACCCCTCTGGGATGGACGGCAGCTACCTGAGTGTGAAGGATCAAGGCGTGAAGGGCCCCTCGGACCGACCAGGCTCGGACATGGCCGGCCCCATGGACAAGGGAGAGGGTGAGAGCAACAAGGGCAAGAAGAGGCGTAACCGCACCACCTTCACCAGCTACCAACTGGAGGAGCTGGAGAAGGTCTTCCAGAAGACCCACTACCCAGATGTGTACGCCCGCGAGCAGCTGGCCCTCCGGACTGACCTGACTGAGGCCCGGGTACAGGTAAGACTGGCTCACCTGAGAGGAGCTCTACTGCTAACCGCTACTTACACAGGTCCTGTGAAGATCTGGGACTTCAATCTAGCAGTATCACTTTCATCACACATCAATAACAGTTATGATCACCATTATAAACAGAAGCACAATTGGTAGAGGTCTATACTTGAGCATCCTTTACTGGCCAAACAGGAACAAGGACCAACGCTATCTCGAATCAGATGGCGGCTGTTAGTTACTGAAAGGACTTGAACAGAAACAGGACAAAGCCAATGACTAGGAGATTGTGGATAGAACCACATTAATCCCTCAACATCTGTGGCTTTGGAGAGATAACGTCACCAAGCCACCAGGGTGAGAGTGAGATTTATTTGGCAATGTGGGAGTAGGGGCCAACGCAGGGCAGGGGCCCCCAAGGGGCTGAGGATGGAGCTGGGCCTCATATGTTCACTGTCAAGAGAGCAGACTTTCATCCACATATGAGGAGACACGCTTGGTTCTGCTCAGCTCCAAACCCTAGCCTGCACCTGAACCCCTGGACTTCTGAACCTCTGAACTGAGCTCTGCAAGTGGCTAACCAGGCCGGTGCTACAAACATTCAACCTTCCTGTGACCTTTGATTTACATATAATCCCTCCATGACTACTGCCACATTCCAGCATTGGTGGATAGATGATGAGACTCCCCTCATTCGGAGCACACACACACACACACACACACACACACACACACACACGCACACACACACACACACACGCACACACACACACACACACACACACACACACACACACACACACACACACACACACACACACACACACACACACACACACACACACACACACACACACACACTACCAAATGCCCTTGGATTCATTGTGTTTTTCTTTCATTAACATCCTGTTCAGGGAGAATGTGTCCCTCCCGTGGTCTCGGGGGTAGGTGTGAAAACCTTCCCCTGAGTCTCTGGTAAGTTGTGAGGTTCACAGCAGCCATCATGCACTATTCCATAGGAAACATGCCACGATATACAGTACAATACCAACACAAATATCTGTAAATACAAACGTCATGTGAAAGCAAAGAGAGCAAGTGCTCTGTGAAAGAGTCTGAGGGATGAGATCAGGCTGAATATTTATATGACGTGCTGGCGCAGTGGCCAGAAACCCCTCACAGTGAAACCCAGGAAGTCCCTGAAGCCAGAGGGTTGTAATTCCGCCTAGAGCTCTCTCTCTCTCTCTCTCTCTCTCTCTCTCTCTCTCTCTCTCTCTCTCTCTCTCTCTCCCTCTCTCTGTCTCTCTCTCTCCCCCTCTCTCTCTCTCTGTCTCGCTCTCTCTCTGTCTGTCTCTCTGTCTGTCTCTCTCTCTCTCTATATATATATATATATATATATAGAGAGAGAGATAGAGAGAAAGAGGGGTAGTTCAGCTTGGCCCTTTACAGCCTAAGCTCTCCCACTGACCCTCTTAAACCATTCAAGTAAAAAAGATAAAAGACACAAAATGCCTTGTCAGTCAAAGAACAGGAATTTCCGCTCTTTACTCCGAAAAAAAGGAGCTTCACACTTCATGAATTCTGCATCTAAAGTGGACAAACTGTTCAACAAAATCCACAATAATTTGTCTTGCTGAAAAGCTCATAGTACTGTGGGTTTTTGTCGATTGGAATTCCACTGAGATTTCACTTTTGTGGTTGTCAATAGATTTCCAAATTAATTAAGGCAGTGTTTTTCAGATTGTAACCGAAATACCCTCTCTTTAGTCCACTTAATAGGACAGAACAAGAGGAGCTTGTAAACTTGCCTGACTATAAATGTTAGCCAGAGAAAGTTTGTTTTTTCTGTCTACTAGTTTCAAAGGGAGGAAGTCGGTTGAGCTCTGAGTCATCTGCACTCCAGATACATCTAGAGGTCACAGGTCAAGGGTTTCAATAACATCACGTCTCTCAGACTACCTTGCTGTCAGTCCACAGCTCTGAGGCTGCTGAACGTTGTTTGACATGGGGAGTATATAATGTAACATGAACTGCCAATATGAGTTAAGGACCAAACTACAGACCTTAGTTAAGATAAAACAGGACAGCCACCCATCAATAAGCATAATAACAAATAATATAAATATGATATTAGATGTTGTGCTCACAGCTGGGTAACTATACAAATTAGAAATACTTAGTCATTGTGTACCACCATTGTGTACTATTTGCAGGTCCATTTGGGCTTTGCTATAGTATGGAAACAGCAGTGACAGACGTGACTTCAAAGTGACTTCAAAGTGGCTGCATCCCCATGCAGCTTCCCTGCCAGGACAGTTTGGCATTTCTGTGTTTTTTCTCTCTGTGCTGGAACATAACTAAAGCCTCATAGTAAGTCTCTAAGCTACTTTAGCTGTCAGCGTCTTTACCAATTACTGTCACTACCCAGTGAGCACAACACAAACACTTAGTTCTGCGGAACAAATCCTGTCTAGGGAGAAGTCGGACATAAAGCACAAACAAACGGTATCTGTTGGTAGATAGATACTCACTGTCCGAACATGATCAACAACTCTAGTGGTGGATCACTGTCAAAAGACACAAAGGGAGAAGGTGCAGGTGAAGCAAGGAGTGAGTCCATCCAACTATCATACTGTACTCTTTGAAATCTCTTCTCCACATAATTTAGCATTGTAGTTGAAGAGGGGCTTCATGGGCAATAGAAGCTAGTGAGTATTTGGGTTGTATGAGACTGTTGAAAGAAAGACATGAAGACAGAGAGAGAAGGAAAGAGACAGATAACAGCAGTGAGAGGAGAGGAGAGGAGAGGAGAGGAGAGGAGAGGAGAGGAGAGGAGAGGAGAGGAGAGAGAGGAGAGAAGAGAAGAGAAGAGGAGAGGAGAGGAGAGGAGAGGAGAGGAGAGGAGAGGAGAGGAGAGGAGAGGAGAGGAGAGGAGAGGAGAGGAGAGGAGAGGAGAGGAGAGGAGAGGAGGGAGCGTCGCTGTCCTTCTCTCTTGTCTGTGTGACTCCTCTGGGCTGGAGGGGGAGCATCGGAAAGCCAGGGGTTTAGGTGTCAGGAAATTAAACATAAAATGAAAACAAGCTCTGGTTTGAACATTCTCCCATGTCACTTTTCAATTTCCCAAATTCCCTACTCAGATTTATAAAGGGAGGAAGAGTGCGAGTGAGTGAGGGAAAGAAATAATAAATGACCAAGGAGAGAGAGAAATCATGTCAGGGGTGCAGAAAGAAAAAGGGGGAATAATTGGCTAGTTATTGTGCTCTCTCACAAAAATGCTGTGATACCATGTCCTGCCCATATATTCCCTGTATCAGTGTAATCAGTGAGTAAAGCTTTCTAAACAGACGATGTGAAGCTGAGGGACAGTGCTCTCTGTGCTCTGTGCCTTGACATAAAGTGCAATCAGAGTCAGGCTGATATCAGGTTACCCAGCTCTGAGATAGGTCCTATGACGTTGTGTGGGGGAGGGCGCCAGGCCTAAGTCCATCTGAGACCGACTCTATTCAGATCACTTTCACCAGCTTTGATGGAAATTTAAACACAATAATGCTTTCAATAAACAACCGTTTTAGGTTCAGATGTCAAAGGTAATTACAGCACACTTTTGTCATGAGAAAATTGCCCTGTTCCTGTCAGAAGACAAAGAAAGGGAGGGAAGGGTCTGTGAACGTTTTGTTTTGAGTACTCAAGTCTCCACATTGTCTGTATTAGAGACCTAGAGATCCTTTCTCCTCTCCTCTCTAATTGCCCACCCGCCCAGGGAATCAGACCAGCGGATTTATTACTTCACCCTATTTTTAATTATACCTCTGAAAGTGTGTGTGTGTGTATATGTGTGTGTGTGTGTACGCATGTGTATGTGTGTACTTGGTTGCAGAGAGGGAAAATTGTATGGCAGTGGCTGTGTAAACCACAAACTGATTGACCAAAGGCTCATCCTCAGAACCAAGATCAAACACAAAGGGGGGCTCCCCCTTTGAATAGGCCTCCACTTCACGAATCAATAAATACAGTAGATGGAGTTAATCTGAGAGTCAGATGGATCACAGGGAAAGGAATTTCTGGCTGCTTTTGAGACTATAAGCTTAAGAATAGTTTGCTTTATCTATAGAGCAGCACATTCTTTCACTTTTTTCCATTGAGAGTTTCGGCACATTGATGTCTGTGCAGATAGAACAGTCGCTTTGGCTGTGATCCTCAGAACCCTTTTTCCATACAGAAAATAATAGTGTTGTTTGTATCTATCAGAAAGGCATTCTCCTGAGAAGTTGTGGAAAGTTTAATGCTTCAGTCTTACTGGGTCCAGTACTACCTCTGCCCCGGCCCCCACTAACTCCCCCACTCCCCCATCTCCCCGCCACATCTCCCCCTCCATCTCAACCTCCTGCTGCTGATGGCGCTGATAGGAGGGGAACTCAGAGGAGGCCTTCACAAGGCCTGTCAACTCCCCCAGATGTCAAACTCCAGCCAGGTCTCTGCTTTCTCTGAGAGAGGGAGACTGTAAAAATAAGCCATGCACACAGGCCCAGGGCTCAGGGGCAGAGCCCCTTCTCTGTGATTCCCCTGCCAGGCCAACCCTGGAGGTTCCTGGACTGTTTCTCAGGTGCCAGACCATGCTGCTGTACAGTGCTTGCTCACAGTTCACC
Source organism: Oncorhynchus gorbuscha (assembly GCF_021184085.1). Taxonomy (NCBI): domain Eukaryota; kingdom Metazoa; phylum Chordata; class Actinopteri; order Salmoniformes; family Salmonidae; genus Oncorhynchus; species Oncorhynchus gorbuscha. The sequence continues at coordinate 10,908,432 of NC_060176.1, forward strand.
CAGCCTCACTGAGCCCCAGGCTTGAGAGACACATGGCAGTCTCTTTCCTCCCCTTACAGCCAAAAGACACAGAACAGCACCACAATTATAATCACAACAATGTTTGTGCAAGTTATGTGCTTTGTATATTATACTGTAGGCCTACATATTATTTTAGTTCTATTGGATGTTCAGGCAAAAAATGTATGACTGACTATATTCTTCTTTCAGTTTTGAACTATGCTCAAAAAGTTTTACTATATATATCTATAGATCTTATGTGACTATGTGACTCAGTCCTGACCTTTGCCCAGCAGGTGTGGTTCCAGAATCGCCGAGCCAAATGGAGGAAGAGGGAGCGCTTTGGTCAGATGCAGCAGGTCAGGACACACTTCTCCACGGCATACGAGCTGCCTCTTCTAGCCAGACCTGAGAACTATGCACAGGTAATAATTATAATAAATAATACAGTAATTCAATGTATTTACAGTTGAAGTCGGAAGTTTACATACACTTAGGTTGGAATCATTAAAACTCGTTTTTCAACCACTCCACAAATTTCTTGTTAACAAACTAGTTTTGGCAAGTCAGTTAGGACATCTACTTCTGACTTAAGTCATTTTTCCAACAATTGTTTACAGACAGATTATTTCACTTATAATTCATTGTATCACAATTCCAGTGGGTCAGAAGTGTACATACACTAAGTTGATTGTGCCTTTAAACAGCTTGGAAAATTCCAGAAAATTATGTCATGGCTTTAGAAGCTTCTGATAGGCTAATTGACAACATTTGAGTCAATTGGAGGTGTACCTGTAGATGTAATTCAAGATCAACCTTCAAACTCAGTTCCTCTTTGCTTGACATCATGGGAAAATCAAAAGAAATCAGCCAAGACCTCAGAAAAAAATTGTAGACCTCCACAAGTCTGGTTCATCCTTGGGAGCAATTTCCAAATGCCTGAAGGTACCACATTCATCTGTACAAACAATAGTACGCAAGTATAAACACCATGGGACCACGCAGCCGTCATACCGCTCAGGAAGGAGACATGTTCTGTGAACGTACTTTGGTGTGAAAAGTGCAAATCAATCCCAGAACAACAGCAAAGGACCTTGTGAAGATGCTGGAGGAAACAGGTACAAAAGTATCTATATCCACAGTAAAACGAGTCCTATATCGACATAACCTGAAAGGCCGCTCAGCAAGGAAGAAGCCCCTGCTCCATAACCACCATAAAAAATCCAGACCACAGTTTGCAAATGCACATGGGGACAAAGATTGTACTTTTTGGAGAAATGTCCTCTGGTCTGATGAAACAAAAATAGAACTGTTTGGCCATAATGGCCATTGTTATGTTTGGAGGAAAAGGGGGAGGCTTGCAAGCCGAAGAATACCATCCCAACCATGAAGCACGGGGGTGGCAGCATCATTTTGTGGGGTGCTTTGCTGCAGGAGGGACTGGTGCACTTCACAAAATAGATGGCATCACGAGGACAGAAAATGATGTGGATATATTGAAGCAACATCTCAAGACATCAGTCAGGAAGTTAAAGCTTGGTCCAAATGGGTCTTCCAAATGGACAATGACCCCAAGCATACTTCCAAAGTTGTGGCAAAATGGCTTAAGGACAACAAAGTCAAGGTATTGGAGTGGCCATCACAAAGCCCTGACCTCAATCCTATAGAACATTTGTGGGCAGAACTGAAAAAGTGTAGGCGAGCAAGCAGGCCTACAAACCTGACTCAGTTACACCAGCTCTTTCAGGAGGCCTACAAACCTGACTCAGTTACACCAGCTCTGTCAGGAGGCCTACAAACCTGACTCAGTTACACCAGCTCTTTCAGGAGGCCTACAAACCTGACTCAGTTACACCAGCTCTGTCAGGAGGCCTACAAACCTGACTCAGTTACACCAGCTCTGTCAGGAGGCCTACAAACCTGACTCAGTTACACCAGCTCTGTCAGGAGGAATGGGCCAAATTTCACAGGAAGCATGTGGAAGGCTACATGAAATGTTTGACCCAAGTTAAACAATTTAAATGCAATGCTACCAAATACTAATTGAGTGTATGTAACCTTCTGACCCACTGGGAATGTGATGAAAGAAATAAAAGCATAAGTAAATCACTCTCTACTATTATTCATTTCACATTTCACATTCTTACAATAAAGTGGTGATTCTAACTGACCTAAGACAGGGAATGTTTACTTGGATTAAATGTCAGGAATTGTGTAAAACTGAGTTCAAATGTATTTGGCTAAGGTGTATGTAAACCTCCAACTTCAACTATATATAGCGTTTTTTCAAATGTTCAAACAAAATGCTTACATAGTAAAGAGGAAACTCTCCTCAACCACCACCAATGAGTGGCACCTACTTGGATGAAACACAGCAACCGTTTGTGCCAAAACGCTCACCAGCTATCAGCTGTCATGGTGGAGAGGTGAGGTAGGTCTTGGAGGAGCAGAGAGTGGGGTTACTTACATCTTCTGGGTGTTACAGACAAATGATTTGAGAGAGCAGTTCAAGCTGAGGGGGAGGCCTTTCTCTGTGATACATAGATCAGCAGGCCCAGATGAGGCAGCTCCCCTTCCTGTTCTCTCCTCTCTCTGTCTGCCCCCCAGAGAGTGAGGTCAGGCTGGCTCCAGTAACAGGCCAGACACACCCTCACATAGACCCAGAGAACCCCCCCCCACCCCCCATGTATTATTCATCTGCACAGAGGGTCAGAGGGCAGGTGTGTGTGTGTGATACTGTGGAATGCAGCTCTGTGCACATCTGGCCACTCCATGCGAGCCTCCAGCACCACTACCCCGTCCCCCCATCTCAAACACCCCCACTCCCACATCCCTATCAGCTCCCTGACCACCGCAGCTCTCTCTCTCTGTCCGTGGAGGAGGGTGACAGGAAGCATGGAGATTTCTAAGACAGCCAGGCAAGGTGTTGAAGGACTGAGGTAGGAGGGAAATGTCTTTCCCTTCAACTTATGTACCGACCTGCAGCAACACTCCAATATCAAATTTCAATCAATCAAATTTTATTTATATAGCCCTTCTTACCTCAGCTGATATCTCAAAGTGCTGTACAGAAACCCAGCCTAAAACCCCAAACAGCAAGCAATGCAGGTGTAGAAGCACGGGTTTTCAACGTTCAAATATCAGGCTATGGACAAGTAGACCATAATGTGAACGTTGCTCCACAGAGTTGATAGGTTAATTCATTATTCAAGTCGATTTGACAGACGATGGTGGGTATCATAGTCTTCTTGATCTTCATAGCCTATTTGTAAAGCGTTTTACCATAAAAGGTCTACCTCATCTTTAGGCCATTGAGCGCCCCGGGCGAAATACCAAGGAAGAGACAAGTGGAAGCTGGTGCACAAGATAACCATTTTTTGGGGGGTGAGCGTTGTAGACTGATGAACTTTACTGAAGAAGCAAAACATGACAATAAATAATTTTACAACTTGTGCTGTATTGCATTAGTATCCTCGGTTGGTTCTTTTGTTTGTAAACAGGATGTCAAACACACACCACATCCTTCATTCTGCAATAATCATATTCAGTCCACAGAGGGTTTCTGAAAAAACGAAGCACTGACTCACCCACATAGTTTTGGTATTTAAAGTGACCCTGTCCCCTCTCTACGTTTCAGATACAGAACCCATCATGGATTGGTGGCGGCAGTGGAGCGTCTCCTGTACCAGGCTGTGTAGTGCCCTGTGACTCAGTCACATCCTGTATGACCCCTCACCCTCACTCCGGCAGCGGCGTATCTGATTTCCTGGGCGTCCCGAACCCTGGGGGTCACATGGGACAGACACACATGGGCAGCCTGTTTGGGGGTCCTGGCATGGGGTCAGGGATCAACGGGTACGATCTGAACAGCATGGACCCAGACCGCAAGTCCTCCAGCATCGCCGCCTTGCGTATGAAGGCCAAGGAGCACAGTGCAGCCATCTCCTGGGCAACATGATGCCTCAACAGCAGCAGGACAGGGGCCTCTGGGAACCCCATCACGTCCAAACCAAGCCAAAGCAGAGAGGGGGGCCAGTCTGTGCTACTATAACAGAAATATTGATAATCTAATATAATAAGGATGATAAAAGCCATAAAAGCCATAGCAAATTGCTGAAGAGAAGAGAAAAGAGACTAACAAATCTGGACAGTGAACTTCTTTACTTTGTGTCTCTGATGGGAGAGACCAGTGGACATCAGAGATGAACAACAGTCAGTCAGGTAGTCAAAGCTTGAGGTAAGAAGCAGGAAATGAAGAATCAGACCTATCCTTGAAGAGACAAATGAATTGGTTGCTTGTTGGAAACAATGTGCTGGTTATACAGTAGCTATAAACTATAACACAACAAAAATAACAAAAAAAGCTGAATAGATTTGAACCAATCCCGGCACTTATTCAGTTAATACAGGTAATGCTGTTTGTACAGATATTGAGATGCGTCTGCTAACACACCTGCTAGTGAGAGTCAACAGCTTTTTCTGTTCAGGTGTTATCATACTTTCTTGTTTTCCGGTATTTAAATGTTAAGTGTGTATTTCTTTATTCATTTTGATCCTGGTTTTGTCACAGAATCCCTTGTCCCTTTCTGTCAGACGGTGTGCGAATGCAACTAACCACATAAACTGCAAACTGATATTCACATATTTACATACATTCGGCCTGATTTGGGTCTGCGTGTACATTTGGGTTTCCTAAGGTCGTTTTGGTCAGCTTCACTTCAAGGAGAGGGGTGTAGGTAACGGTCAAGCCCAAAGCCGATCCATCTCTGTCAGACTAACTGAAGGAATGCTGATAAAATCAGTCATATTCTTCAGTTTGGGAAAGAGGTCAACCATTTCAAAGGTAGCTTACTGTTTCTGGTATGCATGGTCAGCACTAGCATACTTTAGGTTGGTGCTGCCTTCCAACACTTAAATGTCAGATATCAATCCAGGTTTGTTTAAGTGCGGGCAGACAGAGAGCCCTACTTGCACCGCTGATGGACCGTCACTGAGCCAGAGAGGGACGGGGACGAGGAAGTGGTGTGTGTGAGTATGAGAGAGAGGCACAGCAGGCCTGCTGGGGCCTACAGGTCTGAGAGCACCAGACAGGCTCAGCTCTGTTTGCAGGAGGAGATTCAAAGTGGACATGCCATTTCCTCCCTTGGCATTTCCTCACCTCACATTTCCACCTAGGGAGTTACAGGAAAAGTGCCCTCCAGTCCCATTGCCAGAAATAACACCCAGCGGCAGCCTTGAACAGCAGAGAGGCAGTGTAGATTATACAGATTATGCAGTTTTTGTAGATTATACAGTTGTTGAGGGGGATAATAAAATGCTGACTAACGCCATCAATGTTGACCACTGTCTCTTTTCATGCAAAGCCTCACCCCCCCAGGCAACAACCGGATCCCCTGTCCCTTCACCTCAGTGTGGACATGGAACAATGCGGGGGGCAAACTGGCATCCGTGCTTTCGATGGCTCCATGTCACGATTTGCGGAGGTGACAGAAATACTAGACGTGTTCCATCATCTTATGCATTATGGGCTTTCTGTTTGCCCAAGGTTCCCATTTGGATCAAGTCAAAACAAAAGGTCTCATAGATTTGAAGCCAAATATGATACCCCATGCACCTTGAGCAGAGAATCCATCTCTAATTCCCTAACACAAGCCTCATTATTTCCCCTTTCACTTGGTAGCTCTGCTAGGATATCGTGTTATGTACGATCCAGGATGAACTGTCAGCATCTACACTAGGTAGCTCTGCTAGGATATAGTGTTATGTACGATCCAGGATGAACTGTCAGCATCTACACTAGGTAGCTCTGCTAGGATATAGTGTTATGTACGATCCAGGATGAACTGCCAGCATCTACACTAGGTAGCTCTGCTAGGATATAGTGTTATGTACGATCCAGGATGAACTGTCAGCATCTACACGAGGTAGCTCTGCTAGGATATAGTGTTATGTACGATCCAGGATGAACTGTCAGCATCTACACGAGGTAGCTCTGCTAGGATATAGTGTTATGTACGATCCAGGATGAACTGTCAGCATCTACACGAGGTAGCTCTGCTAGGATATAGTGTTATGTACGATCCAGGATGAACTGTCAGCATCTACACGAGGTAGCTCTGCTAGGATATAGTGTTATGTACGATCCAGGATGAACTGTCAGCATCTACACGAGGTAGCTCTGCTAGGATATAGTGTTATGTACGATCCAGGATGAACTGTCAGCATCTACACGAGGTAGCTCTGCTAGGATATAGTGTTATGTACGATCCAGGATGAACTGTCAGCATCTACACGAGGTAGCTCTGCTAGGATATAGTGTTATGTACGATCCAGGATGAACTGTCAGCATCTACACGAGGTAGCTCTGCTAGGATATAGTGTTATGTACGATCCAGGATGAACTGTCAGCATCTACACGAGGTAGCTCTGCCAGGATATAGTGTTATGTACGATCCAGGATGAACTGTCAACATCTACAAACAGTGGATCAGAAACCCTTTCCAAATGACAACTCAGATTGGATCCAGTTTTACATGGCAGTTCAAGTCTAATGCATGAACATACTGCTGACAACATGGCTTGTCTCTCAGTGGTTGGAGGTGCTCCTCTGAGATCTGGAGATGGGGCCCCTGTGCTCTCATAGGCCGCTCTAAGGGGTTGCTGGGAGGGCGAACGGGCCACGGCGTTCCGGTGTTCTAGGAAAAGGACAGTGCACACAGCTGTGCTCAGGGGATAAATGCAAAACAAACATGCCTCGCACATGCTTCCCCTCAGCTGTCATGGCTCCATTTTCAAAGAAGCCCCCACACTGCACTAGGGCTCTCCCTCTCGCTCCTCTGGCCGAATGCCTGCCCCTCCAGCACTACGGCCATACACAGCCAGGCTGTAGCCTTTTTAATTAACACTGGGACATCTGTGGACAGGGATTCTTTCTGGGATTGTGTGACAGAACAGACAGAGCCGCCAGTGGCCCTGTGCTTCAGGTTGGCCTATAGCTGTCTCTGACTACGGCTTGTAGGGTTTATAGTGCTGGGTTGGGTGCTTCTCAGAGCTCAAACACACATGAAGCTCAGGTCGACATAGTTGATTTGTTTACCGTTTTCGTCATGTTTTTGGAAACATTTTAATTTCTTTATTTATAGACATGTTCTGTTATCTGCAGTTCTCTATTGATTGAAAAGGACAAAATCGAAAGCTCAGTGTTAAAGACTGCAGAAACGTACAAGCCCATATGAAGCCTTCTTGGATGAATCACAGGTTATTATGTAAATGTTCACTTTTTCATCTACCCTAATCGAGGCACAGCTTGCCTTAGGGCCTTAACTGATCAGATATGCAGAATTTAAGTTGTTGCAAAACAGCTTGTATATCAGCTCATCCTGTTGTAGCCTGCAGGGGTCCCAGTCTGTGCCTCGGTGATGTCACCTTTCACACGACCCCTATCATTTTTAATACTACTGAAGCAGGGCAATAAAAATAAGTAAATACTTATAATATAAAAGTGTGTGTTGTGTGTGCATGTAAAACATTTTTGTATGTAAATTGGACTGATTTACAGTAATTTACAATGACCCTTGAAATGTTACTAATTTGATGCAAAGTTTTGCGTTATCTTTGTGAGATACTTGTGGGTTGGTTTTTGAGTGATCCTTCTGAAGGGGGTGGGTGTTCTTGGTTTGTTGAGTTTCCAAGTATTTTGAAAGGTTTTTGTGGCTTTAAGCTATATTGTACGGCTTTTTAATAACGATGGTATACTTTTACTTGTGTTCATGTTCTCATATATATTTTGTGTGAGTTACTATAGTACAGTAAGTTATTGCACTTACATAATATTTTAGAAAATTGTTTTACAAGCATTGAGAGCATAACGGTTGTGCATCACATACTTATTTTTTAAAACAGCATCAACTACAATTTTTATGGATAATTGAAGTGCAGCTTCAATTGTCACGAATGATTTCATATAGTTCCCGCCAATTCTTTAAAGGTCCAGTGCAAGTCCAAAACGTGATTTCCCTGGTTTTACATAGATTTCCTGATGAGGTTGGAATAATACTGTAAAGTAGTGTAAATGATAATTGCCTTTTAATGTTAATGTCAGTTTGAAAAGACTGCCTGAAATTTCAGCCTGTTTTGGTGGGATGGAGTTTTGGCCTGCCTGGTATAAAATGAGTTAGACCATTAAGAAAGAGAGCTCTAGCCCGCTCTGCCAATTTCAGCTGATGTTTAGTTCTCTCCATTCAGACCACTCCCAGACAGTCTGGCAAAATTCTTGCTTGAGAAGGTGCTCTTTGCTAAGAAGTTGTTTCTTTTTGACCATTTATATTGAAATCATATTAAGAAACTTCATTGTTACCCTGAAATTATTTGACATTGCGATTAAAGAGGTTGCATTGGACCTTTAAACAAACAATAAAACACATTTAGTCAAAGAGGTCAGAGCTAAATATTTCACCATTTTTCTATACTGTTGTGGGAATGATGCTACTGCAGAACGATTCCTATTCTCACGGAAACGTCCTACATTTAAAGACTGGGGATGTTTTTAGGATGGCAAGACTCTCAGAGGAGTCATTAAGAGTAGCAGTTTTTACAATATCCTCAGCAATGGGTAACATCTGACCATAATAACATGTGTGGAGATTTTGGGGATTCTGGTGTTGTTCTGTTTATACTGATGTCTATATAATTAGGATGGAGGGGTGGGAGGGCCATCAATAAAAATCTAGAGGGTTCCAAAAAAAAGAAGCACGTCCATCTTCTTGCATTACATATTTACCTCATGTTTCATGACTGCATCAGTTGCAGTGACAGCCTAAAATCCCTCTGCATTTCAGACTTGAGGGCTGAAATGAGATCGCACAACCCCCAAGAATGTCACGCTAATTGAAGTCGACAAAAATACTAACAGCGTTCTTTTGAACTGCTGACATTGTACAGGGTGGATTAGGGAGCGTATATTAACAGGTGACAGGCGAGGCTGAACAGTGGTGCTGCACACGGCCTGGCTGTCACAACAGCCCTGGTCAGACTTGGGCTTTCACCAAATCAGAATGGAGGACGGAGAGCGTGACAGACACAGAGGCCTGCTACTGCTGCCTGTGTATGAGAAAACCACTCCATTAAACATGCATATATAGTCTCCCACGTCTAGAACACTTCCGATGACAACTTTTTTCAAGCACTAATCAACTTCCCCTGTTCTCCAGTAGCTGAATTTCCTCTTCACTTTAGTTTGCACAATTCATGCACCTTAGTTGGAGTGAGGCAGCACCATTGTTCCTTTCTCTAATCACAGGCAAATAAAATGGCCATGAAAAACATCTTTATTTAGCATGTATTTCTTCCAATTTCTTTACAAAGTCAATATATTTAGAGACACATTTATCACAAACAATCCTTACGAAAGTAAAAAAACAAAAACAATATTGACATCTTAAAAAGTGCGCTGACTTGAATTTGAAATGCTTAGGACATTCCTTTAGAGAGATGAGCAAGCCTACACAGACTAACAGAAGACTAAAATAAAAAAAGACTTCAGAATTGGGGAGTTGTACAACCTGGTGCCTACATCTCCATGAAGCAGACAGTCCAATGTCACCGCATCAATTACAGTGTCTTCCCTACTATACCAGACTAGATGTTACTGCAATAGTTTATATATTAAGCAACAACACTTTAAAAAAAAGTCATTAAAATGTCCAGATACCGGTCATTCTTTTGAAAAGTGTTAGCAGTAGATCAATTGGCAGTAAATATATAGTGTACATATTATTTGCGATATATCCTCTATGCAGAGAAAGCTGACCATACACCTCTGCAGTGCTCACACTAAACAAATAAAAATGGCTCATGCCATGAAATGACCTTTGTCGAGAAGCACCCTCTTAAACTACCTTGTTTTTCCATGTTTATTTATCTTTTTTTTAAATTCATCAGTTCGAGATAAATGACATGGGATATATTATCTCTACGGGTGTTCAACATATTACACATCCCCTCACCCTGTGCTTGGCAGACAGCGGCAGACAGCAGTCCTGACTCACCATGCTACATTAAAATTTAGCACTGCTGTGATTTATATACACTGATCCCAGATCAGCCAAAGAGCCCACGGGGCCTCCGACTCGAATACAGCAGCAGTGGACATACACAGACTAGTCATCTCTGTCGCATAGTGGATTCATCAGCGCACAGTGGATTCTGTCTAGTCAACCAATGAGCACACACCTCAACTCTCACCACTTCAAATCAGCATTTAGGAAAGGAAACAATACAGGAGCCCAACCCCACACCACCCTACAGAGATCAACAACAACCTTCAGATAGTTCTATATGGACAGATAAACTCTATGTCTCCCCTGAACTAGAAGATACTGGGTATGTATGGGTGTCTGGGGGTTGCTGGGCCACAGCCCTGTCCGGTCAGAGACTGCCGATGTTGGGGAAACTCTTGAGCTTCTCTGGGAAGTCGTCCTTGTAGAGGACTGGGTCTGCACGGTGTTCCACTACCTTCAGGGGCATGGTGCCGAAGACCGACGCAAACTTGTTGATGCACTCCGATCTGGGGAAATGTACAGAAGTTACAGGCGTTAACATTGAGGCAATCAACCACAGGAAAAAAAACACGTCCAGATATTGTATGTCCACTACTACCTCTATGAATATTGATTTGGCATATACACACCATTTCTAGAGTTGCTAGGCGATGAGCATGCTCAGTGCAGGACGTACCTCTCTACCATGTGTGTCTGGTCCAGGGACAGACCGTCAATGGCTGTGCACTCAGGGCACTTGAACTTCTTCCTTGGGGTCACCTAAATGGAACCAGGACAGGGACCTTTACAATCTACCATTGCTACACAACTAAGAAACATACAGTACAGAATCTACTGTGTGGTGAGATTAAATCCCTGTGCTGATGAGACAAGTCTATAACCATCACAGTACTGCTTAAAGGGATACTTAAAGGGATCTATTTCTCCAGAGTCAGATGAATCTGTGGATACTGTTTTTATGTCTCTCAAAGTTAAGCAACTTTGAAGGATGTTGCTTAACTAGTTCTAGTGCAATTGTTAGCATGCTAGTAGATACCATAGACTTCCAACCATTGTGCTAATGCTAGTTAGCATTGGCTTGCAAAACTACCTCCGACTTCCTTCATACTGGAGACAGATGCATAAAAATGTTATCCACGAGTTCATCTGACTCTGGGGAAGTAGATAAAGGACTTCATTGCCCAAATCCCAAAATATCTCTTTAAGTTGCAGTTCTCTAGAATGTGATAAACCCATTAGATGAAGTCTTGCTAGTTGTGACAGCAGGTCCAGCAGTGGTTGTTGCAGCAGATTGTGATTGAGGGCTGTTGCGCTGAGGGAGGATGTTGTGCTGCTGTATACCTGAGTGGTCATTAAAAGGCCACGGCATGCTGCTTGCATACCGAGGAGAAACAGCTGTATGCTCATTAAAGGGGTGATGTATGGCCTTCCTCCGTCTCACCCACCCCACCAGTCCATCTTACTCCAGACAGGAGATCAGTTCTGAGGAGGACGTGTGGGAGATATGTGGGGTGGGGGGGTAGCCTACTGCAGGCGCAGAGAGATGGAGGGAGTAGGCATGGCTTTGACGGTGGGGTGAGTGAGCCCTGGTGAGCTTGGGAAAACATAGTCAGAGGGGGAGTAGCAGTCAGTGACACCCAGATAAGAAAGGTTAAGGCTGGGCTTTAGGGGCGGTCTCTGCACCTGGACAGTCACTGCGTTGGGGAGGTATCAGGGGGCACAGAGGGGTGAGAACTGATCAGAGACAGAGCCTCTATCAGGACAGGACTGGAAGAAACAAATATTTCTGCATTCTGGGACTTTTCCACCTCTTTGGAATTAGAGTTACAACCTTCAGCTTCCTGCTATGTGGTGCATGTTGTAGAACTGCTCCTACTGAGATATTAACATAGCTCCGTCCCAAATACGACCCCATTGACTAGGAAGTTCACCGATTTGGACCAGGGCCCATAGGGTTCTGGTCAAAAGTAGTGCACTATTCTAGGGAATATAATGCAATTTGGGACACAAGCCATGGCTCTGGTGAACATACAACATTGAATTTGACCCCCTAAGGGCCTAATGTCAGCATAATGGGTTGGGTAGGACTGTTGTGTTCAGGTGGTGGGACAACGTTGTGCACTGTTCTGTACCTTTATGGGGGCTTTGCCAGTGATGTTGGCCACCAGGAAGTTCATGGCAATATCCTCACAGTTCATATGAGCATCCACCCAGTTCTTGATGTCTCCTGGCATCTTGTAAGTGTACAGGTAGTTAAAGTACTGGAAAGGAAAGAAGCCAGTGTTACTCAACATCAAAATCAGCAAGCAGTGGAAACTACAAGCAGATATAAATACTGAAATACATTTGTCATCCCACTGGTGACATGATAAATGAGTCTAACCTCTGAAAAGAAGGATGTGTTTTCTCAGAAGTATTTGCTTTGAATCAAAAGGAAAGCTTTTGGTTGACAGTGAGACAGATAACCTAACCTCACCTATGACTCTTCCATCCTAACCCTGCCCCCTCCCCATACTGGGCCTGGCAGGGGGACAGAGGGAGGAGGGGCTTCTGTCTGAGGCTAACCTTGTGGTAGAAGGCTGCTCCAGTCAGAACCATGGACACCTCGTTGGTCCACTCGGACTCGTACTTCCACTTCCCCATCTCGTGGTCCCACAGGTGGAGCCGACCCGGGTACCCCACCAACCGGTCTGGGAACTCCCTCCACACCTGAGGGACATGGCGGGGAAAGAGACGGTTACACACAAATTACAGCTTTTCCAGGAATTTGGGGAAAGTTCCAAGTTAATGGAATTAGGCAACACTAAAAACATTCCAAGTAGCCTCCTTTCACCTTCTTCAAGGTAGTGCTAGATGACCGCCATCACAGAGATACTTTGAGCCCCAAAGTTCACTTTAAAAGAGATGAAAGCTACAGGCCCTCTCTGTGATGGGCAGAGACGTGTGTGGAGACTGGATACCGGAGCCCAGCAGCCTGTCCCGCTATTGGACCCAGCGAGAAGCAGTAGAGCCAGACAGCCTTCCTTCCCCACAGCAGCCTGCCTCTCATTTCATGTCATTATCCTCAAATTGTCCTAAATTGTCTCAATAGGTCCTAAATGCCTTCAGGTGAGTGCCAAGCTGGGCTTGTAGGCATGGACAGCATCAGCTCTGGCCTGTCACCATATGTCACACATCAAACATATCTCCAGCACCCGGCAGCCGCCTCACAAATACCACTACTGGAGGCTGACTTAAGCTCCCTGGATGAGTTTAAAGTCTGGGGTCAGCACTAAGTGGCCAGCGTTTACCTGCCAGTATGAATGCACTAAGCCCAAGGTCAAACATTTGGGGTGACATCTCCCAGGCGAGATACAGGGTATCCTCTCTCTCACCTCGTAGCCAAACTGCAGTTCGTCAGATGTCAGCATGATGATGTCATCGTCGATGGCCAGCACGGCCTCAGTCTCGATCTCGTCGTAGGGGAAGAAGCGGTTGCTGAGCTTGTTCTCTTTGGTGCGCACCACCTTGAGAGGCGCTGCAATCTTCGGCCATAGAGAATCTAACCGAGGGACAGAGACCAAGGGAATATGAGTGATAAGACTACATTATACAGACAGGTCAGAGAATCTAACCGAGGGACAGAGACCAAGGGAATATGAGTGATAAGACTACATTATACAGACAGGTCAGAGAATCTAACCGAGGGACAGAGACCAAGGGAATATGAGTGATAAGACTACATTATACAGACAGGTCAGAGAAATCCATTCTATCAATGCAAATGGAGACCTTGGCAAACGGGTCAGTTAGCATCGTGTGCTACTTGAGAAGCTGCAAGACATTAAGTAAACTGAAAATTACTTCCACACATTCCAAATCTGACAGTATATATTGCATCACCCACCTACACCTAGGACATCAAACCAGACTGCCAGTTTTCTAGGTCAAACTAACATCTAGACTTCAGTTGAAGAGGAGTGGAGTTGGGTTGCCATCAAGGGAGACGTTTCAAAATGGCAATCCTAGTGGAAAAGTACGCTAGCAGTAAAACTACAATCACTGACTCGAATCGCAACGCCAACTTGCATCATGTGCAAGCCTGCCCCCACCAAGATTCCTCTTTTTTAAAAGTAGTGTTTAGTGAGCTTGGGAAGTGTCCATGGCACGGAGCAGTCAGACAGATGGCACAGAATGTGTCACCCCATTAAGGCTCTAACTGGGGCCTGACAAGCAGGCAGCGCTCCCACCGACGAGCTCTGAACGTCTCCACACTCAACTGTCAACGGGAGAACTGCTGTGATATATTCAAGTGCTTTCCTCTCACCCCCCCTCTTCCTTTTCCAAAGATGAGCAGGGAGATGAGTGCAGTGCAAAATCAGCTTCGATCTGATTGAATCAGTACAACCTGGCCTATTCTTTTGGTATCGGTTTGCACACACAAACTGAAACATTTTCTGGCTGCTGGAAGCCCATCTACTTTGCTTCTCATTTTGGGACATTTTCCTGGGCTAACCAGGAGATCCTCTCCACTACAGAAAAACAGAATCCTTCTGCAATCCCCATCTCTCCTGTAGTTACCTCTGTCTCCATACTCTGCAGCTCCATAACTGTCTTTGACCGATGAGAAAAACAGGTTTCTTCAGGTCATGAAGCTAAGATTGTATGAGTGAACAAATAAACTGAAATTAATCCATGACATCCAAACACAGTACAATCTCTGTGCATGTCAGAAGCAGAAGATAGAATTGTATTCTATGTTGTGGACTTTATCTTAGTACTCCAAGACTTAGGCTCCCAAGCAGCACCTTGTTAAAATGCCAAACGCGCAGGACTTGAGGCGGCAGCTTATGGCCACTTGAAATAAACACAATCAGGCCTTGTGAGGATGAGGAGGAAATCCGTCCTCATCCCAAGCAGAGACCCTGAGTTGACCCATGAACGGCCCCTTGTTAATTCTAATGGGTCACAAAGCTCTGGCCAGGCTCCACTGACGCCTCTAATCAAAGGCTACACTGGGCCATTAGAGTGAGCTTCAAAGTGGCCCGCTGCTTCATTACACAACTCTATGCAGAGGATAGATTTCATTCCCTGCCGTTCCCTGAGCTGTCAGTGTTAAGGGGCGCCATAAACAGCCGCATACCTAAATCGCCTTGTTAAGAGGAATCATTAGAGCGAAAGCCACAATAAATAATGACTAATATCAGCTTACTCTGAAACATCTCTAATGGGCTCTAAATGAGGGCTGTGGCAGGAGGACAGACAGGCAGCACTAGCAGAACACTGCACACTGTTTGATGGAGTGTCTGTAGTGGACAGTATATCAACATGAATGAAAGGCCTCTACGTCGTCTGGCTTGCCAGTACCGAGGAGACCTGTTGACATCGGAAGGTTAGAATGAGGTGGCTGCTGCAGCACCGAGGGGGGTGGGTAGGAGGATGTTTTTCTGTCCGACCGGCAGCAACATGCCACGGAGCTGCTCCAGTTTCCTGATTCTCAACATGAAGCAAAGCCAGAGAGATGTTTGGCTCCAGCCTCAAGCATGTCATGCTTTTCAGGGTCTAAACTTATAGAGAGACAGGTCTTGGCTGCTGAAACTGTTATCACTCATCTGGTACACATCAAGAGCTCCATTTTGTGTATTAAACCATGGCATGGTGAAATAACCACTTCTTCTCACATCAAGTTGGCAGTTAACATGGAGTGTTCAGCCACTTTCCCATTCCTTGTGTGTATCATTCTGCCAACTTCAGTCGTTCTCTAAACAGAGAACATATATTTTGACTCTATGGTAGCTATGAAGTAAGGCAATCTGACAGAACACTAATATCCCATCTTTGAATATCCAACAAAGCATCATCGTTGTCACTGAAAAGGTTAACTCATGAAAACTCCTATTGCTGGTGTGCTTGTTTAAGGGTAATATTTGAATCAATAATGGGTTTAATGAACAGTATGGGGAAGGGAGGGTCAGAATCAGAGGTGTAATTCACTAGGAACCAAACAGAAGAACATCTACCAAAATGGAGAGGGACTACCTAAACCTGTCCAATAACAAACTTATTTTAGTCCACCCCAAAAAAAATTGTTGCAAAATGTTACCCTACCGTGTGCGCTAATGAATACCACCTAGGGCTCACCTTCAGGGGGACTCTTATTCTGGTTGTTCCACACCACTAGTAGCTTGGCCAAGCTGGGAACCTTGGAGATCTCAGTGATGACCCGGAAGAGGCTCTCGATGCGGTCGTAGGTCAGCACCACAGCAGTGAACCCTGGGGACCTCGGTGGGATGAGAGGCAGGAACAGGGGGCTGTTCACACTCGACCACTTCTACAGAGGACAAGAGACCAAAAAGGTTAGTCAAACTCTCCTACAATGCCTTCATCTGTCTGCCATCCTGGCCCGCGTCACATTTTCCATCGTGATTTAAACATGCCATTTCATTTCTTGATCCAGCAATGAGGTCACCTGCAGTGATTTCCAGACAATGGTTTTTACTAGGGAACAGGAATAATCTATTAATTAATTTGAAAGATGAATAGACTCACAAAAGGGAATGCCAAGCACCCAGTGTGAAGTGATCTGGAATGCCAAGCACACTATAAAAAACGAGCGGTAGCTGAGCTGCTTCAGCACAGCTTAGAGAGTGTGTAAGACGGAGACAAAGAGCTCCAACCTCATCTCAGGTACATGTGTAAGTTGAGTCCACACACTGACTTGGAAGTCTTGGCCTCTCCTGCTGTTTCTACACTGCTGCTTTGGGATGTTATAAGTGATGTTTTGTCATGAAGCTCTAGTGAGCTCCATGCAGCAGGGGTCCAGATCAGTTCAAGAGGGGGGGGGACGACAGGGTGGAGAGAGGGAGGCAGGGCGATGCAGGCGACTGTGTCAGCGGCTGTCTACTGCCAGTGTGGGACTTGGCTCCTCTTCCTGGCCCGTCTTAAAATGGCCCGTTAACTCTGGAAGATGCACAGACCCTAGCCTAGATCAAGTGACGCTGTAAAAGAAAATACTGGCACGAGGAGGCACACACACACGGAGACAGAGAAACACTCAATCCAGACCTCTGAACTAACATATAGACAATTGACATTGAGTAATGCAATTATACAAGAGTAACAATGTCAACATGCGACACGGGAGACTCACTGGAGCAGCTTAAAGTGCTCTACAATGCAGGTTCTCTCATCTACAGGGTCAACTTCAACGCTACCGTTCTCTGTTAGCAGGAGCATTATGTTGACTGGATAATGTGGTTTTAACCCTTAATTAACTGTCAAACACTACAACAGTAGCATAACTAAATAAAGGAGGTTGCAGCTGACTTAATCAACTGTATAAAAGGCCCCCAAAGCCTCCGGACCTCCACTAGAGACATGTGCTAACCTCATAGGGAGGGATTGGAGATTTGAAATAAAAGTATGGGCTTCTTGAAGTGCTTCTCTGTTCCGCTGCAGACAGGTGACCACAGACAGACTGGTGTTTCTGTGGCTCTTCCAACAGCATCCACCATGTTTGTCACCATAAACATAGTCACCTCATATACCCTACATCAGTCAGTCCTCACCAACAAAACAACTCAACTTCTCTGTTTTGGTGACACACTGACATACAAGGAGAGGGGGAAATAATTAAACTAAACACAGTGACACATAAGTGGTGAGATGAAGAGAAGAGGAAAGGGACCAATTAAGTCATTTGTCAGATGACATAAACATGATGAAAGAAAGACAGCCACTTCTCCAATGTTAATTAGTTAAATTGAGTTCACTGCTTACAATGATCAATTTACACAAAACAGGAACATGCAGCCATTTGGGTGATTTAGGCTACACATTATTGTGGTGATGTTAGGAAAAGTAAATTGATGCAACTCATTGTAAACATCCTCATAATACATCGAGAACAACATGGCATTTGAGTGTTTGACAAAGTGTTTTCTCCTCAATAACAAACCATTTCCCAAGGCAAAGTGGGAGTAACAGCAGCTCCGGTGATGACTGGAGGCAGGCCCATCTAGCCAGCAGGGGGCGTTTGATTTGTGCGGTGTGTAGTTTGTATGCGTGATGATTGCATAACAGGGATTAGGAGAAGCAGAGATGGTGCAGCCGTCACATCTTCTCTAGAGTCCTGATATGAGCACATTCACAGTGGAGGCTTCGTCTGCTCTCTACCAGTGAAGGTATCGTCTGGCCAGGTTTCTTGGCCCATTTAACTTTATTGGGATAGGGGGCAGCATTTTCACTTTGGATGAATTGCGTGCCAATAGTGAACTGCCTCCTACTCTGTGCAAGATGGTAATATACAGTGGGGCAAAACATATTTAGTCAGCCACCAATTGTGCAAGTTCTCCCACTTAAAAAGATGAGGCCTGTAATTTTTGTCATAGGTACACTTCAACTATGACAGACAAAATGAGAAAAAACAAATCCAGAAAACAACAATGTAGGATGTTTAATGAATTTATTTGCAAATTATGGTGGAAAATAAGTATTTGGTCACCTACAAACAAGCAAGATTTCTGGCTCTCACAGACCTGTAACTTCTTCTTTAAGAGGCTCCTCTGTCCTCCACTCGTTACCTGTATTAATGGCACCTGTTTGAACTTGTTATCAGTATAAAAGACACCTGTCCACAACCTCAAACAGTCACACTCCAAACTCTACTATGGCCAAAACCAAAGAACTGGCAAAGGACACCAGAAACAAAATTGTAGACCTGCACCAGGCTGGGAAAACAATCTGCAATAGGTAATCAGCTTGGTTTGAAGAAATCAACTGTGGGAGCAATTATTAGGAAATGGAAGACATACAAGACCACTGATAATCTCCCTCGATCTGGGGCTCCACGCAAGATCTCACCCCGTGGAGTCAAAATGATCACAAGAATGGTGAGCAAAAATCCCAGAACCACATGGGGGGGCCTAGTGAATGACCTGCAGAGAGCTGGGACCAAAGTAACAAAGCCTACCATCAGTAACACACTACGCCGCCAGGGACTCAAATCCTGCAGTGCCAGATGTGTCGTCCTGCTTAAGCCAGTACATGTCCAGGTCCGTCTGAAGTTTGCTAGTGAGCATTTGGATGATCCAGAAGAAGATTGAATGAGAATGTCATATGGTCAGATGAAACCAAAATATGACTATTTGGTAAAAACTCAACTCGTTGTGTTTGGAAGACAAAGAATGCTGAATTGCATCCAAAGACCACCATACCTACTGTGAAACATGGGGGTGGAAACATCATGCTTTGGGGCTGTTTTTCTGCAAAGGGACCAGGATGACTGATCTGTGTAAAGGAAAGAATGAATGGGGCCATGTATCATGAGATTTTGAGTGAAAACGTGGCTGGGTTTTTCAGCATGACAATGATCCCAAACACACCGCCCGGGCAACGAAGGAGTGGCTTCGTAAGAAGCATTTCAAGGTCCTGGAGTGGTCTAGCCAGTCTCCAGATCTCAACCCCATAGAAAATCTTTGGAGGGAGTTGAAAGTCTGTGTTGCCCAGCAACAGCCCCAAAACATCACTGCTCTAGAGGAGATCTGCATGGAGGAATGGGCCAAAATACCAGCAACAGTGTGTGAAAACCTTGAAGACTTACAGAAAACGTTTGACCTCTGTCATTGCCAACAAAGGGTATATAAAGTATTGAGATAAACTTTTGTTATTGACCAAATACTTATTTTCCACCATCATTTGCAAATAAATTCATAAAAAATCCTACAATGTGATTATCTGGATTTTTTTTCTCATTTTGTCTGTCATAGTTGAAGTGTACCTATGATGAAAATTACAGGCCTCTCATCTTTAAGTGTGAGAACTTGCACAATTCATGGCTGAGTAAATATTTTTTTGCCCCACTAAGCATATTATTATTACTATTGGATAGATTACACTCTGAAGTTTCTAACACTGTTTGAATGATGTCTGAGTATAACAGAACTCATATGGCAGGCAAACTTCCAAACAGGAAGTGGAAATTCTGGGGCTGGTTGATTTCCAACTCATCGCCTTTTATTTTATTTATTTATTTCACCTTTATTTAACCAGGTAGGCTAGTTGAGAACAAGTTCTCATTTGCAACTGCGACCTCGCCAAGATAAAGCATAGCAGTGTGAACAGACAACACAGAGTTACACATGGAGTAAACAATTAACAAGTCAATAACACAGTAGAAAAAAAGGGGAGTCTATATACATTGTGTGCAAAAGGCACGAGGAGGTAGGCGAATAATTACAATTTTGCAGATTAACACTGGAGCGATAAATGATCAGATGGTCATGTACAGGTAGAGATATTGGTGTGCAAAAGAGCTTCGCAGAAAAGTAAATAAATAAAAACAGTATGGGGATGAGGTAGGTAAAAATGGGTGGGCTATTTACCGATAGACTATGTACAGCTGCAGCGATCGGTTAGCTGCTCAGAAAGCAGATGTTTGAAGTTGGTGAGGGAGGTAAGTCTCCAACTTCAGCGATTTTTGCAATTCATTCCAGTCACAGGCAGCAGAGAACTGGAACGAAAGGCGGCCAAATGAGGTGTTGGCTTTAGGGATGATCAGTGAGATACACCTGCTGGAGCGAGTGCTACGGATGGGTGTTGCCATCGTGACCAGTGAACTGAGATAAGGCGGAGCTTTACCTAGCATGGACTTGTAGATGACCTGGAGCCAGTGGGTCTGGCAACGAATATGTAGCGAGGGCCAGCCGACTAGAGCATACAAGTCGCAGTGGTGGGTGGTATAAGGTGCTTTAGTGACAAAACGGATGGCACTGTGATAAACTGCATTCAGTTTGCTGAGTAGAGTGTTGGAAGCAATTTTGTAGATGACATCGCCAAAGTCGAGGATTGGTAGTATAGCCAATTTTACTAGGGTAAGTTTGGCGGCGTGAGTGAAGGCTTTGTTGCGGAATAGAAAGCCGACTCTTGATTTGATTTTCAATTGGAGATGTTTGATATGAGTCTGGAAGGAGAGTTTACAGTCTAGCCAGACACCTAGGTACTTATAGATGTCCACATATTCAAGGTCGGAACCATCCAGGGTGGTGATGCTGGTCAGGCATGCGGGTGCAGGCAGCGAACGGTTGAAAAGCATGCATTTGGTTTTTACTAGCGTTTAAGAGCAGTTGGAGGCCACGGAAGGAGTGTTGTATGGCATTGAAGCTCGTTTGGAGGTTTGATAGCACAGTGTCCAAGGACGGGCCGGAAGTATATAGAATGGTGTCGTCTGCGTAGAGTTGGATCAGGGAATCGCCCGCAGCAAGAGCAACATCATTGATATATACAGAGAAAAGAGTCGGCCCGGGAATTGAACCCTGTGGCACCCCCATAGAGTCTGCCAGAGGACCGGACAGCATGCCCTCCGATTTGACACACTGAACTCTGTCTGCAAAATAATTGGTGAACCAGGCAAGGCAGTCATCCGAAAAACCGAGGCTACTAAGTCTGCCGATAAGAATATGGTGATTGACAGAGTCGAATGCCTTGGCAAGGTCGATGAAGACGGCTGCACAGTACTGTCTTTTATCAATGGCGGTTATGATATCGTTTAGTACCTTGAGCGTGGCTGAGGTGCACCCGTGACCGGCTCGGAAACCAGATTTCACAGCGGGGAAGGTACGGTGGGATTCGAGATGGTCAGTGACCTGTTTGTTGACTTGGCTTTCGAAGACCTTAGATAGGCAGGGCAGGATGGATATAGGTCTGTAACAGTTTGGGTCCAGGGTGTCTCCCCCCTTTGAAGAGGGGGATGACTGCGGCAGCTTTCCAATCCTTGGGGATCTCAGACGATATGAAAGAGAGGTTGAACAGGCTGGTAATAGGGGTTGCGACAATGGCGGCAGATAGTTTCAGAAATAGAGGGTCCAGATTGTCAAGCCCAGCTGATTTGTACGGGTCCAGGTTTTACAGATCTTTCAGAACATCTGCTATCTGGATTTGGGTAAAGGAGAACCTGGAGAGGCTTGGGCGAGTAGCTGCGGAGGGGGGGGGGGGGGGGCTGTTGGCCGAGGTTGGAGTAGCCAGGTGGAAGGCATGGCCAGCCGTTGAGAATTGCTTGTTGAAGTTTGACAATCATGGGTTTATCGGTGGTGACCGTGTTACCTAGCCTCAGTGGGCAGCTGGGAGGAGGTGCTCTTGTTATCCATGGACTTCATAATGTCCCAGAACTTTTTGGAGTTGGAGCTACAGGATGCAAACTACTGCCTGAAGAATCTGGCCATAGCTTTCCTGACTGACTGCGTGTTTTGGTTCCTGACTTCCCTGAACAGTTGCATATTGCGGGGACTATTCGATGCTATTGCAGTCCGCCACAGGATGTTTTTGTGCTGGTCGAGGGCAGTCAGGTCTGGAGTGAACCAAGGGCTATATCTGTTCTTAGTTCTGCATTTTTAAACGGAGCATGCTTATCTAAAATGGTGAGGAAGTTACTTTTAAAGAATGACCAGGCATCCTCAACTGACGGGATGAGGTCAATGTCCTTCCAGGATACCTGGGCCAGGTCGATTAGAAAGGCCTGCTCACAGAAGTGTTTTAGGGAGCGTTTGACAGTGATGAGGGGTGGTTGTTTGACTGCGGCTCCGTAGCGGATACAGGCAATGAGGCAGTGATCGCTGAGATCCTGGTTGAAGACAGCGGAGGTGTATTTGGAGGGCCAGTTGGTCAGGATGACGTGTATGAGGCTGCCCTTGTTTACAGATTTAGGGTTGTACCTGGTGGGTTCCTTGATAATTTATGTGAGATTGAGGGCATCTAGCTTAGATCGTAGGACTGCCGGGGTGTTAAGCATATCCCAGTTTAGGTCACCTAACAGAACAAACTCTGAAGCTAGATGGGGGGCGATCTATTCACAAATGGTGTCCAGGGCACAGCTGGGAGCTGAGGGGGGGGGGTCGGTAGCAGGCGGCAACAGTGAGAGACTTATTTCTGGAGAGAGTAATTTTCAAAATTAGTAGTTCGAACTGTTTGGGTATGGACCTGGAAAGTAAGCCTGCAAAGTCATGTCAATCTCTGCAGTAGACTGCAACTCCTCCCCCTTTGGCAGTTCTATCTTGACGGAAAATGTTATAGTTGGGTATGGAAATCGCAGAATTTTTGGTGGCCTTCCTGAGCCAGGATTCAGACACGGCAAGGATATCAGGGTTAGCAGAGTGTGCTAAAGCAGTGAGTAAAACAAACTTAGGGAGGAGGCTTCTGATGTTGACATGCATGAAACCAAGGCTTTTTCAATCACAGAAGTCAACAAATGAGGGTGCCTGGGGACATACAGGGCCTTGGTTTACCTCCTATTCACATCCCAGTAAGATATGGATCTGTTCGCACTTCCTACGCCTTCCACTAGATGTTATTGTATATATATATATATATATATATGATAAAATCCTGACGATTGATTCTCTACTTAGTTTGACCAGTTTATTCAAACTGGAATATAACTTTTTGAAGTTTGGCCGAGTTCGCCTGGACCGGCGCCAGCTTTTGGACATGTGAACTAAACGTGCAAGCAAAAGTAGCTAATTGGACATTAGTAATGGACATTATGGAACAAAACAACGATTTATTGTGGAACTAGGATTCCTGGCACTGCATTCTGATGAAAGATCAAAGGTAAGGGAATATTTATGATGTAATTTCGTATTTCTGTTGACTCCAACATGGCGGAGAAATGTTGTGTATTTCTGAGCGCGTCTCAGATTATTGCATGGTATGCTTCTTCCGTAAAGTAAAAAAATTAATCTGACACAGCGGTTGCATTAAGAACAAGTGTATCTTTAATTATATGTAAAACATGTATCTTTCATCAAAGTTTATGATGAGTATTTCTGTTATATGATGTGACTCTCTGTAATTACTCTGGATATTTTGGAAGCATTTCTGAACATGGCGCCAATGTAAACCAAGATTTGTGGATATAAATCTGCATATTATCAAACAAAACATAAATGTATTGTGTAACAGGATGTCCTATGAGTGTCATCTGATGAAGATTATCAAAGGTTAGTGATTAATTTCATCTCTATTTCTGCTTTTGTGACTATCTTTGGCTGGGAAAAATGGTTTTGTGTTTTTTGGGATTTGGTGGTGATCCGTTGTGTTTTCACTGTAAAACTTTTTATTTATTTTTTAAATCGGACACGATGGGTAGATAAACATCTGGTTAATCTTTCATTTGCTGTATTGGACTTGTTAATGCGTGAAATATTAAGTTAAATATTTCTAAAAAATATTTTTGAATTTCCCGCACTACCTTCTCAGCGGAATGTTGGGGGGAGGTTCCGCTAGTGGAACCTGTGTCCTAGACAACCACTGAACAAGCACCGACTTAGCCTAAATTGAAATGTTAGATGTCCCCTAGAAACCAAAGGTCAAGATAAAAAGTAATCAGTTGCCATCCTATGAATATTCATGACTATGCAGGTTGTAATTAATTGGCCCAAGACCACCCTTGAGCAAACCACGGTGTGTTGTTTAGTCTGCACCAAATTGCGAATAGTGTGTTCACACCATTCCAAACTAAGGGAGAAAACACACCAGAGTTCAGAAGAAGAAAACACTCCAAACCAATCTGATATGAAAGCCCCCTAAGGTACAAAGTCTCCAAACCTTCAGCCACCTTTCAGAGGCTGAACAGGTGACTACCATGGATTACCCGTTTGGTATCTTACAACTATGCCCACGGCTGAACAAAAAGCATCCCGTCTGTCCCTCTCTAGCCTGAAAACCCTTCTAAAGGCACTGCTACTAGCAGAGAGCCTGTGAAATGTGCTTTCAATTATGACCCCGAACGAAGGATACAGAACAGCAGAGAAAAAAAGCTGCTTGATTTATTTAGCGTCCTGTTCCAATTCTGCTCGACGTGTTTCCACTGAATACGTAGAGATAGCACTTCTCTAGCATTGGAACGGTAACAGGTCTGTGGCCCTGCACAATTAACCTCTTGTGAGCAGGGGCTGAGACAGCACAACTAAATGATGACGATTGGTTGGGAAAAAAGGCAGACAGGAGTTTCTGACAGAGAGAGGTGGGTAATGTCAAGTGTAACTGTTGATTAACCAATGACCCACTCCGAAAAAAAGGCAACACCGGCTGTGATTGAGCAGTTGGCTTGAGTAGAAAGTAATTAGACCGGAGGTCTTGAAGAGCTTCGATTTACTCTGAGAAGCCAAGTGTGGTAAACATATCTTCAGTCAGAGTCAGTGTGACTTGACCAACAGACCAACATAACCTGACTGTCTCACATATCACCAACCATTGGTAGGACAGGGTATGGCTGTCCAATAAGGAGGAACATGGGCCCCCCTTCTCTACCCCACAGACAGACAGAGGAAGGGCGGAGCTGCATGTGGTGTCTTTGGGGACTGCAGCAGATCAGGCTGGGCTGATTAACAGCCCCTGAGAGGTGGTAGCTGAGCCAAGCTGTCTGCATCCCCACACTCCCACAACCACAGAGAGGTTACACACACACTCCTTAAACAGTGTTCTCTCACACATACACAATGACTCAAACACCAAGGCATGTATTTTTCACCACATTCGAGGCATCCTCCCAGTGCAGAACTGCTGACAAACACACGGGCTGTTTCAGCAGTACTTGCTGTTTATCAAGCAGCCAAAGACTGTGTGGAGAGAGGGACCTATAAAGAGGAAGCTGTCCTGCCGATACACCGAGAAAGACTTACCAGGGAAAACTGTGTCATATCTGCCACTGAGGGTGTCAGTCACTGTGTTGTGAGGCCAGCACAGTAGTGTCAGGTCACACATCAACACCACACACTGCAGACTGCACCCCCATAAATATGACTTGTATGTTTAAGAAGATTCAGTGGTTAACCACAGTAAAAAATACAATAACATTAGTGGTGTAGGCTGGAGGGGCATAGATTATAGCAGGCTCCAATGGAAGACTGATGTATCCAATCAAGTTAAAACATATCTAGCCTAAAAAAAACACATCTTTCCACTCTTTAAAGACCTAGCAACTAGAGGTATACTCACCACCACAGGGGGGTTGTTCCACTGTTCGTAGGTGCGGGCAGCATAGGGGTAGATGCGGTCATTGATGATCTGAAGCGTTGTCATGCCGATGGCCTTCATGGAGCTGAAGTATGCGTCCCAGAACCAGTGGGCCTGAGAAGAACAAAGTTGTTTTGGAGTAAAAACATATGGTCTGGGCCCTGGACAAACAGACAAGCTGTCATGAACGTGAACACACATTCAGAAGGCATCCCAGTGACTGGAGAACAGGAAGGACTGCTCTAGATGGTTAGAATCTCTAACATCATCTGTCCTACAGCAGGCCAAGGCCTTCTAAAGCTCACCTGACTTTCAAAGCACAGGGCAGCCAAATATCAACCTGGCCAGTGGTTCCAACCTCTGTTACTGTACCACCAACTTAATTTTACTCTGCTAGGGGTACCCCTGAAGTACCCCCTCATGTGCATTTTACCAGTAGACCTATGGTCTCATGAATCTTCTCAAGTACCCCCAGTGGTCCTAGTAAACCTGGTTGGGAACCCCTGCTTAAGTCCCAATGGGACTAATACATGTTCATCCAAGATATATGCAAACTATGTACATATCTACCTTTAGTTGCACATCAAAAATGTATTTAAGTCAATTCACCACCAGTCCATGGTAACAACAAGGAGCATTACAGTGCCCGAGGGGAAGGTGTAGCCCAGAAGTCAATCATATTTCAATGCAGATGTTACTAGTACAACATCCCCAGGCAGCACCCCAGCTTCCCTGGTGCTCCCCACCCACTGATCCATTAAGAGACAACTATGGAGGGAGGAGCCCATAAGAGTTAATGATCCTTAAAACAGAAATGTCTCCTGCCAGGAGGCGCCATGTCAGTGTGACCCGACTCCACCTCAGCAGGTCCTAGGTGACCCTGAGTGCAGCACTCTTTAACAAGCACATGTCGGAGGTACATACTGGACCCCTCAACTCCATCTGACATTTGACTGGTTATCCAGAGCACACCCTCGAAACTCAAGATATTAATAGCATATTTGTTGGGTGAGAATAAGACCCCCAGCTGAAGAAGTTCTCCTCTGTTTGGGATTAGGTGCAGAGGAGGATCAAGCGACGAACAGACAACGGTGCACAAAATGAAAACTACAATTCAGCAAACACAGTAATAGCATAGGGTGCTACAGCTTAGCCAATGAGCCAACCGTTTTGTTAGAGCTGTGGAAGTCTTGGCCTGGCTACAGGGCTCTGTCCTTCCATAGCAGTGGAGCAGCTTGTCCTAGTGTTTTTGTTGTCGTATGGTCCACCGAGAGCTCTCAGCAGCACATGAGAAGGAACCAGACCCCACTCCACACCCCTAGTCCCCTTTAACACTGGAGAAATACAAAAACAGTGTTTATTTTTATGGAGGGGGTGAGGAGTATTCAAAAAGACTTTCTAATCTCAGGGGAACCCAACGGCCCATAAATCAGCCAGTGATGAAAGTTTCCTTTCCGACCGGGAGGCAAAAAGCAAACTGCTCCGGCCGCTCCGCCCCCTCCCAGCGCCTGCAGGAATTTTTATGAGGGAAGAAGAGACGGAGTCACAGCAGAGAAAAAGGGCAGAGGGGTCTGTTTCACTGCAACACTGTCGTTCCCTTCCTCTAACATACGACGCTGGGCATAAGAGGCTGAATTCTCTTTGAGGTGTTCTTGGACTTGGACCATAAACAAAATCAATCAAATTTATTTATATAGCCCTTCGTACATCAGCTGATATCTCAAAGTGCTGTACAGAAACCCAGCCTAAAACCCCAAACAGCAAGCAATGCAGGTGTAGAAGCACAGTGGCTAGGAAAAACTCCCTAGAAAGGCTAGAACCTAGGAAGAAACCTAGAGGGGAACCAGGCTATGAGTGGTGGCCAGTCCTCTTCTGGCTGTGCCGGGTGGAGATTATAACAGAACATGGCCAAGATATTGAAAAGTTCATAGATGACCAGCAGGGTCAAACAATAATAATCGCAGTGGTTGTAGAGGTTGCAACAGGTCAGCACCTCAGGAGTAAATGTCAGTTGGCTTTTCATAGCTGATCATATCAGTTTTGAATTGATGGATTTGCGCCTCTTAATAAGATATAAAGTGTAAAAGTAAAGTTGTCATGGTGAACAATTCTTCATTTAACACAAACCTGCTTAGGAGGCCATTGTAGTATTACCACGATGACACTCAACTGATCATCAATAGTGGTTCCTGTGGAACTGAGAAATCATACTAGAAGCCAGAATTTCACGACCAG
The DNA here is from genome assembly GCF_021184085.1 of Oncorhynchus gorbuscha. Lineage (NCBI taxonomy): Eukaryota > Metazoa > Chordata > Actinopteri > Salmoniformes > Salmonidae > Oncorhynchus > Oncorhynchus gorbuscha. The sequence goes on from NC_060176.1 coordinate 10,936,712, forward strand.
GGTCAAGGGAACAACCCAGTCTACCATCTCTTTCTCTAGCTATACTCTACTGTCCATCAACTCCTTTTAGACAGGGAGTGTTCAGACAGGATTACATTGGACTTGGTACTTTTGCTGCAGCCCTGTGATTGACAAGTACTCCTTTCAGCTGTACTGATCTAACAAAGCATGTATTCTATTCCTAGGGTCTGATACAAACAAGGCTCAGAGGAAAGCCTCAGGTGACCACCACTAACATTTAGCAGCTGTTAAGCACTTAGCTCACAATTTGGGACCTATGTGGATGCTACCACATCAAATGTTGAAATCCTTTTTTCCTCCTGAAATGATGCTGCTGGCTACTGATGGATTAGGAGTTTTACATTTGACCTTAGTAGTGAGGCCCTGTATAAGTGAGACAGAATGTCTCAATTATCATTCAATTCAGGACTTAGTAAATCACACAGATAGTCAATCAAAGCTGACATGGAGTAGTCATGAGTAAGGCTGTGTTACTCTGAAAAAGATCTGATGTGATTGGTCAATAGACCAATTAGTGGGAAAATCTTCACAGCTGATGTGATTGGTTAAAAGTGAAAAAACCTGGTCCCTGACCAATTTGTGAAAAAAAGATCACCATTGTGTATTTTAGTCATACTAGTCATATGGTCAGGGACCTTTTAAACCCATAAAGGATGTAGAAAGTGTGGAATTCAGAACCGCTGAGGAAGGAAAGACAGTGAGTAAATACTTCACTTCAGCTATTCAATAAGATCAATCAGAAAAGAAAAAAAAGCTCCTACAGCACTTACATTTTTTTAAAGAGAGAAGAAAAAAAACTATTTTACACACATCCAAATTAGTTAAGAGTTGACAATGTGTTGTCTATACTACTGAAAATGTAGAGTCTTTATGGGGGACCAACTCAGTGTCCTCGCTTCTCCAGCCAGTGAATGTGAGTGAGGAGTCTCTCCAGATGTGTGCAGGTGTGGACTGATATGGAATGGGCTCTACAGCACCCCATAAATCCTGGATAAGATGGGCCTTTGTGCGCCGGCCCTACCCCACCCTTACACGTCCTGAGCCCGGCTCCAACACCCTCCTCCCGCCAGTCCTGCAGGGGCCACAGGCACGCACATGGCAGTGACATAACTACGCCTCACCTTCCCCTGGCTTAAGATGTACTCACTACTCAACTCAGACCAATATGATGTGGTTGTATTCCTCTGATCTCCAGTGAATTGATCATGTTTATTATCAGTATTTGTTTTACCTCAAACAAACTACAATCCTTCCCCTTATCATCAGTCCTCATCTCTACTAAGAACCTTTTCCTGACAGTCCTGCAGCTATGAAAGACAACTGATTGCACCTCTCATAGCTAAATTCCAAGCCCTAGACACAGACAGACTGACAGAGAAACACAAAGAGCAGTGGATAAGCATGTCAGATCCTCACAGCTACAGAGACCGGAGGAGGAGCCTCAAGGGAAGACATGTTCAAGTCTTGGCAAATGAAACCACTCCAACAGGGTTTCTGAGCTGTGGGGCTGATATGTCTGTTTGGCCAGTCTAATTGGTAAATGGACTAGCGTTGATACAAGGGAATGAGAAACAGCTTGGACGTGCAGAGCTCTCTGAGGGCTTTCACTTCTGTTTATTGAGGCTCAGTTGGACCAGTGAAAGGAGGGGATTTGTCATTGATTTGGCTCGACTGAAACTAACACTGAAGAACATTTATAAGAGCTTTATCAAAATTAGATTGTCTCATGTTCTCAAACAGACAACAGGACAGAAACTCTCGTCCTAAGGGCCCATTACAACGTGTCTCTCGCCCGTCAGTCTGCCTGTGTTATGGCTTCCATTGGGCCGACAGTGAGGCACGCGTCTCACAGGTTGGAATGGGAGCGTGAAAGTCACAACTCCGTTGACCCCGTCTTCACACTAACTTAACCTGAGAGGGCCGGAGGCACTTTCTCCTGGGGCGTATTCATCTGGAAATAGACCATTACTACAACTATAAAAAGAGTGCATTTCCCTATATGTGCATATAAAAATCCCCAGCAAAGGGATTCAGTCTATTTGAATGTTCGCTGAAGAAAAGCTGTGATCTGACTGTCACCTGTCTTTGCATCTCCTCCACCTGCCTGTGAGGGATACTCTTCAAGATGGTGTACATCTCTGGGAGCTTCTCCTCTGGAATGACCACGGATGCCCTGTACAATACACACACACAAATGTCAGTCAGTATCAATGGCAATGGAAAAAATGGCCACTGGTATTAAACTAGATCAGAAATCACAATACGAGCTCAGAAAATCTAATGCTGAGATACATGTTGAAGATGGTTGGAGTGAGATCATGAGCAGTGTCTTTAGTGTACCTCTTCCAGTCGAGGACCTCAGAGAAGGGCAGGATGTACGAGTCTGCTAGGATGACAGGGACACAGCCAGCCTGCAGCACATCACTGAGGGTGGCCTGTCCCAGCCGAGCCCCGCGCAGCACCACACAGAACGACGACTCCTGGGGAACACAGATTACAACAAGGTATTACAGTATCATAGCCATATCAACTGTACATGGTTTTATGACATAGCCGTCGCTAAACTAAGGACGCATAGACGGGTCAAAAACAGACTAACACAATATTAGTGAGCAGCTTGTGTTTGGTCAGAGTCTGATAAAATGACTGCATGAACTGTCGATGTTGCCTCCCATATGGAAGAGTTTAGGGTGGGGAGGGCAATGTCATGGTGGACCAATTACAGACGTTAAAAGTATACAAGCAGGCAACGTAAAATATTATTCTAAAATACAGGCACCACTTATAGCGAACCTTTCCAATGTCAGAGGTGGAGAAGGGTGGTTTCACTGAGATTCTGCCGCCCCACCCCTCCACCCCCTCTCCTTGGTGGGACATCTCCCAGATGTGCAGCTATGCTGCACCCATACCAGATGATAAGCGCACTTCCTGTCTAGACAGGCCAGAGACGGACTGGAGATGCACTCTGAGCAGACAGACAGTGCAGAGAAGCACACCGGTTGACTGACTGCCACAGACATTGCTGTAGTTTCCCAGGTATACCCTGCATAAAGTTACCCACATAGACTGCTAGAATTGACCTAAACAGCTGAGCAGAGCCCTCAAATGCATTTAAGTGAAAATGGCCATGCTGATCTGTTAAACAACAATCGCCCCCTAAGCTGTGTAATGTCTACATGTTAGTCTAAATGGTAGGGGTCTCTGTGTGAGTCTCACCTGGAGGATCTGGGGGTAGTCGAACACCTGGCCCTTGTAGCAGCGTTTCCTCGCTGAGGCGACTCCCTGAGAGAGGTTGCTGCACTTGTCCAGGAGGAGCAGAGCCTCCCCGTTCTCCTCCTTCAGCCTCTCCAGCTCTGCCCGGTACTCACGGTGGATGGCTGTCTGAGACGACAGAATGAAGTAACGCCGGGGCCTGCAGCCGGGGACACCATTAGAAATCATTTAAAACTCTGTGACTGATGATGGTGACTCTAAAAGATAACTTCCCAAATGTTCCCATTGTCACATGAAGTGATGATGCCTGTTGTCTTGCTTGAGGAAGTGATAAGAGCCCTATGCTATGAGCTGAAACAGGGTGGTGGTGTTGCTGCTCACCCAGGCTGTCTCTCGGGCAGCTCCACGTCTGCAGACAGAGGGCTGTACACAGGGATGCTGACATCATAACCCTGCCTGTAGGTCCACGTGGAGAAGCCTCCCCCTGCAAGCAGAGCCCTATAACACACACAAAACAAACACACATATCCAATGTTACACCAATGTCACATAGGCTTACATAGTTAAGACAGAGAAGAGACAGCTATACAGAACTTTGCAGCAAGACAATACATGACAGATGTGCAGATGCCCTGGCTGTTTCTTGTCATATCTGCTTAACAATGCTATTGAGTAACATGAAGATCATGAGAAGTATTCACGTGGATCCTTTAGGAAATCTGTGCATGTAATAGTTATATGAGAATGACAAACAATCTTTATGGCATCCTACCTGTGGATGCAAGCAAAACCTCACCTCACACACACACACAGGCCTATATATACACACACACAGCTGGTTCTGATGAGGCCCCATGCCAAATGGAGCACAGCTGGATGAGCCCAGGAAATTCCCTACAGCTCCAGATAAGTGTTCATCGTCTCAGGGCTTTCAGTTCATAAAACCCACCTTTTCCACCCAAAAGGAGGGAGCAGCCAAGAGCAAGGCTGGGAAACATGACCTCTCTCTGTGGCTGTAAATACCAGGAGATTAGGATGTCTGTCCGCTCAAGGCCGCTAGAGGTTCTGTCATCTCTGGACTACTTTTAAGTAGTACTTTCATCTTAGTTTAATATTTTTCAAGCCCCATTGTAATTATATGCAAGTTCTGTAGTTGTGTTGGAGATAAAAGATAAAAGATGGAATTGAATCTGGATTATCTAGTCAAGTCAAACGACAAAATATGAAAAAAAAATGAATTCAAAAACTGAGTCAATTTAACAAAAATGAGAATAAAAATACAACTATTCTCTGAACATAACATCAGACTAAGGACATGTAAGGAAACTGAAAGCTAAGATAACACCAACACCATGCTTCCCTCTAGTGGTGTCTTGGTAGAACAAAATGTGCCTGGCAGTAACTCTGCTAACAAACACTGATCACTCACACTAGAGTAAATATTGTCTGGAAGGTTGGTTGATGAACATGTGAGTTTATCCAACAATATTTATTGTAATTGACTTTCATTTTTCCTGTGCTGGGTTTATTAAGGTTACCTGTCTCTTGGTACATCAAGGGCTGTGTTGTAGTCTGGAGGTCCTCCAGGTAACATGTTGAACAGAAGGTGGTTCATCCCTTTGTCCCACCTGGAAACGAACATCTTTAAGGGTCAAAAACCTACAAATGTGTGCACTTAGATATCTAAAATGGGCAGATAGATCAATGTGGTAGATGAGAAGTGAGAGCAAGAAGGACAGAGGGTAAAGAAGGATAAATACATATGAAGAGAACTCCCAGCTTCAGGGTGGAGGAGATAACAGTGCAACCTGAGCAGTGTGCAGGAAAGGTTACCTGGGGAGCATGGCCAGAGCCTGGGCAGTCTCCCGGATGCGCAGAGAGTTCTGATTGAGCACATCAATAGAGGGCACGAACAGGCATGCCCTGGTGACGTCATCAGTGTAGAACTCACTGTCGGAGATGGCACTGAGCAGGTTATTGTACTCTCGGGACAGGCCTGTGCTGCTTATGGGCACTCCTACCTCATCCACAAAACGCTGCAGAGGATAGATGTACACCTGCCAGACAGACAAAGTCATTTCTGATGGTCCACTTTAGCTGCTGTTGGATATAGAACATCCTTCAAGCCTTCAATCATGTGGTTCAAAAGACAAGGTTCAGAGACTAACAATTGCAGATGAAACTAACTTCACATATCTGTAATTTGTGACGTGATGGAGACTAGGCTCACCTTGATTCTATTCTTAGGGTTGTAGCCACATCGATACACATCAAAACAAGTGTGCATTCGGCAGCTAAGGTCCCCTCTCTCAGGAATAGGGTTGGAGACAGGCAGTCGGATGAGAGGTGCGTCGTGCACGCTGCGTCGGTCCAGGCCCCAGTCTGCCGTTGATTCGATGGAGTGTGGCCAGAACTGGAACATCCCTGTGGCGATGAGTCCCAGCAGCACCACAGAGAACAGGGTGATGTAGTAGATGCGGTGCTTAGTCTTCATCCGTGGAATCAGAGCCGGGCCCCGTGAACTGTACTTTCCAGACGCGCACATGCTGAGCCTGACCATTCAACCACTTTGAGAGAGAGCGAAATATTAGCATGGCTCCTGGTCCATTGACACACTGCCGGGGTATGTATCAACAGTCTAAAATGGCTTCCTCTCCTAAAGGAAATGAAGCCATTTTAGACTACTGTCATAGTTACAGCAATAAATAAACAAGTTAATGTAACGTTACTTGGCCTTGCCAAAACGAGCCAAGCAGGTCTCGTTATACAAAACTACATGACAACTTAGAATACTAGCTGTCAATCAATCAAAGGCATTCTAGTGAGGTAAAGCTAGCTAACGACAACAGGCCAAACTGAACTAGCTAATGTAACAAACCATATAACTTAAAATACTCTGGCAGCAAATTAGCTAACTCAATTTAGCGAGCAGACTGGTTGGCAAGGTACATTGACGTTCAATGATTTCTTAACTGATTCGCTTTAAACCAACGTATTTTCGTCGGTGTTTATTATAAAACACCACGGAAGAAATGTATATAGCTAGCTAACATCACACTTCAAAATAAACCGAAATCTTTAAAAATAAACGCAAGTAACGTTAGCCAACTAGCTGCAAGCGTAGCTACCTACGCGTTAGCTGGGTAGCAGGTTTAGCCAGCGGCAGCAGACTTTGATTTGATCAGTAAACTTACCTTCACGCTTGACCGGTGCAGAGTCGATCACAAACTGTTAATTCATACCCTCTTCTTAGCTACGCGGCAAGCCAATCGTGTATAGTTTCTATACATTTAACGTTAGGTAGATAGCTAATTAAACGTTGTTGATGTTATCGTGTGAACGATTTGATTTCCGGAAGTGGAACCCTTCTTCGCCTGTCCGAAACCCGTGGGCTACTCTGCATACACTGGCTGCAGTGCCACCTACTAAGGCGGGGTATCATCACACCCACCCAGTAGCATACAGATGCATCTTTCACAAGGTTCGTTTTTCCCAGCTGAATTAATTATACCCTCTTTAAATTGATTTGTGAATGGATAGCTATAACCTGGCATGAAATACCTATATACTAAGCTATATACTTGTTCTACAATTAACACAATAATACTTTATAATTTACATGTGAATATTTACTTGAATGTGCAATCAACGGAAGCATGTCCTCAGACATCCAGATAGTTTGAAGTGGGCTGTTTGGTATCAACCTACATGTTTTCCCACTATTCTCCACTGCCCATCACCATAATGGTAGGCATATCTAGCTCAAAATATGCGGCCTGTTGAAGGTTAGCAAATAGAAATGACATTTTAAAAAGTTCCCATAATTTTCCTTAAATTGGTTTTGCTTTATTCCATTACAGGCAGGGCAGTGAGAGGTGGCGGGGGTTAAATACATTCTCAATCTGGGACAGGAAGAGAAGAGTAGCAAACCAGGTAAACATGGACAAGACATAAAAAAATGCAATTATCTGTCAACACAGAAGAATGAGTAATCAATTGTTCAATTCTGCCAATAATCAGTCATATAGATCTTTCTCACTAAATAGATTCCTTTTTCCCTGCATACATTTGTATTTTTTCTATATATGTCAATATTGATATAGATTTGTAATATACCTGTTATCATAGTCATTTTCTATGTTATTCTATTTTCATTTAATAAAAAAAAAAACAAAGACAGGAAACAAGACATCTGCATTTAAATAATGACAAATAAGACACTGTTGTACATGTTATGGTGAAAAGGGAATGTGGCATCTTCCTATGGTGGTGCTGATATAGCCTACACAGGGCCGTGACCCACTGCAGCAAAGCTATTTCACACTGGTTGTTCAACACTGTGCTGGCAAAGTAGAGACTACTCTGAGAGCATGGATTTGTGTGGTGTCAAACTCTAATCTGGTCACAGAGAGGCCTGTTGAGTGATACCACAGCAATGCCATTTCTAAGAGTACAGCTTCTATAGGTCACCACATTAACCCCTTCAGAATGGCTGTATTGTATCAGAGGTCACTGTAATGACCCCACTTCCTATTAGAGAGTCTGTCTCTCTGCCATCACCATGGCAGCTAGTGGAGGCTGCTGAGGGGAGAACGGCTCATAATAATGGCTGGAACAGAGCGAAACCATGCGTTTGATACCTTTCCACGAATTCTGCTCCAGCTATTACCACGAGCTATTACCCCAATTAAGGTGGCAGCAATCTCCTGTGAGGTTCACACCCAGTACTGTTTTCACTTGGACAGAGTTATTTTCCCACAGAGATATACCCTTATTTTGAGAGCCGGCTGAAATGCACCAGCCTTTCCCAGCAACTGAAAGCCGAACTCATAGAAAGCAAACCAAACTGTTACAAGAGTAATAATAAGGATAATAATACCATCAATAAGAGTAAGAAACAACAGCTATAAATAATGTAGTATGTTTGATCCAACCAATACAACTGATATGAAATATGTTTGTAAAATGTAGTGAAAGTGGCCACTACAACCCGTACAGTTCAACCTCAATATGCTTGAGATGAACCAGTTTAAAGGGAACCAAAGACATAGAAGTCATTGACATAATTGTGTACCTCAGCAAGACCCCTTTAAGAGGAACAATCTCCTACAGTGCATCTCATGTTTTCTTTAGCATAATTGGCTTGGTACAAACACTCAGAGAGAGACATGTTTTGGGAGATATGTGCCATGGCAGTGGTGTTGGGATAGCTTCCTCATCCTCTCCAGGGTGTATTAACACCGTTTGAATGGGAATAGACTGATTGGCTATTAAAAGGGAGCGATACCAAAATGTATCTTCTCCCTCTCAAAGTTAAACTTGAAACCTGTATCTTTGTTTTGTGAAAGTGTACATTTTGCAGTATTTCACAAACAAACAATATCACACTTTATAAATACATTTGGCAATACATTTTTGGGCAAAAAGGGGGCAAATTGTGCATTTTGATGTGTGTGAGATGGTCTGTATGTTAGTAAGAGTTACTGACTGACAAGTGAGTTCTGTTTAAAAAAAATTAATGAATACTACATTCCTCATGCTATAAAAGACAACCAAAGACCAAAAACCACATTCTTAACATTTGTCACAATCACTGTTTTAAGACGCATCAATTCTCTATGATCTACACTCCTTCTCATTTCCTGATAGACCTGAGAAACAAAACCACAACGTCTTCTCTCTCTCTCTCCTCTCTATTGTTCAGCATGATAAAGATGAATAAGCTTTAGGCACTGATGAGGGAGGAAGGTGAGTTATGTGCCACCTAGTGTCTAACTCCTCCCTGTCCCTGTTCAGTTGTCTCCCATTTGATTAAGTCACGTCACTGCAGGGCTGTATGCTACCATGTGTTGATGTGAGATAGTGTGTGTTGGAATGACAGTCAGTGGTGAGGCTATTCACCCCAAAGCAGAACAGGCCCCTGGCATGCAGACAGAAATTAAAATGTATTATTACAATAGTAGTGAAAATGCTTTACACAGCTTTTGACACCTGAAAATGGAACAATAGTTTTTCATCTCAGTCTTATTCATTATGGTCTGCCATGTCATGTCTTTGTAAGGTGCTGTAACAGCATAGCAGATTGCATTCCATCGCATGCATGTTCAGTGATACTTTAACATCAGATAGATGCAGCAACGGAATAAGGAAAGAGGAGAGAGAAAGAGTCATGGAGGGACTGAGTGGGCCACTATACCATAGACGCCAGTGTGTTTTCTTCAGGGTAGGGACAGGGAGTGGAGGTTCGTAGTGAGTGAGTGGGAGGAGGAGCTCCGTCGGCGGGAGAGAGGTCATTGAGCTCACCAGAGGAAGAGAGGGGGAATGAGGGTGAGAGGGAGATGCCAGAGGAAGGGTCAGCAGATCCTGCAAAGGTACGCGGGGGCTTGGGGACTAGGTTAGGCTCCATTGTGGCCCGAGCCAGAAGCTGTGTATTGTCCCCCCTCTGTCCTTCCCCTGGCCCCTCTCCCTGACCATACGACCCCCGACCGGACTCAGACTCCCCGTCAGACAACTCCAGAGGTGGTGAGCCACTGCCATCCAGCCTAAAGAGAGAGTCCAGGTACTGTGCAAACTCCAGCACTGCCTGACTAGGGTTGCCGTTGGACAGCTGGGCTGGAGGAGTGGAGGAGGAGGGCTGGGACTCTCCTGTCTCTGTTTCCCATCCTTCTACCTCTACTCCCTCCTCCTCCTCATGGCTGATCCGTGGGCTGAGGGGAGCAGTAGGGGTGCTGCCTGGGCTGTAAATGCCAGGCATTTGATGGCAAGGGGTGGCACAAGGCTCTTTTTGTGTGAAAGGCTGACCTATGACACTCTGGGCCAGTAGTGCTGGGGAGTGGTGGCCACTATAGCGCGGGGTGGAAGGGGAAAGGCGCATGGGGTAGTCTGGGGTGGAGCCAGACCCCAGAGGAGTGAAGTAAGGTCCTGCCTCTCCCAGCTCGTGCTCTGGGGTGGCCTGGTAGAGGCAGTCGGCAGCCAGCAGCTCAGTGCGGGAGCTGAGAGAGGGGTTCTCCTCAGGGATAGGTGCATTCAGTTGGAAGGGGAGGCACCCCAGCATGGGTGAGCCCCTGAGTGCAGCTGAGGAGCGTCGGGAGTCCAGGCTGTAGAGGGACTCTGCATCTGACAGGCTCTCCATCACGGCCAAGGGGGCGTGGCGGTCCCTTAGCTCCACAGTAAGGCGCTCCCTGGCCCCCTGCAGAACCACTGACACTGGGGGAGGGGGGCACTCCGCAAAGCCATCCAGTGATATCTCAGAGCGAGCACAGGAACTGAGAGGGAAAGAGGAGGAGTGAAAAATAAAGGGGGGAGATTAGAGGGGAGGGAGGGTGTGGTAACAAATTCACCAAATAGAGGAACATATGTTTTTTTTTAAACGGGTCAGAGTAACAAGTGAAATTATTTAATGAAATAAAAATAGCATAGAATGGAGGCAGAAATTGTAAGGGGTCAAGTAAGAAAAAAGTAGAATACAGTAGGAATAATAAGATGGATGTGAGTAAGGGGGGTATTATAGAGAGTAGAGAAGATAGAATGATAGAGGAGAGGGGGTTGGAGCACAGAGGGGTAAGAGAGAGGGATAAAGGGTTAAAGGTTACACCTCATAAATCACTACCAGTAGACTAGACTACTTCGGTTCTCCAGGGGCTAAACCAGAGGGGAGTGAGGGGGGAACTGTTCTACCATACGTTGCCACTGATCTGGAGTCAGACCAATGACTGTGGGTTAAAGAGCGAGGAGTGTGCATGGGAGAAAGGTAGTGGCAGAGTTAATGCTGTCATGCTTTACTTATCTGAACACATAGAAGAACAAACTTTGAAGGACTGGGTACATTCTTGCAGACTCTTGCACATAACATACATTCAACAGCCAAAATAAAGGAAACACCAACAAAGTGTCTTAATAGGTTGTAGGGCCAACACGAGCCAGAACAGCTTCCATGCACCTTGGCATAGATTCTGGAACTCTATTGGAGGGATGCAACAATCAATTTCATGCTCATCCACCATTCAGTGGATAGGGATCAGAGCCATGGTAGCTAAAATGTAAAAACAGCCTGCACAGCATTTTTAGACATGACCCTAAGCATGATGGCATGTTAATTGCTTAATTGACTCAGGAACCACACATGTGGAAGCACCTGCTTCAATATACTTTGTATCCTTCATTTACTCAAGTGTTTCCATTATTTGGGCAGTTACCTGTACACATGCATGAGATTTTGATTATACACAGTCAGTCAGTCAGTCAGCCAGTCAGCCATACATGTTCCCAGTCTCTGCCCAGACCCTCCCAAAGCTCCACCCATATCCCAGTGGACTAACCGAACACTGCTGTTCCTGCGGTGTTGGGTGGTTGGGGTGGGTTGTTGGGTGGCAGGAGGCGGGGTCTCTGGGTTCAGGTCCACCTCGGTTGGGCTCACCATTACCTTAGCAGCCGACAGCAGGGCTGTCTTCCCTTTGTTATAGTTCTCCAGCACCTGTCAATAGCACGGTAGGAGGAGCAGTCAATTTACTGCTACCAGCATTGTAGACATTATTGACTGATTTGGAGGCTCTGGAAGGACTGAAGGAGGGAGAGCAGTAACAGTGAACAGTAAGGAGAATTTAAGTGCTGTAGAACTGGAATTGCCTGTATATGTGACAGGTAGGCGAGTACAGGAAAAAGTGAATGTTAAGATGATTGAAAACAAGGCATTAGAGACGAGTCAATACTGTGTCAAATGAAGGGAAAGATGGTCAGAAACTCTAAGTCCATCCACCCTCATTTGTTTAAGCATGATACTTGAATACTGAACAAACCTGAATAGCACAGGCAAACACCAAACCCGAGTAGATACCAACGTCATGCACTATACCCCTAGATACAAATCACAGACTTTCACCTTACATGTTGCTACACAAGTATTCCATAATATGTATGCCTACGCGGATGTATGTGTGGTGTGTACACCCTAAGTAGGTTACTCATCTAAACGGATGAAAAATAAAAGGAGAGCACAGACAACAGTTACTACACACTCATGGTAATCACAGACAACAGTTACTACACACTCATGGTAATCACGTCACCACACAGAGAGCACAGACAACAGTTACTACACACTCATGGTAATCACGTCACCACAGAGAGCACAGACAACAGTTACTACACACTCATGGTAATCATGTCACCACACAGGTAAATATGTTATGTCTTTAATGAGTTAAAACACAAAATGAAAAAAAGCATTATTCAAAAGCATACAGTATCATTAGTAAATATGAAAACATGTGGATCACAAGCCAACACATTGTGACATGGAATACAACATTTCAATATGAAAATGACAAATGGCTATAATGAAACATGAAAGTAAATGATAATGGGAGTTAACATTGAACAAACATGGATGGTATTGGTATGAAAGCTGTGTAACAGGAAGAGATGGACAGAGAGGGAGGTGAGTAAAAACAGTCAGCTAATGATGGGCGTCAATCAGCATAGAAAAAATTTAATGAAGTCCAGTACTTTCCTGGACATATTTATAGAACATACTGAGAACCAGGCGAAAGACCAATAAGGCAACAAGCAGCATGACTTAATATTTCCATAGCAACAACAACAACAGCAACAGAAAAAGGCACATCACCAACACCCCAGCAGCACCATAGGGAACACAATCAGAAACAAAGCCACCAAGATCAAATACTGTAAAACAAATCATCCAGTAGGTGCATCTCCAACAGTGCAGAACAGTACCAGGGAAGTACTGTTCTGCCTCCATGACCAGTGCTTGACTTGGACTGAAATAGGTGCTGGCACTCATTTTGAGAGCTGGTACTGTTCACATTTAGGTGCTTGAGCTAGGAAAAGGAGCACAAGCAGTAGAAAATGTGAGGTGCAGGTATTCAGCTCTGGTGAGCTCCTGCCCAAGTCAAGCACTGACCATGACTAATAGACAAGCACGTCCTCCCTCTTTGTAACGAACCCATTGAGATATATTATTAGGTCAATTTATCTTTTGACTAATTATATCAATGAATTGAGCATAAATGAGGGCTAGCTTAGTGCTCCATCATCACACTAATATAAAGTGAACTGGTCTGAATGGTGGGAGGTTATTTCAGGCTGGTCAATCTGTACAAGTAGTCATCACCGTCAGGTAACGGGCTACACTAATATAAAACCAGACCATTAGAATATATTTGATGTGACCACACGGTCTACAGGAGCCTGGTTACCAGTCTGTTTGTGCCATCATGCCAACTGTGGGGGAATCAGAGGACTCAGAGACACTTAGCACATCCTCCTTACTCAGGACACCTTGAGCTGCCAATTTGCAACAGCAGGAGGCCACAAGGAATAATGAGGAGGGGTTAGTGTTGGAGAAATGGGGGTAACCATGGAAACCTCACTGCATCTAGAGAAAAGTGTGTATTAGTAAGTAGGGTGTGTGGTGGTTTCTCAATCTGAACAATTTGAAGCTAAAGCAAAGAGCAAGACAGGGTTCGTAAGACTGAAGAGGCAGAGGAGGACTGTAAGCTGGAGAGGCAGAGACTAATGTTAAACCAGAAGATTTGGGATAGGTAGTGGGAGGGTGGTGGATGGTGGATTTGAAGAGTCGACTTGGGTAGATGAAGGGGTATTGGATAGTACAGGTTCAGAGGGGCTTGGTGGAAGTGTACACCTGTGAGAGGAGGGGTCTGTCTGCCATGATTGTGGGGGAAAGGGTAGGTCTGTTTGGGGGATACTTGATGCTTGAGGGAAAGAGAGTGGGTGTGACATAGGTGTAGAGAACAAGTCAGTTTTCTGAGTAGAGGGGCCATTCGATAATTGGGAGACGGCGGGTTGGTCTATGTGGGAGACGGCGGGTTGGTCTATGTGGGAGACGGCGGGTTGGTCTATGTGGGAGACGGCGGGTTGGTCTATTTGGGAGACGGCGGGTTGGTCTATTTGTGGGGAGGTATTTGATGGTTCAGTGGGGGAAAGACTACCCATAGGAGGAGGGGTACAGTGTGTTTGGGGAACAGATGCAGTATCTGTAAGAGGGGTAGATGGCAGCTCTATTTTGGGGGTAGAGGGACAATCTGAAAGAAAACAGGGAGAGGAAAAGTATTTTCGGTTATCAGAAGATGTATTTGAAAGAGGAGAGAAAAAGAGTGGGTCTGTCTTGGTATCAGAAGAGCTATCTGAAAGAGGAGAGGGAGAGAGTGAGTCTCTGTGGGGGTTAGAGGAGGTATCTGAAAGAGGAGAGGGAGAGAGTGAGTCTTTGTGGGGGTTAGAGGAGGTATCTGAAAGAGGAGAGGGAGAGAGTGAGACTTTGTGGGGGTTAGAGGAGGTATCTGAAAGAGGAGAGGGAGAGAGTGAGTCTTTGTGGGGGTTAGAGGAGGTATCTGAAAGAGGAGAGGGAGAGAGTGAGTCTTTGTGGGGGTTAGAGGAGGTATCTGAAAGAGGAGAGGGAGAGAGTGAGTCTTTGTGGGGGTTAGAGGAGGTATCTGAAAGAAGAGAGGGAGAGAGTGAGTCTTTGTGGGGGTTAGAGGAGGTATCTGGAAGAGGAGAGGGAGAGAGTGAGTCTTTGTGGGGGTTAGAGGAGGTATCTGAAAGAAGAGAGGGAGAGAGTGAGTCTTTGTGGGGGTTAGAGGAGGTATCTGAAAGAGGAGAGGGAGAGAGTGAGTCTTTGAGAGGAGGTATCTGAAAGAGGAGAGGGAGAGAGTGAGTCTTTGTGGGGGTTAGAGGAGGTATCTGGAAGAGGAGAGGGAGAGAGTGAGTCTTTGTGGGGGTTAGAGGAGGTATCTGAAAGAGGAGAGGGAGAGAGTGAGTCTTTGTGGGTGTTAGAGGAGGTATCTGAAAGAAGAGGTGTAGAGGGCAGCTCTGTTTCAGAGGTTATGACCACAACAGTGCTGGCTGGTTGGCCCTCATCCTCCATCTCCATTGGCTCTGCACCTGCCTGCTCAGAACTGAGACCAAATGGTTCCAGTACCTGCAGAGACATCATAAGTATCACACAGACATAAAAACACACCACTGCAGTTTCAATCACACAACACCATGCTTATTACACCAATACCCAACACACAGCAGACACAGTCCAACACCATGCTTACACCAATACCCAACACACAGCAGACACAGTCCAACACCAATGCAGTTCCATCAGAGTAACCTCAGTATAGCCTAAGCATGTAGTGCCTGTGGAGCAGACCAGACAGAACATCCAGCACACCATCAGTGAACAGCACCCTTCACCAGCTACAGCACAAGAAAACATGGTTAGTTCTAACTATTCATTGAAAACATACAATTGTTAGGAAAGCTTTTACAGACAGAAACCCACAAACACATTCAAACATACAGTTGAATTTGGAAGTTTACATTACACTTAGGTTGGAGTCATTAAAACTTGTTTTTCAACCTCTCCACAAATTTCTTGTTAACAAATTATAGCTTTGGCAAGTCGGTTAGGACATCTACTTTGTGCAGGACAGGTAATTTTTCCAACAATTGTTTACAGATTATTTCACTATCACAATTCCAGTGGGTCAGAAGTTACACTAAGTTGACTGTGCCTTTAAACAGCTTGGAAAATTCCAAGCTTCTGATAGGCTAATTGACATCATTCGAGTCAATTGGAGGTGTACCTGTGGATGTATTTCAAGGCTACCTTCAAACACAGTGCCTCTTTGCTTGACATCATGGATAAATCAAATTAAATTAGCAATGACCAAGTCTGGTTCATCCTTGGGAGCAATTTCCAAACGCCTGAAGCTACCACCTACATCTGTACAAACAATAGTACGCAAGTATAAACACCATGGGACCACGCAGTTGTCACACCACTCAGGAAGGAGACGCGTTCTGTCTCCTAGAGATGAACGTACTTTGGTGCGAAAACTGCAAATCAATCCCAGAACAGCAAAGGACCTTGTGAAGATGCTGGAGGAAACAGGTACAAAAATATCTATATCCACAGTAAAGTATATCGACATAACCTGAAAGGCCGCTCAGCAAGGAAGAAGCCACTGCTCCAAACCCGCCATAAAAAAGCCAGACTACGGTTTGCAACTGCACATGGGGACAAAGATCGTAATTTTTGGAGAAATGTCCTCTGGTCTGATGAAACAGAAATATAACTGTTTGGCCATATCAAATCAAATCAAATTTTATTTGTCACATACACATGGTTAGCAGATGTTAATGCGAGTGTAGCGAAATGCTTGTGCTTCTAGTTCCGACAATGCAGTGATAACCAACAAGTAATCTAACTAACAATTCCAAAACTACAGTCTTATACACAGTGTAAGGGGATAAGGAACATGTACATAAGGATATATGAATGAGTGATGGTACAGAGCAGCATACAGTAGATGGTATCGAGTACAGTATATACATATGAGATGAGTGTGTAGACAAAGTAAACAAAGTGGCATAGTTAAAGTGGCTAGTGATACATGTGTTACATAAGGATGCAGTCGATGTTGTAGAGTACAGTATATACATATGTATATGAGATGAATAATGTAGGGTAAGTAACATTATATAAGGTACCATTGTTTAAAGTGGCTAGTGATATATTTACATCATTTCCCATCAATTCCCATTATTAAAATGGCTGGAGTTGGGTCAGTGTCAATGACAGTGTGTTGGCAGCAGCCACTCAATGTTAGTGGTGGCTATTTAACAGTCTGATGGCCTTGAGATAGAAGCTGTTTTTCAGTCTCTCGGTCCCAGCTTTGATGCACCTGTACTGACCTCGCCTTCTGGATGATAGCGGGGTGAACAGGCAGTGGTTCGGGTGGTTGATGTCCTTGATGATCTTTATGGCCTTCCTGTAACAACGGGTGGTGTAGGTGTCCTGGAGGGCAGGTAGTTTGCCCCCGGTGATGCGTTGTGCAGTCCTCACTACCCTCTGGAGAGCCTTACGGTTGAGGGCGGAGCAGTTGCCGTACCAGGCGGTGATACAGCCCGCCAGGATGCTCTCGATTGTGCATCTGTAGAAGTTTGTGAGTGCTTTTGGTGACAAGCCGAATTTCTTCAGCCTCCTGAGGTTGAATAGGCGCTGCTGCGCCTTCTTCACGACGCTGTCAGTGTGAGTGGACCAATTCAGTTTGTCTGTGATGTGTATGCCGAGGAACTTAAAACTAGCTACCCTCTCCACTACTGTTCCATCGATGTGGATAGGGGGTGTTCCCTCTGCTGTTTCCTGAAGTCCACAATCATCTCCTTAGTTTTGTTGACGTTGAGTGTGAGGTTATTTTCCTGACACCACACTCCAAGGGCCCTCACCTCCTCCCTGTAGGCCGTCTCGTCGTTGTTGGTAATCAAGCCTACCACTGTTGTGTCGTCCGCAAACTTGATGATTGAGTTGGAGGCGTGCGTGGCCACGCAGTCGTGGGTGAACAGGGAGTACAGGAGAGGGCTCAGAACGCACCCTTGTGGGGCCCCGTGTTGAGGATCAGCGGGGAGGAGATGTTGTTGCCTACCCTCACCACCTGGGGGCGGCCCGTCAGGAAGTCCAGTACCCAGTTGCACAGGGCGGGGTCGAGACCCAGGGTCTCGAGCTTGATGACGAGCTTGGAGGGTACTATGGTGTTGAATGCCGAGCTGTAGTCGATGAACAGCATTCTCACATAGGTATTCCTCTTGTCCAGGTGGGTTAGGGCAGTGTGCAGTGTGGTTGAGATTGCATCGTCTGTGGACCTATTTGGGCGGTAAGCAAATTGGAGTGGGTCTAGGGTGTCAGGTAGGGTGGAGGTGATATGGTCCTTGACTAGTCTCTCAAAGCACTTCATGATGACGGAAGTGAGTGCTACGGGGCGGTAGTCGTTTAGCTCAGTTACCTTAGCTTTCTTGGGAACAGGAACAATGGTGGCCCTCTTGAAGCATGTGGGAACAGCAGACTGGTATAGGGATTGATTGAATATGTCCGTAAACACACCGGCCAGCTGGTCTGCGCATGCTCGGAGGGCGCGGCTGGGGATGCCGTCTGGGCCTGCAGCCTTGCGAGGGTTAACACGTTTAAATGTCTTAATCACCTCGGCTGCAGTGAAGGAGAGACTGCATGTTTCCGTTGCAGGCCGTGTCAGTGGCACTGTATTGTCCTCAAAGCGGGCAAAAAAGTTATTTAGTCTGCCTGGGAGCAAGACATCCTGGTCCGTGACTGGGCTGGATTTCATCTTGTAGTCCGTGATTGACTGTAGACCCTGCCACATGCCTCTTGTGTCTGAGCCATTGAATTGAGATTCCACTTTGTCTCTGTACTGACGCTTAGCTTGTTTGATAGCCTTACGGAGGGAATAGCTGCACTGTTTGTATTCAGTCATGTTGCCAGACACCTTGCCCTGATTAAAAGCAGTGGTTCGCGCTTTCAGTTTCACGCGAATGCTGCCATCAATCCACGGTTTCTGGTTAGGGAATGTTTTTATCGTTGCTATGGGAACGACATCTTCGACGCACGTTCTAATGAACTCGCACACCGAATCAGCGTATTCGTCAATATTCCCATCTGACGCAATACGAAACATGTCCCAGTCCACGTGATGGAAGCAGTCTTGGAGTGTAGAGTCAGCTTGGTCTGACCAGCGTTGGACAGACCTCAGCGTGGGAGCCTCTTGTTTTAATTTCTGCCTGTAGGCAGGGATCAGCAAAATGGAGTCGTGGTCAGCTTTTCCGAAAGGGGGCGGGGCAGGGCCTTATATGCGTCGCGGAAGTTAGAGTAACAGTGATCCAAGGTTTTACCACCCCTGGTTGCGCAATCGATATGCTGATAAAATTTAGGGAGTCTTGTTTTCAGATTGGCTTTGTTAAAATCCCCAGCTACAATGAATGCAGCCTCCGGATAAATGTTTTCCAGTTTGCAAAGAGTTAAATAAAGTTCGTTCAGAGCCATCGATGTGTCTGCTTGGGGGGGGATATATACGGCTGTGATTATAATCGAAGAGAATTCTCTTGGAAGATAATGCGGTCTACATTTGATTGTGAGGAATTCTAAATCAGGTGAACAGAAGGATTTGAGTTCCTGTATGTTTCCTTCATCACACCATGTCCCGTTAGTCATGAGGCATACGCCCCCTCCACTCTTCTTACCAGAGAGATGTTTGTTTCTGTCGGCGCGATGCGTGGAGAAACCCGTTGGCTGTACCGCCCTGGATAGCGTTTTCCCAGTAAGCCATGTCTCCGTAAAGCAGAGAACGTTGCAGTCTCTGATATCCCTCTGGAATGCCACCCTTGCTCGGATTTCATCAACCTTGTTGTCGAGAGACTGGACATTGGCAAGAAGAATACTGGGAAGTGGTGCGCGATGTGCCCTTTTTCGGAGTCTGACGAGTACATCGTTATGTTTGGAGGAAAAAGGAGGAGGCTTGCAAGCCAAAGAAAACCATCCCAACCGTGTTGTGGGGCTTCACGGTTGGGATGGTTTTTGTGTGACCAAAATTATGGTGACCAAATACTTATTTTCCACCATAATTTGCAAATAAATTCATTAAAAATCCTACAATGTGATTTTCTGGATTTTTTTCTCATTTTGTCTGTCATAGTTGAAGTGTACCTATGATGAAAATTACAGGCCTCTCATCTTTTTAAGTGTGAGAACTTGCACAATTGGTGGCTGACTAAATACTTTTTTGCCCCACTGTATACTTCCGACGTCAACTGTAGAACATTCATCCAATGTCATCACCTGCCAACTCAGTGCATGAATGAGGTTGGATAAATTGATACTTCCCTCAGTGCACTTCACCAGGGCTCCGCTACCTTATTCTGTCACCTTCCCCAACAGAGCATCTGACCAGGACCCCTACAATCTAATTTTATCTACAGGAAACCTCCACTCATCCCATCCAACACACAAAGGAAACCCAGACAGACATGGACAGTGTATCTATTATATTCACAGACCTTGTTGAGTCCCTCCATCACCATGTGAGGCATGTGCTCATTTAGCATGGCAGGGGAGATGATGACCTCGTTGAAAGACTTGTTATCCCCCCAGAGAGCTGAGTAGGTGGGCTCCTCCTGTCCACAGCTACACACAGAGGGGCATGCTAAATTATATACGCAGCAAAATGATGTATGCATGCACATTTATACCAAAAGTAATGTCTGAGTAAAGCCAGTCTTTTCCCTCGTACAGTTTCTATCCAAATAGCATAAAACATGTCACACTAGATGTGTACTAAACTGACTGGTAGTATACACTGTCCTCACCCAACTGGACGAAAGGAATGCATGTGAGGATGCTGTTCATCAACTACAATACCGCTAAGCTCACCGCCTTGGGACTGAACTCCTCCCTATGCAACTGGGTGCTGGACTTCCTGACGGGCTGCCCCCAGGTGGTGAAGTTAGGCAACATCACCTCCTTCACACTGATCCTTAACACGGGAGCCCCACAAGGGTGCATCCTCAGTCCCCTACTGTACTCCCTGTATACCCGCGACCGGGTGGCCTCACAGTCCCAACTCCATCATCAAGTTACTGATGTGACAAGACGGTCTACAGAGAGGAGGCAGGCATTCTTACGGCGTGGTGCCAGGTAAACAACAAATCCCTCAACGTCAGCAAAACAAAGGAGCTGGTTGTGGACTTCAGGAGGAACCAGGCTGAGCACACTCCCAGCCGGCCTGGAGACGGTCAAAAAAAAGTTAATCTGCATAAACATCTAAGAAGCTGAAATGGTCAAACCACACAGACACCGTGGTGAATATGCTTCAGCGCATAAAGCGGCGGGAAGGATAATTGGTATAGATCAAGAATCAGCCACCAACCTGCACACAAAAACACATCCTCCTAAAACTTGAAAGCATTTTACAGGACACAACTCATCCCCATCACTCAAAACAGATAGATATGGGACTCTTTCATTCCAACAGCCATTAGGCTGTATAATAGAGAGTCTGTTGGTCCCTCCAGTATACAGCATATTGCACTTTCACTTTAAATGTGTAGCTATGGCACTTTGAATTAATTATTTTGTGTAGTTTCATGTAAAGTATTTTTAAGCACATGACCAAACAAATTTCCCCCGAGTGGGATAATAAAGTTGATCGTAATCTCTGAAGGAGGCACGACAGCAACTCTTCAACCTCAAGAGGCTGAAGAAATTTGGCCTGTCCCCGAGGGCCCTCAGTGTTCTTCAGGAGCACCATCGAGAGCATACGGTTGGGCTGCATCACAGCCTGGTACGGCAACTCTGCCGCCGCTGACCGCAAGGCTCTACAGAGGGTGGTACGCTCAGCCGAACGCACCATCGGGTGCACACTGCCTGCTCTCCAGGACACCTACAACACAAGGTGTCGCAGGAAGGCCAAGAAGATCATCATGGACCTCAGCCACCCGAGACACAGCCTGTTCTCCCTGATTTCAACAATCAATATAGGTGCATCATGGCAAAAACTGACAGACTGGCCAATAGCTTCTAACCCCAGATCATCAGGCTGCTGAATAGCCACCAATAGGCTGCTACCTGCTCCCCCTGCCCCTCTCCTGCCACCGGACTTCATTTGACCTCCACCGCAACAGACATTTACCCCCCCCCCCCCTGCCCCCCTCAACTCACAATGGACATTTATCATTGTTACTCACTCTATAGAGAAGTATCCTTGTTTATACACTTCACTACTTTTAACTGCAGCAGCTGTATATCATTTAAAACTAGCTGTAAATGTGTGTATACACTACAGTTCAAAAGTTTGGGGTCATTTAGAAATGAAGGCTATTCTATGTGAGAAATTGCCAAGAAACTGAAGATCTCGTACCATGCTGTGTACTACCTTCACAGAACAGCGCAAACTGGCTCCAACCAGAATAGAAAGAGTGGGAGGCCCCAGTGCACAACTGAGCAAGAGGACAAGTACATTAGAGTGTCTAGTTTGAGAAACAGACGCCTCACAGAACAAGAACAAGAATAGACTGACGAGTTTCATAAGAAAGTAATTTGTTTCTGGCCATTTTGAACCTGTAATCGAACCCACAAATGCTGATACTCAACTAGTCTAAAGGCCAGTTTTATTCCTTCTTAAATCAAAACAACAATTTTCAGCTGTGCTAACATAATTGCAAAAGTTTTTTTAAATAATCAATTAGCCTTTTAAAATGATCAACTTGGATTAGCTGACACAACGTTCCATTGGAACACAAGTGTGATAGTTGCTGATAATGGGCCTCTGTACACCTATATATATACTTTTTAAAAAATCTGCCGTTTCCAGCAACAATAGTAATTTACAACATTAACAATGTCTACACTGTACATCTGATCAATTTGATGATATTTCAAATGGACAAAAAAATTGCTTTCCTTTCAAAAACAAGGACATTTCTAAATGACCCCAAACTTTTGAACGGTAGTGTATATACAGTATATGTTGTCCTGTGATCTTTTTCTATTCTATTTTTTTAAACTTTGTATTACTACTAATATTATTTGTACTATTGTTTCACTCACTTCACTTTGACCTGCATTGTTGGTCAGAGGATTCCACAGTACCCTGAAATGAAATCTGTGACCCTGTGAATGTGACAAATAAACTTTCTTGTGCCATCATTGTAATGCCAGGGCTCTTACCATGTCTCTGCGGGGTGGTTGTGGACCACGTGGATGACCTTGCCCGGGGGGTAGAGGGGGGTGGAGGCTGACAGGGCGATGCTGAGATCACTGGGATGCAGCCAGAGACGGGTGCTGGGGGGCACGGGGGCTGTCTGGGGCTGGGGGCCGTCGTCCACAGGCAGCTCGGACTTAGGAATGCACTTAGTTCCCCCTGCAATGATCCTCCACTGGCAGGGAGATATCAGCAGTTACAACCTATACTGATAGCAGTTAGAGCACAGTGTCGATGCTTCCTTTCTGTAGAATATACAGGGTTTGATCACACACACACAGTTTGCTATCTAATTAGAAATACATGCGCTACCTTTGGCTTGTCGCTCTTCTGTAAGACTTCCAGCAGGTGGCGCCGAAACCCCTCCAACTGAGAGAGACCAATCCTATGAGACAAACAGGAGAGAAATGAGTACAGCTGTACATCATGACATACGATACTTGAAATAGGTGGGGTTTCTACATAGATGACATACCTTGGGACAAGGTCCTTTCCCAAAACGACAGAAGTGACAAACTCTTTGGAGTACTCCATGGCATCCTCACTGTAGAAACAAAACGATGAGGAGAGTCAAATCAAATGTTATTGGTCACATACACATATTTAGTAGATGTTACAGCGGGTGTAGCGAAATGCTTGTCAGAGACACAAAAAGAGAAAGAGGATGTGGAAAAAGGAAGAGCGGGTCAGAAAAACTAAGTGTTTGTCTAGTAAGAGTGTGATGTGTACTCTCTTTCCCTCCGTCACCACTGAAACTGTTGCTGCTGAATTTCCAGCCAGACCTTTTCCACACACAAAAATCACGAGCCTGATCTCATTCTAGCTAAATAATTCAACATCTCTCCACAGCAAACGTTGATGTGTAGAGGCATCAAGGCCCGCGATGAGTTGCCCTCTGATAAAAAGCATTTAAGATAGACAGTGGTGTCATAAACGGGATTGGGATCTAATCAATATCAATAGATGAGATCAGAGACAAACAGGCTAGATCACGAGTCACGACTGACAAATATGAAGAAGAACAAATATTTCAGCACAGAAAACACTGGTGTATACAGAGATGAGGCTTCTGAGTTCCCTGCTTTATGCTATAACCTAGAAACTGGAGGACTTGACAAAAGGCCTCTACCTCATCTGATCAGCACAGATAATCTAGAACCAGTTCTAACCACAAATGACCTTCTCAGAACAGCACTGGACTGGCAGAGCACTGGAACAGGGCATATGTTCACACAACCTCTTTCACTAGGAGTTCCATTGCAAATCCAGTTTGAGGGGGCTGGCCGCTTTATAGAGGTTATTCAGCTTTGCCACAAGGCAACAAAAAAAACAAGCCCCATAAGAGCCTAATATCTACTGAAAGAAACGGGCCCCATAAGAGCCTAATATCTACTGAAAGAAACGGGCCCCATAAGAGCCTAATATCTACTGAAAGAAACGAGCCCCATAAGAGCCTAATATCTACTGAAAGAAACGGGCCCCATAAGAGCCTAATATCTACTGAAAGAAACGAGCCCCATAAGAGCCTAATATCTACTGAAAGAAACGGGCCCCATAATAGAGCCTAATATCTACTGAAAGAAACGGGCCCCATAATAGAGCCTAATATCTACTGAAAGAAACGGGCCCCATAATAGAGCCTAATATCTACTGAAAGAAACGGGCCCCATAATAGAGCCTAATATCTACTGAAAGAAACGGGCCCCATAATAGAGCCTAATTAACTACTGAAAGAAACGAGCCCCATAATAGAGCCTAATATCTACTGAATGAAACGAGCCCCATAATAGAGCCTAATATCTACTGAAAGAAACGGGCCCCATAATAGAGCCTAATATCTACTGAAAGAAACGGGCCCCATAATAGAGCCTAATATCTACTGAAAGAAACGGGCCCCATAATAGAGCCTAATATCTACTGAAAGAAACGAGCCCCATAATAGAGCCTAATATCTACTGAAAGAAACGGGCCCCATAATAGAGCCTAATATCTACTGAAAGAAACGGGCCCCATAATAGAGCCTAATATCTACTGAAAGAAACGGGCCCCATAATAGAGCCTAATATCTACTGAAAGAAACGAGCCCCATAATAGAGCCTAATATCTACTGAAAGAAACGGGCCCCATAATAGAGCCTAATTAACTACTGAAAGAAACGAGCCCCATAATAGAGCCTAATATCTACTGAATGAAACGAGCCCCATAATAGAGCCTAATATCTACTGAAAGAAACGGGCCCCATAATAGAGCCTAATATCTACTGAAAGAAACGGGCCCCATAATAGAGCCTAATATCTACTGAAAGAAACGAGCCCCATAATAGAGCCTAATATCTACTGAAAGAAACGAGCCCCATAATAGAGCCTAATATC
The DNA here is from genome assembly GCF_021184085.1 of Oncorhynchus gorbuscha. Lineage (NCBI taxonomy): Eukaryota > Metazoa > Chordata > Actinopteri > Salmoniformes > Salmonidae > Oncorhynchus > Oncorhynchus gorbuscha. The sequence goes on from NC_060176.1 coordinate 10,961,892, forward strand.
TACTGAAAGAAACGAGCCCCATAACAGAGCCTAATATCTACTGAAAGAAACGAGCCCCATAACAGAGCCTAATATCTACTGAAAGAAACGAGCCCCATAACAGAGCCTAATATCTACTGAAAGAAACGAGCCCCATAACAGAGCCTAATATCTACTGAAAGAAACAAGCCCCATAATAGAGCCTAATATCTACTGAAAGAAACGAGCCCCATAATAGAGCCTAATATCTACTGAAAGAAACGAGCCCCATAATAGAGCCTAATATCTACTGAAAGAAACGAGCCCCATAATAGAGCCAAATATCTACTGAAAGAAACAAGCCCCATAATAGAGCCTAATATCTACTGAAAGATGGACATGTTACACAGTGATCTTATGACGGTTGAAGGTGAGACGTTTCAGTGTGCGTGTTGAGTATTATTGGTCATTTCTTTCACAATACAATTCCAGGCTATACAACAATGGGATATGGATGTCTGATGCAAAGTTCTCTTGATCGAGTAGGTTCTGGTGCTTTCTGTCCTGTTGCAATAGCTACAAGTGGCTACAAGCAATGGGCCGAGCAACTACATCTACCATATGGTTTGATGACATGAAGGCGGCCATATTTACCTCAGAAGGCCACCTGGTGGAGAGTAGGAGTAGCACTGCAGTGTGGGGTACTGGGGGCGGAGCAGGAAGGACAGGATGGCTGCAGTACCGGCACCAAGGGAGTGTCCCACTATCACCAGCCCGTAGTGCATGGTTCCCTTACCCTGAGAAAAACATTCGGATTAGACTTGTACACACACACACACACACACACACACACACACACACACACACACACACACACACACACACACACACACACACACACACACACACACACACACACACACACACACACACACACACACACACACACACACACACACACACACACACACTTCAACAAAATATTCAATTTCTTCTAATGCTCTGTTCCCATGAAAGTGTTAGTTATGCAAACCTATTACATTTCAACCAATATGCACAAATCCTTTCAACCACACTCCACACTGAGACATATGCACATATTCATCACTCATGTACCAAATCTCTTCCAAAGGCTTGTGACAAGATCATTTCCTGCTCCAGTTTCTTCTTAATGTACTCTGCTGAGTAAACCATCCCCTGAGAGAGGAAGAGAAGGAGGGAGGGAATAGGGGAGAGAGAGAGAGAGGCAGACTAATATTCCATTCATTTTTTCTTTGCTTCAGCATCTTTATTAAATCATTTTAATATCCACTCATTTTACATCTATAAATCCTTCCACTTTTGAGAAGTGAAATGATCCCTGTGCTTTGGGAGCACATTGGACCAATATCTCTTGGGGATGGCTTGTAACAAAGGGTGAAGAGACACCCAAGGGAACCTCTGATTTGACTAGGTCTGGCTGGGTGAATGCATTCTTACCTTGTGGCCCAGCCAGTTTCCATGCTGCTCCTCCACTGGCAGACGCTCAGAGTCCCCTGTGAGATCAGTCAGGGCATCCTAACACACACACACACACCCACCCACCCACACACACGTTATGATACTACTACATGCACTTAAAGAGATTCTCTGGTACTTTTGTAAACTTTTTAGCGACTAGTTCTGAAAGTACCACTCACGAGCCAAAAGTGGTCCCTGAAAACTGCGTACTACTTCACATGTGCAGATATGTACGCCATATTGCTCTGTCTCCCGGCAACCCAGTTGGATTACACTGGACAGGCCTATGCTAGCTGTCAGTCAGCGGCAGGTAGCCTAACGGTTAGAGCGTTGGGACAGTAACCGAAAGGTTGCTTGTTCGAATCCCCGAGTTGGAAACGTGGAAAAATCTGCCGTTCTGCCCTTGATCAAGGCAGATGTGGATTAAGGCAGCCACACAGAACCTCTCTGATTTAGTTATTGGGTTAAATGTGGAAGACACATTTCGGGTGAATGAATTCAGTTGTGCCACTGACTAGGTATCCCTTTTCCCTTTCAAATGTGAGGGAACTGAACTCATTGGTCAGAACTCGAATTGCTAGGGGGCTGGGCCACATTGGGGGAAATGTAGAGAAAATGGCACGGCACAGCTTGAAGGAAACAGTCACTTTCAAACTAGGGATTTCGTGGCTAATTGAGGTGAGACAGTAATTCTGTTCATAGATTCTGCATGTATGAATTACACATTGACACGTCTAGACCAAATCTGGAGGTTTAAAAATACTTTCTTAGTTGCCAGAGAATGTCTTTATTGGAGGAGGTGATAACAAAAGATTAAAGACAGGAGAGACAGAGAGAGAGTGTGTGTGTGTGTGTGTGTGTGTGTGTGTGTGTGTGTGTGTGTGTGTGTGTGTGTGTGTGTGTGTGTGTGTGTGTGTGTGTGTGTGTGTGTGTGTGTGTGTGTGTGTGTGTGTGTGTGTGTGTGTGTGTGTGTGTGAGAGAGAGAGAGAGAGAGAAAATGTGCTCCATTTCCTAAAGTAAAGAAAAAAATATTTTGATGTGAGAAAAATAACCATGACATTTTAAATAGATGGGTTGACGCATATTCAAGGGGAGTTCTGAATACTGCGAGCAAGTGCAACACATTCTTTCTGCTCCAGTTAAATAATATTCTCCTTTCCTTGGTTAGTGTTGGACAAGTAACCGGAAGGTTGCGAGTTCAAACCCCCGAGCTAACAAGGTACAAATATGTCGTTCTGCCCCTGAACAGGCAGTTAACCCACTGTTCCTAGGCCGTCATTGAAAATAAGAATTTGTTCTTAACTGACTTGCCTAGTTAAATAAAGGTAAAATAAAGAAAAAAATAAAGTTACCTCAAATCGTGCTGCGGAGTATAGTGATTTTACAGTACTTGTACTGCATAACATTGTATTGTGCTCCATGATTGACTGATTTGGACTTGTGACTATCTGGTCATTCACTTGTGAGTCATCGTCTGCATCCCAAATAGCACCTTTTGGCCTATATAGTGGACTGTGTAGGTTGTTGCAGTCTTTTTGGGAGGTGCCATCAACCTCTCTCTTTTTAAACACTACATGCACAACTTTCGACCAGAAGCTCTTGTCAAAAGTGTAGGGAATAGGTTGCCATTTGGGACACAAGTTTGATGACTCTCTGGTCAGTCACTTGTGAGTCATTAGTTTGTCTTACTTTGGGGGACAGGGTTCCTCGAATACTGATGACAACTTTCTTTTTCCCATGATCCACAGCCACAAAGAAAGGTGTCTCGTAAACCTACGAGGGGAGAGAGAGAGAATAGTGAGAGGTAGCAGCTAAATCTATTTATTTTGGTAACACACATCAATCAAAGTCATCGCAGAAGAACCAGCCAAGGACTATAATGATCACTTCCATCATGGAGTGTCCTGGCCTAACTCCCTCTGTGATGAGAGTCTGCAGAGTCCAGACCCTCTGCTAGCTAGCCTGCATGGTGTAGTTTAATGGATGGAAAGTCAGACTTGGGCCAGTTAATAGAGAAGTCTGCTTTACAAATTAGTCAGTGTGTTTTGAGTGCTCGTTTTCTCGATACGGCAACGTCCCTCTGCGAACAGAAAATAATTAACAGGTGGAATATTTTGGATGTGATTTGGATAGTATTTATCCAGCCAGACGATTGGCAGTGTGGTTTACTTCCCTTTGTACAGAGCAATGCAAGGCGTTATATTACATGCAAGGTGTTATATTACATATATTATTGAGGGAACTAAGTGCAATATATCAGCAAGAAGTCATTTCGAGAAACAATTCCAAGGAGAGTGATACAGCAAATTGTTGACTGACAAGACAATATGACAAATCATACACCTGTTCATCTGTACTTTGCAAATTGCTTCTACTAACACTGCATGTTGTATCTTCTGTATTCTACTCATGCCTGGTAATTGTCCAGACTGACCCCTGACCTCTAAGTCTGTCACGCGTCCATTTGGTACTCACCGCGTCGTGCCAGGATGTGTAGACAACGTGGACCTGCTTCAGCTCTTTGTCCAGGAAGTGGCGGCGGATAGCCAGGACGTTACAGCCACAACAGTTATCCTCCTCCACTGTCACTGTCTGGGACAGCCTAGAGCCAGACCCTGATGTACAGCTGAGAGAGGAGGAGGAGAAGAGAAGGAGGGAGAGAGGACAGACAAAGAGACGAGAGAGAAGAAAATGGAGAGAGGAAGAGAGAGAAAGGGGAGAGATGGAGAGAGATTACTACAATAGGTCCTTAAATTGAGTGTGTGAGTCTAAAACCCAAACGTATGTGATTCAGTGTATTTAGGTCTTTGTATCACTAGTCAAGTGGTTAGTGCGTGGGTCAGTGTTTTGTCTGAACAGTGGAACACGCTGTGTGTCAGTGCTCCATTGTTTACCCACTGTGTCAGAGAGTGGGGTCTGACCAGAGTGTTATTGTCCCAGTGGATTACCACGTTGTCAATACTGATGAATGTGAAATGTGAAACCGGTGAAAGTGCATGGGATGGGAGGGAGGCAGGCAGACTTACTGGCAGGAGCTGGCCAGGCGGCACAGCCCACACGCAGGCTTCCTTATCAGGTACATGGGCCAGCCATACGCTGCCAGGGCAAACATCATGTAGTAACACACCTCCTTGTACATGCCCATCTCCGTCTGAGGGACACACACACAATGTTAAAAATACATCCAACACAGAGACAGAGGCTACACCGCTGCCTTAGAGGTTCAATAGAAATCCACAAACACACACTCACCGAGTTCTTAAGGTCCAGGTATTTGGTGTTGCGAGTTACAGGCATTCCAGATAAGAAGGCTAAAATGTCATTGTTGGCCTGAAGGAGAAAAACAACTATTTCACACACTAATAAGACTGTCAAACACAAACAGGCCCTCCAACTCTTACCATTTTACCTGTAGCCTATCCCCCCATCCCTCTCTCTTTCTCTCTCCACACTGGTCCCCATCCCCAGTTACCTGGTCCAGGATGGCACCTCTGTTAGACCTCTGTCTCTGGCGAAGCAGCACCAGGCCAGCTATGATGTCACTAGGCACAATGTCCAGATCTCTGAAGAACTCTGCAAACAGGCTGGCCACCTCGGAATACGCATCCTAACAGGAGAGGAGAGATAGAGTTTGAACCATGAATAACCACAAGAATGGATCCCAACCATAACCATTGATTCTCACTGAATAGATTGTATCATACGGGACGTTGGGTGATGGATTGAGGAAAAATAATTATATTTCCCTCACAGACTGTGTGTCCTGGGCTCGGGTGCAGCACATGAAGAACTTCAGTCTCCTGCTCCAGCTGCTGGCTTGGCCCTCCTCTAGCCGGTGTCTGGGGAAGGGAGGTACAGCAGGATGGTTACCTTAGTGTGCTGTGCTGGGTGTGGACAGAGTAGGGTAGTAGTGTGTAGGGCAGATGGTAGTAGTGTGTAGGGAAGAGGGTACCAACCTGAGGGTGCAGGTGGTATACTCTGTAGAGATGGTAGTGTGTAGGGCAGAGGGTACCAACCTGAGGGTTTAGAGATGGTAGTGTGTAGGGCAGATCGTACCAACCTAAGGGTGTACAGACGGTAGTATGCAGGGAAGAGGGTACCAACCTAAGGATGTACAGACTGTAGTATGCAGGGATGAGGGTACCAACCTGAGGGTGTAGGTGGTGAGGTTGCGTTGGCGTCGCCGGGTGGCTTTCAGTTTGACAAATGTGCGTCCCGTGGGGTCAAAGGTACACATGAGGGTGAAGCACACGCTGAAGATCACCAGCCAATTGCACACCACAATCCCTGGGGGGAGACGGGATAGTTTTGATATATTGTGATCTTCATAACGAACCACGCAATGGTGTAAGAAAAGCTAAACATGCCCATGGGCATTTCTACTCCATGACTTTGTTTTACAAGTCCGTCCTTGTTCTCTTTGAAGATTACTCTAGTCTACAACATATTTACTCTAGTGATTGCTGCTCCCTCGTACTCCTTATCTAACTCACCCAAAGCAAGGTTCTTGGCAGTGACATCAGAGCACGGTTGGTAGTATTGGAAAAGCCAGGCGATCCCCACCACTGCATATACCAACTCCACCAACAAGATGGCTGAAAGAGAGAAAGCAGGGAGGGAAGAGAAACAACATTACTCAATATTGTGAAATTAGACAGGATACTTCAGAAAGTATTCAGACCCGTCAACTTTTTCCACATTTTGTTAAGTTACAGGCTAATTCTAAAATGGATTTAAAAAATAAATCAATCCTCAGCAATCTACACACAATACCCCATAAAACAAGTTTAGAAATGGTAGCAACATTTTTGCAAAAAAACGAAATACCTTATTTACAGTTAGCTTCTTATTTTTCAGAGTAAATAACTCACGAACACTAGAGAAGCTTTAACCAAGTTGAATCATTCCCAAAGGTTCTGTACAGCTGTAATCAGACAGCAATACATCTCACATCACAGTTTATATACATCCTACTTAAGACACTCCCTCTCTCCATCCTTAGTTTATGCCCAAGAGAAAGAAGGTAACCAGATACTAACCCTGATTACTCCCTTAAGGGGAACTGACCTCACCCCTCACCTCCTGATCTCAACCCCTCCTTCACAGATATCCATCTGTCTTCCCTATATCAACACATCTCTCTCCTCTCCTCCATCAAACACATTCCAAAGCTTTCTGGGTTGCTACAGATTCTTTCTACTCAATGCTTCGTCTCTATCATTTATTTAATATACCAATGTTCAAAGTTTAGCCGATTCCAACATTACATAAGTATTCGGAACATTTTCTATGAGACTCAAAATTGAGCACAGCTGCATCCTGTTTCCATTTATCATCCCTGAGATGTTTCTACAACTTGATTGGAGTCCACCTGTGGTAAAATCAATTGATTGGACATGATTTGGAAAAGGCACACACCTGTCTATATACGGACCCATAGTGCATGTCATAGCAAAAACCAAGACATGAGGTCGAAGGACATGAGCTCCGAGACAGGATTGTGTCAAGGCACAGATCTGGGGAATAAAATCAAATAATTTCTGCAGCATTGAATGTCCAAAAACAGTGGCCTTCATCATTCTTAAATGGCAGAAGTTTGGAACCGCCAAGACCCTCCCTAGAGCTGTCCGTCCAGCCAAACTGAACAATCGGAGGAGAAGGGCCTTAGTCAAGGAGGTGACTAAGAACCCAATGTTCACTCCTCTGTGGAGATGGGAGAACCATCCAGAAGGACAACCATCTCTGCAGCACTCCATCAATCAGGCATTTATGGTAGAGTGGGCAGATGGAAGCCACTCCTCAGTAAAAGGCACATGACAGCCCGCTTGGAGTTTGCTGAAAGGCACCTAAAAAGACTCTCAAACCATGAGAAGCAAGATTTTTTGCCTGAATGCAAAGCGCCACTTCTGGAAGAAACCTGGCACCATCCCTACGGTGAAGCATGGTGGTGGCAGCATCATGCTGTGGGAATGTTTTTCAGTGGCAGGGACTGGGAGACTAGTCAGGATCGAGGCAAAGACGAACAGAGCAAAGTACAGAGAGATCCTTGATGAAAAACTGCTCCAGAGCGCGCAGGACCTCAGACTGGGGCGAAGGTTCACCTTCCAACAGGACGACGACCCTAAGCACACAGCCAAGACAAAGCAGGAGTGGATTCGGGACAAGTCTCAATGTCCTTGAGTGGCCCAGCCAGAGCCCGGACTTGAACCCGATCAAACTTCTCTGAAGAGACCCGAAAATAGCTGTGCAGGAACGCTCCCCATCCAACCTATAGCTTGAGATCTGCAGGAAATGGGAGAAACTCCCGAAATAAAGATGTGACAAGCTTGTAGAGTCATACACAAGAAGACTTGATGCTATGATCATTGCCAAATGTGCTTCAACAAAGTACTGAGTAAAGGGTCTGAAAACTTAAATAAAATGTAATATTTCCGTTTAGAGTTTTTAAATAAATTAATAAACATTTCTAAAAATCTGTTTTTGCTTTGTCATTATGAGGGAAAAAAACAATTGAATCAGTTTAAGGAAAATACTAACATAATCAAATGTGGAAAAGTCAAGGGGTCTGAATACTTTCCGAAGGCACTGTATGTTAAGCATGACATGCATAAAGTGGGGCAAAAAGTATTTAGTCAGCCACCAACTGTGCAAGTTCTCCCACTTAAAAAGATGAGGCCTGTAATTTTCATCAGAGGTACACTTCAACTATGACAGGCAAAATGAGAAGAAAAAAAATCCAGAAAATCACATTGTAGGATTTTTAATTAATTTATTTACAAATTATGGTGGATAATAAGTATTTGGTCAATAACAAAAGTTACTCAATACTTTGTTATATACCATTTGTTGGCAATGACAGAGATCAAACGTTTTCTGTCTTCACAAGGTTTTCACACACTGTTGCTGGTATTTTGGCCCATTCCTCCATGCAGATCTCCTCTAAAGCAGTGATGTTTTGGAGCTGTTGCTGGGCAACACGGACTTTCAACTCCCTCCAAAGATTTTCTATTTTCTAGATTTTCTGGCTAGGCCACTCCATGACCTTGAAATGCTTCTTAAGAAGCCACTCATTCGTTGCCCGGGTGGTGTGTTTGGGATCATTGTCATGCTGAAAACCCCAGCCAAGTTTCATCTTCAATGCCCTTGCTGATGGAAGGAGGTTTCACTCAAAATCTCACGATACATGGCTCCATTCATTCTTTCCTTTACACGGATCAGTTGTCCACCCCCATGCTTCACAGTAGGTATGGTGTTCTTTGGATGCAACTCAGCATTCTTCAACGAGTTGAATTTTTACCAAAAAGGTATATTTTGGTTTCATCTGACCATATGACATTCTCCCAACCTTCTTCTGGATCATCCAAATGCTCTCTAGCAAACTTCAGACGGGCCTGGACATGTACTGGCTTAAGCAGGACGACACATCTGGCACTGCAGGATTTGAGTCCCTGGCGGAGTAGTGTGTTACTGATGGTAGGCTTTGTTACTTTGGTCCCAGCTCTCTGCAGGTCATTCACTAGGTCCCCCCGTGTGGTTCTGGGATTTTTGCTCACCGTTCTTGTGATCATTTTGACCCCATGGGGTGAGATCTTGTGAGATCTTCCTAATAATTGCTCCCACAGTTGATTTCTTCAAACCAAGCTGCTTGCCTATTGAAGATTCAGTCTTCCCAGCCTGGTGCAGGTCTACAATTGTATTTCTGGTGTCCTTTGACAGCTCTTTGGTCTTGGCCATAGTGGAGTTTGGAGTGTGACTGTTTGAGGTTGTGGACAGGTGTCTTTTATACTGATAACAAGTTCAAACAGGTGCCATTAATACAGGTAACGAGTGGAGGACAGAGGAGCCTCTTAAAGAAGTTGTTACAGGTCTGTGAGAGCCAGAAATCTTGCTTGTTTGTAGGTGACCAAATACTTATTTTCCACCATAATTTGCAAATCAATTCATAAAAAATCCTACAATGTGATTTTCTGGATTTTTCCCCCTCATTTTGTCTGTCATAGTTGAAGTGTGCCTATGATGAAAATTACAGGCCTCTCTCGTCTTTTTAAGTGGGAGAACTTGTATAATTGGTGGCTGACTAAATACTTTTTTGCCCCACTGTACATACATATATATAGTGTGTCTGTGATAACATGCTGGTGTGTCTTACCTAGTCGTATGTAGATGACATATTGCACAGCTTCTCTGGGTTGTGTGTAGAGGATGCTGCCTCTCATACTGAGCCATATGATAGCACTCTCACAGATCAGGCAGCTGACCAAGATGCCCAGGTACCCCCGGCCATGGTCCACTAGGGTGACCGAGCAGGACTGGTCCGAGCCATAGGGCAGGCCGAACAGAACCACAGACAGAACCACCAGCCTGGGAGGGGGAGAGAGGGGCATGGTCCCACAGATGACACACCCATGGTTCAGACAATATTTTTTGGGGTAAATATTCCATCTCATATACAGCTTCATACTTTTAGCTTGGTGAGGGGACTCCGGACCACAGACAGACACAGGAACATACACTCACAGAGAAAAACATCAAAACGCAGTACTCACCAGATGCAGTGCAGTAGAAAGAGGAAGAGGGCGGGCAGCACTAGGTCATCACTGCCAACTGACCAGCGCCGCCGAAACATCACCATACCAGGCATCACTGCCCTGTGAGGGAGAGAGGAAGAACAGCACATTACGACACAAATCTTCACAACCTTGAACAAAAGAGCGCTTAAAATAGTGGTTTAACACACACCCTTGGCTTTAACAAATCCTGCCCACAGTACCCAGCATCGCTGCCCTCTGAGAAAGCAAGAGAGGACGAGAAATGTAAAAAAAGCAATGTCCACATCATGGCGTGATCAAAAGGCCAGACCCTCTTTCCCCACTGACCAGCTTTCATAATAGCCAAGAATTCCTCAAAGCTCTGCAGCATCAGTCAGACTATAGAAGAACTATCAGTACGCTCTGTTTCTTCTCACAATGAAACTCTTCAGATGGAAAGAGAGAGGTGAAATGGAAATATGGAGGTAAAGAGAGTGTGAGAGGGAGACAGTGGGATAATGGCTAAGATAGTTTATGTGGATAATGTGGCCCAGGTAAATGAGAGAGGACTTGTTTTAATGGGTCTGTTTGTTACCATATGCTCTGGTAACATGAACACCCCTTTTCATTCTTCCCTTCATCCAAAAGGGCAGTCGAAAACAAGTCACGTGCCTTAGGCCTAAATTGAACTGAAGTAAAAGAGAGGGAGAGCGTGAGGGATCTGGAGAGGTGGCTAGCCTTAGCTTATAGTGGTATTCCGTTAGCATATTTGGTCAAAACAGAAGCAAAGTCTACTGTTACAAAACACATGGGTAGCAGATGGTTAAAACCGTGTAAGGAACACCTAGTGTAACAGTGTACCAAGTTTGTGACTAATTTTTATAGAGAATTTAAATAAAGCGTGGGGGCAGGGATCCTAAAACTGCATAAAGTCGGCAACTACATATTCCATGATTTTCAAGACAACTATGTCTAGTGTATGCTTCAATAAAGGCTGGGTAAAACAGTGGGACAGGTTTATATGGTCTCACTACAGGTTAGGACAACATTACTGCTCTGCCACATGGCTTCCTGTGGGTGTGATTCACATTATAGAGAAGAGGGAAGGAGGGGAATGAGAGAAGAGGGGAAAAAAGGAATAAGAGTAAATCCCTTGTCATTTAGGCCAAAACAAAAAATTAGATTAATGAAATATAGCAGGTGCCACAATGTAAGAGGTCTGTCCTCTACCACTTGAGACAGTGACATCATCACTCCAAACCCTCCTCTCCTCCAGGCCGTGTGTTATAGCCTAGATACAGGTTGCAGTCCCCATGGGAATCTTACCAGTGGAACACACTACCACTTTAATTGGAAAGGCTATATTAATAGGATCAGTGAAGCAGCACACTCTCCCATACCAATAAGCCAATATGTTTTTATTGAATCTGATTAGGCCTAGATTTAGAAAAGTCTGGGACAGGTATTGACGGAGGAGATGACTGAGGAGAAGGCTCCCGGGTGGCGCAGCATTCTAAGGCACTGCATCTCAGTGCTAGAGGTGTCACTAGACACCCTGGTTCAAATCCAGGCTGTATCACAACAGACCGTGATTGGGAGTCCCATAGGGTGGCGCACAATTGGCCCAGCGTCTTCTGGGTTTGGCCGGTGTAGGCAGTCATTGTAAATAAGAATTTGTTCTTAACTGAACTGCCTAGTAAAATAAAGGTGAAATAAAAATAAAATTGTAGGGAGAAGCAGTTTCTGTTCTCAAACCCCTAACTGTCCCTTCATCTTTCAGAAAGTATATTAGGTTACATATTAACTATTATCATTGCTTGCCTTTTTTTTTTGTAAGCCCAAGTACTACAACACAGGCTGATCCATACTCCTTGGTTTGGCTGTACTCCATTAGTGCTCATACTGACAACACCCAGCTCATCTCACAGTAATATCCACTGTCCAACTCCAAGCCCTCCCATATGGCAGTGACCTCCCCAGAGCCCACTCAAGCAGTGTTCCGCCGTCCAGTGACCTCTGCTGAAATAGGGTTTTCTACTGTAGCTTCAAAACGAGGATATTAATCATTCTCAGTGTATGTCTTAAACCCACAGGCCACCACATGCGCTTAGCATAGGGCATCCATCACCCTAGAGATGTGTAAGACACTGGGTAAACATTTATCAAATGCACTTAGGTAGGTAGAACTGGGGTTCTGTTGAATTTGAAAACTTTTGAAAGCATTTTCTTTCGTGGTGTAACATGAAGAAATAATTGAGAAATATTGTAGGGATATAATAATGAGCCATTTTATTCAACAGACTCAGCATCAACAACATGGCAGGAAAGCTAAGTGATACTAAGAGACTCAGCGAGACTAAGAGGCTTCCAGGTCATAAAGACCTCAAAGAAGAACATTTTAGGAATGTGGATGGCACCTTCAGCTTGGAAATGCAGAGACCATATTAAGCTGTTAGAAATGTCCCAAAACCAGTTGAAGAGAGAACATACAGTACCAGTCAAAGGTTTGCACAGTCCTACTCATTCCAGGGTTTCTCTTTATTTTTTTAAACAATTTTCTACATTGTAGAATAGTGAAGACATCATAACTATTACATTTCACACATGGAATCATGTAGTATAAAATAAAAATTAAAGTGTTAAAACAAATCAAAATATATTTGATACATTTGAGATTCTTCAAAGTAGCCACCCTTCGTCTTGATGACAGCTTTGCACACTCTTAGCATTCTCTCAACCAGTTTCATGAGGTAGCCCCCCGGAATGCATTTCAATTCACAGGTGTGACTTGTTAAGTTAATTTGTGGAATGTTTTTCCTTCTTAAGCCGTTTGAGCCAATCAGTTGTGATGTGACAAGGTAGTGTTGGTATACAGAAAGTTGCCCTATTTGGTAAAAGACCAAATCCATATTATGGCAAGAACAGCTCAAATGAGCAAAGAGAAACGACAGTCCGTTAAAATAATGTCTTTATCGTGTTCCTTTGGGGAAATGTAGTATTGTGTAAGTGGTTTCAGGCCACTCTGCAAGACAGTTCTCTATTTTCTGTCAACTGTGAGTCATAGAATCTCTCACTACTACAATCTATTCTAATTTGGATCTGTGAATCTAATTTGGATCTGTGAATCCAACTAACATGTGTTTTGTGGAATGTTTGTATGACAAGTCCCTGCATGTGAGAAATGTTTTGTTCCCCACACAGCACACCCAGAGGAACCACTTCAGCATAATGCTTTGTCTGTCCAGTGACGTCACTCAAAACCCTTTCCTGTATTAAAATGACCTAGTGGCCTCATGGGTGGAATATTAACATTTTCACAATTTCATAACTTTAATTTCACATACATACATACATACATACATACATACATACATACATACATACATACATACATACATACATACATACATACATACAGCTCAAAAAAATAAAGGGTACACTAAAATAACACATCCTAGATCTGAATTAATGAAATTCTTATTAAATACCTTTTTCTTTACATAGTTGAATGTGCTGACAACAAAATCACAAAAATGATCAATGGAAATCAAATTTATCAACCCATGGAGGTCTGGATTTGGAGTTACACTCGAAATTAAAGTGGAAAACCACACTACAGGCTGATCCAAGTTTGATGTAATGTCCTTAAAACAAGTCAAAATGTATGACCTCCCTACAAAGCCTGGGCATGCTCCTGATGAGGTGGCGGATGGTCTCCTGAGGGATCTCCTCCCAGACCTGGACTAAAGCATCCGCCAACTCCTGGACAGTCTGTGGTACAACGTGGCGTTAGTTGATGGAGCGAGACATGATGTCCCAGATGTGCTCAATTGGATTCAGGTCTGGGGAACGGGCGGGCCAGTCCATAGCATCAATGCCTTCCTCTTGCAGGAACTGCTGACACACTCCAGCCACATGAGGTCTAGCATTGTCTTGCATTAGGAGGAACCCAGGGCCAACCGCACCAGCATATGGTCTCACAAGGTGTCTGAGGATCTCATCTCGGGACCTAATGGCAGTCAGGCTACCTCTGACATGGAAGGCTGTGCGGCCCCCCAAATAAATGCCACCCCACACCATGACTGACCCACCGCCAAACCGGTCATGCTGGAGGATGTTGCAGGCAGCAGAACGTTCTCCACGGTGTCTCCAGACTGTCACATGTGCTCAGTGTGAACCGGTTTTCATCTGTGAAGAGCACAGGGCGCCAATCTTGGTGTTCTCTGGCAAATGCCAAACGTCCTGCACGGTGTTGGGCTGTAAGCACAACCCCCACCTGTGGACGTCGGGCCCTCATACCACCCTCATGGAGGCTGTTTCTGACCGTTTGAGCAGACACATGCACATTTGTGGCCTGCTAGAGGTCATTTTGCAGGGCTCTGGCAGTGCTCCTCCTGCTCCTCCTTGCACAAAGGCAGAGGTCCTGCTGCTGGGTTGTTGCCCTCCTACGGCCTCCTCCACGTCTCCTGATGTACTGGCCTGTCTCCTGGTAGCACCTCCATGCTCTGGACACTACGCTGACAGACACAGCAAACCTTGTCACATCTCATTTTGATCTATCAAATAACTGATGGACACAGTAATATTTCAGTAGTGAAATTAGGTTTATTGGATTAACAGAACATTTGCAATATGAATCATAACAAAATTAGACCGGTGCATAAATTTGGGCACCCCAATAGAAAAATCACATCAATATTTAGTAGAGCCTCCTTTTGCTAAAATAACAGCCTCTAGACGCTTCCCATAGCCTCTAATGAGTGTCTGGATTCTGGATGAAGGTATTTTGGACCATTCCTCCTTGCAAAACATCTCCAGTTCAGTTAGGTTTGATGGTTGCCGAGCATAGACAGCCCGCTTCAAATCATCCCACAGATTCTCAGATTCTCTTGCACCCCAGTATCTACCTGCACATCATAATCTGCACATATATCACTCCAGTATTAATGCTAAATTGTAATTATTTTCACCTCTATGGACAATTTACTGCCACCTCTATGGACAATTTACTGCCGACCTCCCTACATCTGCACACACTGTACAAATATCTATTTTTATTTTCTGTTATTGACTGTACGTTTGTTTGTGTTTTTGTTCTTGGTCGCACAGCTATGCTTCATCTTGGCCAGGTCGCAGTTTTAAATGAGAACTTGTTCTCACCTAGCCTACCTTGTTAAATAATGTTTTTTTGCCCATACAGATGGGTAAAGTCATGTTCACAATTAACTATTTTACACGGCCATTTGTTTAGTGAGCTATACTACATTTGACAGTAGGTTTAACACCGGATCCCTATTTCACATACTAGTTACAGCAGGTTTATTGTGCCAAGCGTGTTTATGCAGCACATTAAACCAAACTGTTCCTGTCTCATACAGCATTTTGAGTCTAACTGCGGCAGTCTCCACGTGCCATTTGCATCAGGTCAAGTGTAAGTGGGTCACACAGTGATGCTTCATGTTTAAGTTTGGTAAGCAAACATCTTGCCTCCCTCGCTCTCTCCGTTTTAGGCCAACTCAGGAGGGTTCGCCCATAAAAGCAAATAGACGGTCTCTGGACCTTAGCACATCTCTGCAAACACAGAGAGCAATACAACTGGTTTGAAAATAAACAATCCAGGTTATCACTCCCATTACTGTCATAAAGCTCTAAATGGTGTTATTTGTAATGCTTTCCTTCAGGTGAGGTTAGAAAAAGGCTGCTCTCATATAGACTAGGCCTACTATTAAATCAAACATTACAGAGAAAATTCATTTTCAAAAAGCTTGGTAAAATCAGGTTAACTTCTTATCAAACACACTGCCTATCACCCTAGGTGGCCTTTTACCTGATAGAAAATCATCATAGTAGAGTAATTGAGGCTATGACCCACACCCACCCACTCCAAACCATCAGCACCAACTTGGACCCACATTTAATTTCACAGCCATTTGAGGCCTGATGAATTTGAGGAGGTAGGATAGATGGAGGTATATTGGTAAGTAATTTGATGTGTGATTAGTAGATTAGTTATTTAAATGCAGTCCAATTATCCCCAGTCCAATGCTTCAGCCTCTCTGTCGGTATGGCTGGTTGACATTCTTTGACACTTAATCTGAAAGCTAGCTCTCATTGCAATGCCTTTGGAGGGGACTGTGTATATGGTGGTATCTAGAATTATTGGATCCCTTGATAAAGACAAGCCCAAAAAAATACAGTATAAAAATACTGAGCTATATTGTGTGCCTCAAAAATACAAACAATTGTATGACCTAAAAATATAATTTCCCAAAGAGATTTTGTTGAATAAGTAATAAAATAAAAAAATCGGAAAGAAAAAGGGCTCAAAATTATTGGATCTATCGGTTTTCAAAAATCCAGCACCCTCCAAGGATAACGTTGAGCCTTTTTCTAAACTGTTTTATAGGATTGGAGAAACCATTGGGATTGATCATAGACCATTCCTCCATACAGAATCCTTCTATATCCTTCCTCTATACTTATGGACTTATGTGTGCTTGGGGTCAATGTCTTGCTGGAAGATTCACAAGTTTCAGTCTCCTGGCAGAGGCAACCAGGATTTTGGTTAAAACGTCATGGTACTTGATAAAATTCTTGATGTTATTGACCTTATTCAGTGCCCCTGGAGATTGCTAAACAGCATTGGAATTTGGATTGGAACCGGTGCTATGGGTCATTTCCATGTAAAATACTCATGAGCACCAACATGTTAGTTTTCATTTGACATGCTCCTATGAACTTGTCAAATGAAAACTATGAGTTATATATATATATATATATATATAGTAGAAAAGGCCCATGGAGTTGGTGGAATACTCCTTTAATTCATTGCCATTTACTCAGCTGGGCCAGGGGCGCTTTAATTAGGTCAGGTGGAAATGTCCTACAGATCTCAACTCCATAAAAGGAGGAAATTGCCATCGCCTGATCTCGCTGCTTTCTCTTCCCTAAATCCATCTGATCCAGAAGTTCTGTGCGTCCATGAATCCACGTAAGTCCACCGACTCTTACCTTTCATCTGAATGATCTGTGGTGATCGGGAGAGTGGGCCATTCAGTTATTGTTATCACCGCGGAGCGCGGCTTGGAGCGCACGCTTCAAACATATTGTGTAATGTGAATTGTTAATAATGACTGCTATGATTTGATCTTTGATTATGAATTTGATTGTATACATGTTATTTGTTTCCTTTGTGATGCAGCACAGACTACCAGTAAATATACCACTTTATGGTTAAAGGAATTCCTGCCTCAGTCTCATACATTCCTCTGTCACCTGACCACCTGTTCACCTTCACTGTCAGTCATCCTACCTGTCCAGCAACCCACACAGATTCCACTAATCTTTCATAAATATATATATGAGAAATTAAGGAATATATTTTTTATGTAAACGTTACCCTAAAAAAATGGATAAACAAAGGCGTCAATTTCTTGTCAAACATATGAAAAATGAGTCTTAGAAAACATCTACCAGAAAAAGTCTTAAAAGAGTATCATAAAAACACAAAACACATTTACACTGAACAAAAATATAAACACGTGTCCCATGTTTCATGAGCTGAAATAAAAGATCCTAAAAATGTTCCATACACACAAGTTAATTTCTCATATTTTGTGCAGAAATGTTTACATCCCCGTTAGTAAGCATTTGTAATTTGCCAGGCTAATCCATCCACCTGACAGGTGTGGCATTTCAAGAAGCTGATTAAACAGCTCGATCATTACACATGTGTACCTTGTGCTGGAGACAATAATAGGCCACTCTAAAATGTGCAGTTTTGTCATACAACACAATGCCACAGATGTCTCAAGTTGAGGGAGCATGCAATTGGCATGCTGACTACAGGAATGTCCACCAAAGCCATTGCCAGAGAATTTAATGTTCATTTCTTTACCATAAGCCACCTCCAACGTTGTTTTAGAGAATTTGGCAGTACGTCCAACCGGCCTCATAACTGCAGGCCACGTGTAACATGCCAGCCCAAGACCTCCACATCCAGCTTCTTCACCTGCGGGATCATCAGAGACAAGCCACCGGACACCTGCACAACTTAAGAATTTCTGCACATGTCGCGTGGTTCGTTCTGCGTTGTTGTGTACTTTTAATTAGGACGCTGCCACAACTGAAGTTCTGCTAGTGGAATTATTTTTATTTGCCCTGAACACGAAGAGACAACACACATTATGTTAACCCTTGGCACAGTCCTAGCTCTCAGGCACCTTGCTAGCCAAAGGTCAGGCAAAAGAGAACAATAAGGGGGTACGGAAATACAGATAACCCGCAATGGGCAAAAACAAAATATACAAGACTGTTACAATCACATGTACAATATTGATATGAAAAAGTGTTTGTACACCAAAGAAAAACATTAGCTATGCAGCTGTAATTAAATAACACTATTATTATCATCATCCCCTCTTGACCTGGCCTATTTGAATTGGTCTTTGTGTGCAATTTGGGGCATAATCTAGGGGAACAACATCACACTGGTACACACACACACGCACACACACTGTCAGAAACATCACAGGGAACCTCATCTGCATGCATGTTGTCCTCCCCAGGTCTTGACCTGACTGCAGTTCAGTGTCTTAATTCACTTCTGTGGGGAAATGCTCACCTTTGATGGCCACTGGCACGTTGCTTGTACCGGGAAGATTGCAGACCGCGTGTATGGTATGGGAGAGCGGTATACTCACCCATATGTCAACATTGTGAACAGAGTGCCCCATGGTGGCGGTGGGGTTACGGTATGGGCGGGCATAAGCTACGGACAATGAACACAACTGTATTTTATCAATGGCAATTTCAATGCACAGAGATACTGTGACGAGATCCTGAGGCCCATCGTTGTGCCATTCATCCGCCGCATGACAATGCACAGAGATACTGTGACGAGATCCTGAGGCCCATCGTTGTGCCATTCATCCGCCGCATGACAATGCACAGAGATACTGTGACGAGATCCTGAGGCCCATCGTTGTGCCATTCATCCGCCGCATGACAATGCACAGAGATACTGTGACGAGATCCTGAGGCCCATCGTTGTGCCATTCATCGGCCGCATGACAACGCACAGCCCCATGTCACAAGGATCTGTTCACAATTCCTGGAAACTGAAAATATCCCAGTTTTTCCATGGCCTGCATACTCACCAGACATGTCACCCACTGAGCATGTTTGGGATGCTCTGGATCGATGTGTACAACAGCGTGTTCAACTTCCCACCAATATCCAGCAATTTCACAGTCAGTAAAGAGGAGTGGGACAACATTCCACAGACCACAATCAACAGCCTGATCAACTCTATGCTAAGGAGATGTGTCACGCTGCATGAGGCAAATGGTGGTCACACCAGATACGTACTAGTTTGCTGATCCATGCCCCAAATTAGATTTTTTTAAGTATCTTTTAACAGATGCATATCTGTATTCACATTCAGGTGAAATCCATAGATTAGGGTCCAATTCATTAAAATTGCCTGATATCCTTATCTGAACTGTAACTCAGTAAAATCTTTGAAATTGTTGCATTTATATTTTTGTTCAGTAGTTTAAGAAACATTGCCTTGTGCCTTAAAATTCCATTACCAAAACCCCACATATCTTTTAGATATTTTCAAATATTTCTCCCTCATGAGAAGGGAGGATAATTAAAAAGTTCACAGAAGTAAGAAGGTAGAGACCTATCAACTAGCTAGTGTTTTTACTATGATAAATTTTGTTTATGAATGATTTGGTTATTAAAAACTGAAATTGTGTTACCAAATCGGTAACAGAATATCTGCAATTAAACTGGCTACACTGGGAAATCCTAACAGTCACAAACCACAGTTGCTACCGTCCTCCCTTCCACTGCCATACTGTTATGTTCAGCTGATAACGGTTTTCTTTCTATTTCTGTCATCTGGTCATCAAAGAAAAAATGTGAAAACTCTGGACAACCCCTACCGGCAGGTAGCCTAGCGGTGAAGAGTGTTGGGCCAGTAACAGAAAGGTCGCTGGTTCAAAATGGCGGAGTGATTTCTGCATATTGCACCCTTAAATGTGAAAGACACATTTTGGTTGAATGCATTCATTTGTGCAACTGACCACGTACCTCGCTCTCCAATGCATGTCACCTCTCCCAGCTCTTACTGACATCTACCCAGGACCTCCCTCTCATTCCATTTACTGGAACCAGCATCTTCACCCACTGAGCACCGACCGACACCGGACAGAGTTGTCAGTCCACCCTGGCCTTGATTTCAATGTCCACAGTCATAGTTTTTTGGTCCAGTCTGGAGCAGAGTTTATTTCAACACAGACATCTGGACCAACCTTCATCTGGCCTAAACATAGATGTCCATGATTGGGTCAGATTTGGTCCAGTCCGGACCAAATCTGAACCAATCATAGACATCTATGTGTCGCAGGTTTGGACAGTAGAGTACAGTAGAGTAAAGAAAAGTAGAGATTAGAGTATAATGTAGTACTCTAATTTCTGGTATTGTATTGAACACAGCTGTACTGAGAGTTTTTCAAACTCAAGGTGTCATGTCACAGCTGACACCCCATTCTTTCTGAAGACATCTTTGAATTTGGAGCAGACATTTTTTGGAAAAGAAATATCACTCAGCTTGTGACCATTTACCTCAATGATGTTACCATCTTTGCTTAGGTCTTTCAATGTGGTTTTGTAAAATGTTCAGTGTACATTTGTTGAATTACACCTTGTGCATAGAGTTGTATGGGTTGATAAACTTTAAAATCAATAGTTTTTGTTTGGCATACATTTTAATTGGGTTTGCCCTTCGAAAGAACAATGCATATGCAGAAAATACCTCATTCTGTAAAATATGTTGGTGGATCTTTGACACTCGGGAGGCAGTGTACTTCAATTTCATAAAACATTTTAGAAAAAAGGCTTAGTGTCGTTATCCTCATAATGGGAGGACTTTTGTTACACTTTCAAGTAAGTTATTTAGAGAAAACACTGACAACTGTAATAATACATTTGATCCAATACCTCTAATAAATCCTTAAATACAGTAATGCAATTTCTTCTCATAAATCAGGGAGAAACCACACGGTTCTATGCAACAGGAAGGTTCTATTTTCTCTGTCCAGGCTCAGACATCAAAATGAATATATATAAAAACTCCCAGTAATTTATTGGGTAAATCACCAACGTTTCGGATGCAGAGTTAATATATTGTGTGCAACTATTTTATATCTTATAATTTATTCTCCGTTAGTCAGCACCTCTACATAAAATAATGTTCACTGGGTGTCCACCAGCTCATGTTTTTTTTATCAGACTTAAAAGACAGAGACTTCACTGCACATAGTGCATAATGAGTACAAACAAACAAGTGTTCTACACAATCTGAACTTCATATTTACACACACACACACACACACATCCAAATGCATATACTATCACACAAAGTCACAGAATAGAGTGTGGAGCGAGGAGAGGTGAAAGGGATTGAGTGGGCGGGAGTGTGAGCGAAAGACAGAGAAAGAGGCAGAGGGAGAGTGGGAGTGAGTGGCACATGGCTTTCAGTCTAAAAAAGGGAAAGAGCGGCATGAAGCCAAAACCAGAACCTGGATTAGCTAGATAAAGAATGGGGAGGAAATGTAGGTTTCTTCACTGTGGAAATGGTGCAAACGCTTGACACTGTTTTTGCGGTCACAAACGTCTTCTAAAATATGAATAGACAATGAGCGTGTGGGTAGAGTGAGAAGTAGTGAGTCCAGGGAGAAAGATGGATGGATAAAGCAAATAGACGAGACAGGAAAAGAGGGAGAGACAGGCCAGAGATTTCATGTTAAAGGTAGGCTGGATGGTGCATGGAAGAGGATGTCGTAATAAAAGAGGTGAAGGAGGAAAATGGAGGAGTAGGCCTACTAGGAGAAGAACGTGTGATGAGTATGTAGGAACTCACAAGAGAGAAGCTCTGTGTATAGTGTGACACTGACCCAGGCAGAAAGGGAGAGAGCTGCACATGGAGGCTGGAGCAGACGGGTACAGGGCTGGAAGCCGAGAGACAGAGGGAGGGAGAGACAGGGCCCTGCTGCAACTGCACTGCTCTGCCAGCCTGGGTTAACATCCCCCTGTGGACTCTCAATAATGTCCCGATCTCTCCCCTATTCATGCCGAACACCTCACCAATACACTTCACCCCTAATATCCTCCTCAGTCCTCACACCGCAAGGCTGGGCTCGCAAAATACACAACGCACTGGGAGTTTTCCCCCTATGCTTCCACAAACACCGGTGTCCTTTCACCACCACACACTAGAACAAATACAGTATGTGGCATTCAGTCAGGTCCATAATTATTGGCACCCTTGATAAAGATGAGGAAAAAAGACTGATCCCTCCCAATGTGTTCTCATATCTCAAAACATTTAAACAAAAAGGCTCAATGCTGTTATTCTCACAGGGTGAGGTATTGACAACAGGGGAAGCAATCATTTTGACCACCTTTTTTAGAAGAAATATTACTTGTTAAACTAAATATATTTCTCTTGAGAAAATGCATTTGCAATAAATAATATAATTTCCCTCAAAAATGTTGCATACAATACAGCTCAGTATTTGTATACATTTATTTAATAGTATTTTCTTCTGCAAAATGTTTGGTCCTAATGTATGACCATATGTGACTTGATAAGCTCCTAATAAACTGTAGCGGTAAATTACTTCACAAGTTAATCATTTACAGTCTTTTTGTAGTCCAAAAATGCCATGACCATCACAGTACTCCAGATAAAACCTCTCCCTCTTTTAATACAAAAAACATCAATGACATACATTATATGTGGTTTGTCACATTGAGGCTGTCAAAAAGAGGCACCCTATTCCCTTTATAGTGCACTACTTTTGACCAGGGTTTGTAGGGCTCTATAGAGAATATGGTGCCATTTCAGACACACTTTGTGAAAGACACAGCCGTCAGGAGAGGAGAGGAGGAGTGGAGAGGTACTCTGTGGGGGTTGGGGAGTCAGCAGGGAGGGAGTAAGTGGAAGCAGGTGTAAACAAAACGGACAGTATTCTGTTGTACTGTGGCTAGGAACCTCTTAGCCCCCTACTATAGATGTAATGGTTTATTAGGCTTTTAAATGGTTAGGTTTGTCAAACAGGGACACCAGGTTTCTGTCTGAGAAAAGCAGTTTCATTTATAATATGGCCATACCACCAGTGTGATCTTTCCCATATTAGATTTAATCTTATGTTGGAGAAATCCTTGTAGATTGTTGTCATGAAGTCCAGAATGTGACACTTGTATGTTGTGATGGGAATTATTGGCTAGGGAGTAGTTGCTGTGATATGAGCAAAGCAAAATCTCAATAGCACCTCTACTGGAAACAGATCTGTGCGTGTGCAACATGAATGTACATCTCACACATACACACTCCAGTCTCATCCCAGGTATTGAAATCAAGCTTGTTCCATAAACGTTTGGAAAGAGGTTGAGAAGGAAAAAGTAAAGAAAACCTGTCCTCTTCTCACTGCTAAGATAGAGAAGCAGCAGAGCCACAGTACTGCAGCGTAATTATTTGTCCAAATGGAACGTTTTTCAACTGTACTGATCAAAAATATAAAACGCAACATGCGCTAAAAGATCCCAAACATTTTTCATATGCACAAAAAGCTTATTTCTCTCAACTTTGGTGCAGAAATTTGTTTACATCCCTGTTAGTGAGTATTTCTAATTTGCCAAATTAATCCATCCACCTGACAGGTGTGACATTTCAAGAAGCTGATGAAACAGCTTGATCATTACACAGGTGTACCTTGTGCTGGGGGCAATAAAAGGCCACTAAAATGTGCAGTTTTGTCACAACACAATGCCACAGTTGAGGGAACGTGCAGTTGTGACTGTAGGAATATCCACCAAAGCTGTTGCCAGAGAATTGAATGTTAATTTCTCTACCATTAGCCGCTACCAACGTTGTTTTAGAGAATTTGGCAGAACATCCAACCAGCCTCACAACCGCAGACCACGTGTAACCACTCCACCACAGGACCACCACATCCAGCTTCTTCACCTGCGGGATCATCGGAGACCAGCCTCCCGGACAGCTGATGTAACTGTGGGTTTGCACAACCAAAGAGTTTCTGCACAAGATGTCAGAAACTGTCTTATGGAAGCTCATCTGAGTGCTCGTCATCCTCCCCAGGGTCTTGACCTGACTGCAGTTTGGCACCGTGACCGACTTCAGTGGGCAAATGCTCACCTTTGATGACCACTGGCACAATGGAGAAGTATGCTTTTCACAGACAAATCCTGGTTTCAACTGTACCGGGCAGATGACAGAGAGCGTGTATGGCGTCATGTGGGTGATCAGTTTGCTGATGTCAACGTTGTGAACAGAGTGCCTCATGGTGGCGGTGGGGTTATGGTATGAGCAGGCATAAGCTACGGACAATGAACACAATCGCATTTTATCGATGGCAATTTGAATGCACAGAGATACCGCGACGAGGCCCATTGTCGTGCCATTTATCCGCCGCCATCACCTCATGTTTAAGCATGATAATGCTCAGCCCCATGTCACAAGGATCTGTACACAATTCCTCAAATCTGAAAATGTCCCCATTCTTCCGTGGCCTGCATACTAACCGGACATGTCACACATTGAGCATGTTTGGGATGCTCTGGATGAAAGTGTACGAAAGCGTGTTCCAGTTCCCGCCAATATCCAGCAAATTTGCACAGCCATTGAAGAGTGGGACATCATTCCACGGGCCACAATCGACAGCCTGACAAACTCTATGCGAAGGAGATGTGTTGAGCTGCATGAGGCAAACGGTGGTCACACCAGATACTGCCTGGTTCTGATCCACAACACTCCTATCTTTTTTTTAAGGTATCTGTGACCAACAGATGCGTATCTGTACTCCAAGTCATGTGAAATCCATAGATTAGGACCTAATGAATTTATTTAAGATCAACTTATATCTTTACAGTATTTGAACTGTAACACAGTAAAAAAAAACTAGAGTTTCTATTGGACAACTTCAGGTAGGTCCCGCCCCGTTATGTTTCAGTTGCTTCAGTTTAAGAAATGCTTTGCAACAGAATCAGCATAATGAACATGCCCCTGGGTAAACAGTCTGAATGCGAGATTACTACAGGGATTTAAACCAGCTTTAGGGGGCAAACTGGGTCCCAAATCCACTGAAGACACTTTGAATGTGACCGTAATCCATGTACACTGCATCTCTCTGCCCACTGGCTTTTGTCTGCTAGTATTACACAGTCATAACAACTCTCACCAAGTAGTAACAACTTTCAGAACATCATCACTTTTACACTACTGCAAACAGATCATGCTTGATACACAGACATACACCTGTAATACAAACTCACATATCTTACATGATCCACTTGTCAATGTTCGAGCCTTCAAGAAAACATGCAGAGCACCTAGGGAAGCTATATTGGCAGTCCTAGGGAAGCTATATTGGCACTCATGGAAATAAAGTGATTGTGACTGGGCATTCATTCTATTGGTATGACAAGCATTTATCTCTGTAGGCCCAGCTATGAGGCTGATAAAAGGCTGGGTCTTCACCCATTGAGCTACATGTGCTTTATCCAGTCTCTCTCCACCTGCTGCATGTCTGCACATTAGCATCATAGCCTGCCCAGTCCTAAAGGGTTATTGAGAGCAATGCAAAAACACTGGACATTCTGCAAAAAGACTCCACAATGATGCAATAAGAAAGGAGTAAAGACATGGTAGAGAAACGGTTTGAATACATCTGGCCTAATCTGCAAGGTTTGCTGTGGGTTGAGCCTTCCTTAAATCAATAATGGACCTGCCACTAATTGTTGAGCCATATAACCAAATGTCCGAATTTGCCTAATCTCTTCCTTATCACCAAGGTAGGTAAAGCTAAGAAAAAAATGTATGAGTAATATTGCTACCCCAGTTGATATTTTAGAAAAGGTTATTGTCTACATAGGTAAGACATTCACGCTGTCACTGTATGTCACTGTATGACACCCCTCCCCATCCCATTACATTGATCCGCCGTTGGGCTTCTTTCTCACCTGTATTGTGACGATGCCTTGCCAAGACCCACTGCATCGGTTCTGTTCGTTCTCCCATCCTACTCTTGTCCACCTCGAGCTCACCTCCACGCGGACCTAGACCAGTGCTCTGCCAGGGATAAACCCTGTAAAACTCCGCAGCGACAATATTGCGCTGAACCGTGGCTGGCAGAACACACACGTACCTCCCTATGAATCCAACCACCGTACTTCAAGTGACAGGTTCCACTGGAATCCGGGCCAGGCAATCAGATAAGGGTCGCAGCTGGATCATACCCTAACCTACAATCAAAACCGTGCAGACACGCGCTCCATTTACTCTGCCTTGGAATTCAAGGTCTTAATTCATCGATAAATTGCAACACGTCGTCGATATGTAGGATATCCGCTGACCGATGTCTCTTCACGCCATATAGGAAAGCCGGGAGGTTCATCCATACAATGTTTCTCACTGACAGAGAGTGAAGTTGAACAAATAAATCGCTACACAATCTTTTTATATTGTATCATGTGACAACCAACCGGACAACACCCGAACCCAATCAGACTACTTCAAGTAGCTGGTCCCAAGAAATTGGTTGTTGTAATACCAGCCGACAGACCAATTTTTTTTACCCCTGAAAAGATACGTCGTTTCTATTCCCATTCCCTATTCCGCAGCTGCGGATCAAACACCGAATCACCACTGCGTCATTTACGTAGGAACTTTACGTCATCCATCGCCCAACAATAGAGCCAGTTGGATTTGCGTCGTTCACGCAGGCTTCGGCGATTGTATGCACTGTATAAACCGCTGGCATACTGTGAAATGCACGACTGGTGGTTTGTGAATATCGAGGAATCTCCAACTGTAGAGTTCGGGCGTGGACCCGCGTCATTTCCTGAGCTACACTTTTATTAAATATATGTGCCCTGCGCTCAGACTGGCTCTACATGCAAAACATGGGCAGATCACATTTTCTTTAAAATATCAGCAAAACAAATATTACAAGCACATAACTAGCCAAATGCATTTCCATTAATAGGCTAACACTATTAGACTACACAACTTGGGAAGGCTACCCCATAGCCATCAGTCTGCTGAGACCTCAACAGCTTTGGGTCATCTGTCCATGGCAGACTGTCAGGCATCACCCTAAAATAGAAATAAGCTGGCTGAAATATTCATTCTTAGTAATGTCAACACTGTTGAATATAGGCCTACTTGATATCCCAAATGGATACTGATTTTCAGAGTTGTAAGTTTGTTGTATATAACACATAAGCCCATCTTACAGTATAGGCTACAAGGCACAAAACCTGACTGTTGGCATTGACATTTATTTGAGTATTGACTGAGCCCTGCTGGCCATGCTTGTTAATGTCGTACATTACTGCTGTGTGTTTTAGGAATGCAGGAATGTTACTATAGGCATCTGCCATGATGTTCCACCTACTAAGTCACCCTACTATATCCTGCTTCCTCCCATATATTAGTATTATTAGTACATGGAGGTAACCACCTTAATGCATTACTACAGTGGTGAGAAATGGTTTAAAATTGTATAATTGAATAGTCAAAAACAAGACAAAAGCATCCAGGCCCAGAAAACATGTTTATTTTTTATTTGATTTAACGAGGCAAGTCAGTTAAGAACAAATTCTTATTTACAATGATGGCCTATGAAAAGGCCTCCTGCGGGGACAGGGGCCTGGGATTCAAAATAAAAACAATATAAATATAGCACAAAACACACATCACAACAAGATAGACAACACAACACTACATAAAGAGAGACCTATAAGACAACATAGCAAGGCAGCAACATGACAACACAGCATGGTAGTAACACTATAAGAACAACATGGTAGCAACACAAAACATGGTACAAACATTATTGGGCACAGACAACAGCATAAATTGCAAGAAGGTAGAGACAACAATAAATCACACAAAGCAGCCACACCTGTCAGTAAGAGCGTCCATGATTGAGTCTTTGAATGAGATTGAGATAAAAAACTGTCCAGTTTGAGTGTTTGTTGCAGCTCGTTCCAGTCGCTAACAGGTGTTGTATGTGGAGGATGAGGGTTGCAGCGAGGCCTAAGAGGGTTTTATAACTAAGCATCAACCAGTGGGTCTTGCGATGGGTATACAGAGATGACCAGTTTACAGAGGAGTAGAGTGCAGTGGTGGCAAATCTGATGGCCTAATGGTAAAGAACATCTAGATGCTTGAGAGCACCCTTACCTGCAGATCTATAAATGATGTCTCCATAATCTAGCATGGGTAGCATGGTCATCTGAATCAGGGTTCCTTTGGCAGCTGGGGTGAAATAGGAGCGATTACAATAGGCAAAACAAAGTCTAGATTTAACTTTAGCCTGCAGCTTTGATATGTGCTGAGAGAAGGACAGTGCACCGTCTAGCCATACTCCCAAGTGTTTGTATGAGATGACTACCTCGAGCTCTAAACCCTCAGAGGTAGTAATCACACCTGTGAAGAGGGGCATTCATTCTTCTTACCAAACCACTTGACCTTTGTTTTGGAGGTGTTCAGAACAAGGTTAAGGGTAGAGAAAGCTTGTTGGACACTCAGAAAACTTTGTTGTAGAGCATTTAACACAAAATCCAGGGAGGGGCCCGCTGAGTAAAATACTATCTGCATTTAAATGAGGAGAGCGCTTCCTGTTGCCTGAGCTGTGTTGATGTATATTGAGAAGAGCGTGGGCCTAGGATCAAGCCTTGGGGTATTCCCTTGGTGACAGCCAGTGGCTGAGACAGCAGATTTGACTTTATACACTGCACTCTTTGAGAGAGGTAGCTAGGAAATCAGCCCAAAGAACCCTCAGAGACACCAATACTCCTTAGCCGGCCCACAAGAATGGAATGGTCTACCGACAGCTCAATAATCACAGTGTCGGTAGAATACAATGGTAGGCAGGTATCCTAGCGATTAAGCGTGTTGAGCCACTAACCAAATGTTTTCTGGTTTGAATCCCAGAGCAGACTGGATGAAAAATATGTTGATGTGCCCTTGAGCAGAGTGACTTAACCTTAATTGCTCCGTTAAGTCACTCTGGATAAGAGTGTCTGCTAAATGACAAAAATTACAATGTAGGCATACAGTAGTATTTGACTGAACTAGGGCTGTATTATTTGAATGATGTCATCCCCTTAGCATCACAGGGAGATATTTTATTTAGATAAAGTCAGAGACAGTGGTGCAAGAAAGTACTCAACTAAGTCCAGTTACGGAACACACTTGAGATCAAATTTAAAACACACAAACAAGCACATTTTCCCCTTTACAAATGTGACTCACAAATACACACATTTTGAGGCAGCATGATGCCTCGCATTGGGTATGCAAATATTTATATTATATATATTTGTACAGTATATACAATTGAATTACTATTGTAGTAATTATTATAGTAGGCTTCTACAAGAATTTTACAAGAATTTACTTTAAAAAAGACATCCTATGCTCTAGGGCTAGGCAGAGAGAGATACAGTAAATTGAACCAAGACACAATGCAGTCTAAAGATAGACACCCCCACTGTTTGCAGCCCAGATGGTAGATCCCAGTCCTTCTCCTTTCCCTCCCTGTTTTCACTGTGCCCTCCATCTCTCTACTTACTCTCACTCTCTGTCTTGAGGACATTACTGAGTTCCGGCTGATAGCTTTTGAGCAGCAATTCCATCCCTCCGGCCATTGTTACAGAGCTGTTGGAGAGGAGAACAGAATAGCCTGAGGGTATGTACTCACAGATTTCTACCTCCTCACCCTTCATGGTATTTCAGTATTTTGGTCAATGGGATTATCACAGCCTGTGCAACTCCTATCTTCATATCCTGTGCCAGCATCGAGCATCCTCAGATGCATCCGTTTTAGTATCTCGCTGTTTTTTCTTTAATTCCTCTCTCTCTTTCTTATTTTCCTGCCTTTGGATCATTCTGTATCTCCACTATGTTATTACTCTCTCCTCTCCTTATTCCTGTCTGCTTTCCTCCATCTTGACCTCCATTAACAGTACATACTGTATGACTCATGCCATTTTAGAGATAGACAGGGAGAGAGAAATAAATAAATATACAGAGAATATTTATTGCCGAGACTGGATTAACACACATCAGACAGTGTGGTGAGTGCAGAAGACATGCATGCACCTCTCAACTGGGCTCTTTTTTAGCAGCTGCAGCAGCGTGATTACTCCGTCTGTTACAAAACGTGCAGTTAACTTTCCCATGAGATTGCTCTTGACAGGATGATGGATTTAAAGTGTTGCTTCCACTGGAAGTTTGCTCTACAGATGTAATAAACAAACCAGATAATGTATATAGCAGGGATAATATAGTTCTGTTTATGACATCTTGTCTGTCAAGGTCACATGATGGCCCTGTCTCTACTGACATGAAGCTACATGATCACATGATGCTTCATTCTGCAGTGAATAAGGAGGTGTAAAATACTTCCTGTGTATGTTGATGCACCCTGTCTGCATAATAACACCAAGGGACAGTAGCGCAGATAGAGTCTAATATGTGTGATTATCTGTCTGCCTCTGTTTGCTGTTTTCCATCAGTAAAGCAGTGCTGACCTGAAAGACACTTCTGACCAACCCCACCTGTTTCTGGATCCTATGGAAGCTAAGGCTAAGAGCGGGGCACCAGCGCCCAAGGCATCCTCTAAAGCAGAGAAGACTGAGAAGAAGGAGACAGCTCCCCCTAAAAAGGTCGACCCCACTCCAGTAGAGCCTCCACCTCCAGCGGCCCCTGTGGAAGAGCCTCCAGTGGAGGATGGCTCAGCTGAACCAGAGGAGGCACAGGCAGCAGAGGCCAGCACAGACTCCCTGGAAAGCCTGAAGCCCTTCCTCATTGGTGGTGCCATCATCACTGCTGGTGCCATCCTGTTGGGGGCACTGTTGTTGGCAAGAAGAAATTAATCACTACCACTCATCATAAAAACCTATTGGTTGATGGGTTAACAAGTCACTTTCTGATTGGTTCATAGACTATCATGCAGCTGGTAGAGATGGGGGATGGGGAGCCACTTTGCTTCTTAAGTTTATTTCAGTCTGACCTAGCTTGTAGTGAATAAAAACATCAGTGAACATTCAAGTAATATATTTTTGGGCCCCTGCTAGTATACTCACGCATGAATTCGCTCCACCTCTCTAACTGCACCTACTTATTATAGGGCTACACGCTTTTAATCACCATACAAATGCACTCCAACAGTTACACTGGACACACACATATATACAGTACTTGAACACCCTATTTATCCAGTATGCACTGATAAACATTTTGATGTTTCTGGGTCTACTAATAAATAAATTATTAGTAGAAATGCAGTAACTTTATATTGTTTGATTTGAAAAAGGTCATATGAAGTGAAGTATGAGGTATATTAAACAAACTATTGTGAGCAGGTTTGGGGTCAATTTCATTTAAATTCCAGTCAAATCAGGAAGTACACTAAAATTCCAATTCTCCTGAATCATTTTCAATATAGAACATTTGGAATTTGAATTTTTTTAAATTTCTGAGTGCAATTTAAATGGAATTGATCCCAACCCTGGTGCCTAGTATGTGCTATTTCTATGCTTGTATTGCTTTTGCTGTAAATACCTGGTCCCTGCAGATTAGATGTGAACCCTTTTGAATAACGGTTTTAGACCAGGAGATATCGTTATATCAATTCAGGGGAAGTTGCATGTTTTAGGGAAGGCTGTGTGTGATGTCAGTAATGGCAGATAATAGTGTGACAGATGAAGTAACTTAAATAATTGTATGTAATACACTTCCATTTCAGTCTCTACTGATGCTGAGGTAATAACATTTCATAGTCAAATTGCCCCTATATCCCAAATCAATAAGTACATTAAGATTATAGTCAAAGTTATGCCTGGCTGCCTGTGTTTACTGCCCTGGTGACACAAATAGAGTATAAACCAAAATCATATACACTAAATTGCCAAACCGATTGCCAAAAATATTATATATATTATATTTTAACCCTGTGTGTTAACACTGAAATCCCTTGGTGTGTCCATTTATTAACAGCTTGCTTACAACAATTTCTCTGGAGCAATAGTGTAGCCTCTATTTATTTGAAGACCATACATGTTAGAGAGTGTTAGTGCAAGAGAATGTGCAGCTACTGTAATAGTACTGTACATTGTATGAATTTTGATTCAGAATGAAAATATTCTACATGCAATATGTGGTGTACCAATGTATGTGGTAGCATGGCCAGTCATGCTCAGCAAATACACAAATATAGTACATCCATCTCCAACCTCCAGGAAAGCGTTGAAAGTATGATGAAATGATAATACATGCATTACGGTGTATTTTCTAATATTTTTTGATAGTTTGATGAACCTAGAATTCAAGTAGAAAGCATGCATTATTGATGGGAGTAGAGAAATAGATGGATTTATTTAGTAGATCAACTGAGACTGTTTCCTCGTTTGTTTCCCTATTAATTACAGAGAAGCTCTCCTATTTTTGATAACATACAAACAGGTTTTTTAATTTCAATTTTATAAGAGGCCTACGAGATTTTTAACACCCAATCAAACATCTTGCTTGAACACTGGCATGTAGCGTACCATGATGCAATATCAATACCTCCAGCACAGCAACAGAACAGACACATATTCTGCAAACATATGTTCAAATAGCCTAGTCATCATGTCAGAGTACTAAATCAAATCTAGCAGTCATTTTCCTTGGTCTCAAAGAGCGTATAAATGCAATAATTCCAGAAGGACTTCACATTTTAGCACATTCTGTATGATATTAAAATAAATGGCAATGATGGTGAAATGTTGATGGGTAATACTATTGTAAATGGAGAATGAGAACCAGATGATGATGATGATGTGATATTGGTGATTATGATGGGGATTAAACCTATATTTTCTTGATATCCCAGCTCCCT
Organism: Oncorhynchus gorbuscha; assembly: GCF_021184085.1. NCBI lineage: Eukaryota > Metazoa > Chordata > Actinopteri > Salmoniformes > Salmonidae > Oncorhynchus > Oncorhynchus gorbuscha. Next base: position 10,994,863 of record NC_060176.1, read on the forward strand.
ATATAACATATTTTCACTATTGCACACTCCCTCCCCCTGCCCCCAAAGCTCCTTGTGTAAATCCAAATGGTTGTCTTGTGACTTGAACTGACTTTTATTAAAGGCAATGGATGCTCTTGCATAGACTAAAGGGTCTCTTTGATAGCTGTGAATAATGTTGTGTCCTACACTCTCCACCAATAGAAATAGCTAGGGTTCATTGTGTTGAGATTGAAGCACTCCTCTCATTGTTTCCTTTCCTCCATCATCACTGATATGAATAGGACTGACTGGCTATAGGCTGTATTATGTCCACCATTCACGTGTTAGTGGTCATGAAAAGGAGACATTTTAAGTGTTATCATGCTGGCCAATAGGGTTTCTAAACATTGTGCTGTTTTAAAAATCTGAATTCTCAAAGAGATACATTAGCCAGTTCCAGATGTGAATCTAGTATTCTAGTAACCATGTGTATGTGACCAATAAAATTGGATTTCATGATTTGAATCTAGTATTGGACTAGTCCAAAATAGAAAACTGAGGGGGAGTCGTATTCTAAACAGACCCCTAATATATTTGGAAAATCTCATGTGTACCATGAAAACAACAATATGCTAAAGGTAAATGGAGCTATGAATGAGGTGCAGCTCATTCAATTACAACATTTCTAGAACCCCCTGTAAAGTTTCAGCCCCTGAACATGCCCCAGTCAGTTGCCAACTTAGCGACTGTCGTTAGCGTGTATTCAGACTCCTCTAGCAAAACCAGACTCCTCTCACCCAGTCGTAGCACAGCAGTCCTTCCCAGCTGCAGTCAGAGCAGGAGATGTTCACCCCTCCGCGTCCAGACTGTTTTTTTTGTGTGACTTGTTGTAGGCTGCTAAGTAGACCATAAGGTTACAAACCAAACCAAAACATAAAATAAAGGAGGAGGGTTGGAATTGTGACATAAAAAAAACAAGAACCAACAGAGTAAGTTCATTTGTAGTTGTAAACATATTTAGGGTGTTTTTTTACTCACTTTTTGTCTCTCCCACGACGGTTTTCCCTCTCTCCTACAGCATCCATCACAATTACATGCATATTGCCAATTGTGCAAATTAGGTGACGTAATTGTGCGACTTCTAGGACAGCCAATAGCTACTTTCCTTACTGAGGAGTTGGCAACACTGGCCCAGTATTGAGGGAGGAGCGACGCGCGTTAGCCTAGCTAGCTACATGTTCTTCCTGTGTGCTTTCTTGTCTGTTTGCAAGGGTTACTGCGGAACATATTTTACTTTACAGTGAGTCAATAACTACTTTATTGTTCGAGTCTCTATTTCACCATAATATAAAGCATGGCTGTGTTGTGTACTAAAACGTTTTGGTTAATTAGCTAGCTCTATGTAACGGTTTTGAAAACGTGTGCGCTAGCTTGTACTGTGTAGCTAGATAGCACGCGTGTTGACATGTTCGCGCTAAGACTGAGCGTCAGTAAAACAAAGTAAGTTATCTACAAAATTGATAGGCTATGCGGTTTCGTGTAGTTATGCATTTTTCGATATCTACCTTTTTCTTCAAGTCACCCGTCTGCCGTTGGCTTGCTAGGTTGTTAACATTAACTACATTTTTATTTTAACACGTGTCATTTAGCAGATGCTCTTATTCAGAGCAATTTACAGTAGAGTGCATACATTTTTTCGTAATTTGTTTTCAGGGCCCCAGTCGGATCGGATCAAAATGATTATCCCAGTCCGGTGCTTCACCTGTGGGAAAATCGTTGGGAATAAATGGGAGGCGTACCTTGGCCTCCTTCAAGCTGAATACACTGAAGGGTGAGAGACTCATGTCTGCTGTGGTCATTGTTTACATTGTATTTCTCTAAAATTAATCCCTTTCTCCAAATATTGTAGTGTTCACTTATTTCATTAGTAGCTACATAGGCTACTCCTGACAAACTTATTACAAACTCCAGTATCTCCCATTTGTTTGGTTGGCAGTGATGCCCTTGATGCTCTTGGTCTGAAGAGGTATTGCTGTCGGAGGATGCTGCTGGCTCATGTAGACCTCATTGAGAAGTTGCTGAATTATGCACCCCTGGAGAAATGATGGATACAACAACTACATACAAGAATCATATGGCTTATTTATGGACATGCCCTGGCTGCCTGCCAGTGAGGCAGTGCACCCTGATGGATTGACATCCAAGAGACTATTTTCACACCTTGTTTGAATTGTAACTGTTTTGTTGAATAAAGCAATAAATACTACTCACTTATAATAAGTGCTTTGTAAAGCAGAGTCAGTTCTTTAATATGGCTTCTTTGTGTTGGCTCAGTGACCTAGTTTCACTTTCTCACATGCACTCTGTATCCTGAGAGAACAATGAACGAACCCTGGTAGGCAAGGCTCATTTCACAAGGTGTCTTTGAATTCCTGCTGCTTTCTGACAAAAACATGGCAAGTGGCTGTAGCCTTATTGATTGCAGTCATGTAAATAAACAAGACAGTAGGCCAACCCCTTTAAGCAGCATGGGTCAGGCAATGAAAACTACCTCGTCCACTTGTTACAATCTCTTTTTGCAATAAACACTTGTTCCAACTCATTTTAACAGCCTTTTTTTAATCAGTTCAAATTTGATACAAAAGAAGGGGGAAGAGGGGAAAAAGAACACTACACAGTTCAACATATAAAAAAACATGTACTTCTGCTTTGTGCATGCAGGTGTGTCAAACAACAAAAGTTGTAGCCACAACCCTGAAACGGTCAATTCATAATCAAAAATAAAATTACAAAGACAGTATCACTGTGAAAGAGGGGGTTGGTGATGGCCAAGATTAGAAGGTAAAATGCTTGGTGGCTGCTGAATACCAGGGAAATGTGATATGGGGGCAGTAGGTTTGGGGGGGGGGGGGGCTATGGACATTCATTTTGTCTCACCATCAGTTCATCCATTAACCCAGACTTTTAAGCAGCTTGGTGCAGAAATAAAGTCCTGCCTCCCCTCCTACTCAGCCTGACAGGGACAAAGACAACCTAGAATGACCTGAAAAGATCACAGACAAAAGTTCTGTCAGGAGTGCATAAATACAAAAGGTTGAGACTGAAAAAAACTGGTGCTTGGCAATTAGAAATGGTGGTGTATTTCAGGATGTGAGTAAGTGGTGGTAGTCCGTAGATTACAGAATTAGAGGGGAGATGTGTTGGAGATACGACAGGGCCAGAGAGCTTACCTAGCGGTGCCGCTCGCGATGCTCCCTATGTCTATCTCGTTCCCGAACACGCTCCCGGTCTCTCCCATCTCTCTCCCCACTTAGGGAGCGTTCTCGGTGCCGGCGGGACATTCCTGCAGCCTCCCATTCCTGGCTGTAGGACTCTTCCCTTTCCCTGCCTCTGTCCCGCTCTCTTTCCCTGTCCCGCTCCCTATCTCGGGAACGATGTTCTCTGTCACGGGAACGGTGTCTTTTCCTACAAAGAGAGAACAAGTTAGGAGTGATGCCACATTACAACTTCCATTTGTGATGAAAGAACAGTCCATGAGAGTTACGAACAATTTTTCCAGCACTGACCTGGAGCCGTAAGACTTGCTCTCGATGGAAAAGAGGCAGTCTTTCAGAGAGGTAACCAGCGCTCGACAGCGCTCGTCCCCATACACTCTTGACTGCTTGATGACAGCAATGGCAGTCAAAAGTGTCTCAATGGCCAGGGGCATGTCTCCTACATGAGGCGAGGTTACAGAGTTTATTACAATAGCAGGATTTAAGATGACCATGATCTGCATTGTGTACTGCACATGTAAATGTCTTTGGGTCTCTAGTCTAGATTTATCATCATGAATCTGTATTTGAGTGTCTACTGTAGCCATTTTTCAGTGAGAGTCTAACCAGCAGTAGCTCCAGACACAGCCTTGGTGATGGCGCTGCTGGCGATTGCTCTGTTTCTGTTCATCAGCTCATCAAACTCTCCCTCTGGCATTTGGGGTGTGGGCGCTTCACTGTCCCTGCTGCTAGAGAAAGAAACACTCCCTTACTGATCATCATCATACATATCCATACAACTTGTGATAGACATGTTTTTTATTAATTGGTAAACATTCCATAATATAAAGTACAGTGGATGAGCTCACCTGTGCCGGTTGTACGGTGTGTTGTGTTGTTGACTGTAGTTGTCATGTTGTGCTGGAGGAAAGAAGGCGGGGTTGAGATGCAGGGAGGGTGGAGGATGGCTGGTGAGACGTAGAGGTGGTGGAGGGAAAAGGTGGGGCATGGGGGGAGGAGGAATGTGAGGGGGAAGGTGAGGGAAAAGAGGAGGAGGCAGCCTAAAGTATGGGACTGACAGAGGGGGAGGTTTGTTGTGAATGTGTTGGGGGTGGATAGTGTGAGGGACAGTGGAGTGGTTCTGGTTGAGCACAGGAGGGGAGACGGAGGTGTTTTTATCCCCGGTATCTGACGACTCCTTCGAGTTAGAGCGCTGGGGGACACCTATGGAAAAGGAGGGACAGTTTGATTTTGTTTCTATGGCAGTATTGGATATCGCTTCCGAGAAAGACTTGACCACCTATTTATTTGCTGTAAGTAGATGTGTGCTTACGTTTATTAGCCTGGGCTTCAAACACGGCAAGATTCTGGCGTGTGGCAAAGCGGCAGTCCACCTTTTCCCCATTAACATGACAATTTGGCAATGTCTCCAGCAACCTCTGCAATGACTCTTCTGTGGCCACCACTACCTCAGCGTATCTATAGAGAGTAAAAGACAAATATCAGCTAGTATACTTAATGTTACCAGCTGGAAAAGGCTATTTCAGAGTTTTGAAAGGCCATCACAACATAATCAACTAGCCATCAGTAGACCACCAGAGCAGCCCTGTCCAGTTCTTCAGGGTCTGGAGACAACACTTTGGCTCTGGATCATGCACAGATAATAAATAAAACATTGGTAGTTATCTGTAAGATCTGTATTTAGCTTAGCTACTGGAGCATCATATTTATTTGAAGACTAATTTGACTCAATTAGGTGTCTGTCTCCAGGTCTCCCTAGAACACCATGGCCAGACCCAGTCATGAAATGACAAAACACCCAGTTAATAAACAGTGAAGAAATAGATCACATTAGATTAGAATGATGCCCAGTGGATAGGCCTAACTCTCACCCCCTGGACTGGCCATTAGCTCTGTTCTCAGCAAATTTGATCTCCACAATGTCCTTCACACCCAAGGTGCACGCCACGTTAATAAGGTCTTTGTCGGAGGTCCACTGAGGAGAGGGGTAAAGGAAGACAAAGGCGAGAAAGAGGGAGAAGATGGGTAAAAATTAAGGATAGGGACAGAAAGGTAATAGGCCTAGGTGGCTGTATCTCATTACCGAACATAGGCTAATAGATTAGCAGACTGGATTGAAGATAATGGTGGTGGTGGGAGACTCACCCAGGAGAAGTTGCCCACATATACAGCCAGTTTCTTGTTCCACACTCCACTGTAAGTGTACAGTATTGCTGGTTTGCTCTCCTCTTTTGTCGGTTGGTCCTTGCTGAGAGGCATAGCGTTCTCTGAGAATTTCCTTTCCCGGCTCACAGAGCCAGTGAGCACGTCATCATAAAGATCACTTGCCTCTGCCGTTGTTGCAAAATCTCCATCCTATATAGAGAGAAGATGGAAAGAAGACATACACCATCCCTCAATGCCTAGCTTATCACTCACAATGACCATCCCTGAAGAATCATACAAACTACAAGAGAACACTAACCGCCACATTTGTATTGTTGATATCAAGGTTAAGAAATTGAATAGTATGACTTTTTATCATATATTCTAAATGTAACTATTTACATTAATTCATTTAAGATGTTGACATGTTGATCATGCTAAAAATCAAACAACCCCATCCAACAAGTTATTTTAGTTCCCACTTCAATAATATTCTGCATTCACTTTTAGCTTCTCACAACTATTCATGTCTACAGCACTTATCATAATTGCTCTCGGCCTGTCTCACCTCCCCGTTGTTTTGACTGAACTTCTCGTCGTAGATGTCTATGAGGTCAGTTGCACCACCACCATCGGCCGCTTTAGCCGCCATCCCGAGTCCTGGGTTGGCAGTGCAGCCTCTGCCTAGGTTAGCAACGTTTTCTCTCAGCAATCGACACTTGGCAATAAACGCAAGGAAATAACTAAAAGTGCATGTTTTGCACCTTTCCGGGCATCTATGTTTTATTGATGTTGCTAGTCCAGCTGGCTAACGTTACCCAGTTAGCACCGCAATATTGAACTAAATAGCTAGGTAGCGAACGTTCGCTAAATGGCTAGCTAGCATTCCCTCCCCTTGCAGGGAAACTGGCGTGGACGGAATACCAAAGGCAAACAAAGAAATTACCAACCCAGATTAAAATGTCAACAAATATTATACTTTCAAAATGTGATATAATTGTAATGTAAGTCTGCATGCAAAAACTGATAACTCAGGTAAGCACTCAGCTAGCTTGTTGCTGCTACATCAGAAAAGAAGCGGAATCGAGGAGTGCATCTTTCAAATATCTCCGGTGTGAATCAGGCATGATATTACGACGTTCCGAAAAAAAATTGTTTAGCTATCAGCTAAATAATATATGTTGTTACATACGTGAATATATAATGTAAATGTGTGACATGTTGATACAATTCATATTGTTTAACATGCATTTCAAGAATAATTTGGAATAAGTAATAATTGCCCTTACCAACATGGCGCCAATTATTTCCCTAAACTAGAGCGGACATTTCTTGCTGTGCTCCCCTTGTAATTATGTGACTGTCTTTGGCTAGCAGGGACTTGTATAATTTTAGGACACTGGTTACTCTCGAGTCAACAAGAACAGTCACATCAGGATTCAGCAGTTACAAGGAAGAAAGACACAATGCTGTCTGTTCTCATTGCTAAAAGAGTGAGTCGTATTTTGAATACAAACGTGAGGCTACACTGACTATCTGAGTTAACCTTGTATCCTCATTGACTTTTTGTTTTTTACTGTCGGTTTGCTATCTAGATAACTAATGTCAAGGCTTGGCTAGAAATACTGTCTATTCTGACTGAAGCTAACTCAAGTTTGCCCATAAACCTACTGTAGTATACTACTGAGTTTGAAAGTAATTTTCTGTTCTCTCTTTTCAAACTGAACGGGAAAGTTATGTAGGATATGAAGGTACACTTGTGCAACCATACCACATGGGAGGGCAGCAGATAATGTTATGCAACCAATATCATGTTTTACAGCTAAAGGAAGTAGGCTGTCTGGCAAGAACAGCAGTCCATTTCATACATAGTGGTAGCTAGGTAAAATTATGCACAAGGACAAAGGTACTCTTCACTCGTACTGTCATCTGAATTAGCCTAGGGGCGCTATGATCGTTGCCTGTCAGACTTGTGAGTACCCTACAGGACAGTCATTGTAAGCTACTTTTCTAGCAATTAATCTATGAAATCACATTTTATTGGTCACATACACATAGTTAGCAGATATTATTGCGAGTGTAGCGAAATGCTTATGCTACACTCGCAATAACATCTACTAACCATGTGTATAATTAAAACCATCTCCATGTTGTTGTGTACAGTCAGTCCAGTTGTTGGTAATGATGTTGTTTATCTTGTCCAGCTGGTAAGTGGGGTATGCCAGGCGTCATTGAGACCAGCTGTGGCAGAACTAGTAACTACACGGGGTTACAAAGGAGAGGCACCTGATGACTCTAGGGGTGACATAATTGAGATCCCCCTGCCCCCCTGGACAGAGAAGGATGGTGAGACCATGGACATCAAGAGACGGCGCCTGCTCTTCCAAAGCCGAAAGAGGGGCATGCTGGAGAATTGCATATTGCTCAGGTGAGTGGACCACTAATCATACTGTATATATTTTAATATTGATTTTAGTCTTTTTAATCCTGAGCAAAGCTCATACTATGATAGAGCCCACGATAGATAAAAAATATATATAAACCATCAGGTTTAAGGACAGGCAGCATATTTGTGGTCAGAGGCATGATTTAATTATAGTGTGCAACTTACAATATGTGTATCTGAGTCTTGGACACATTTCAAAACCATACACTTGCACATGCCAATCAAATAGTCTTTCCCCTTTCAGCCTGTTTGCCAAACAATATCTTAATACAATGAATGAGCCCCAGTTAAGACAGTATGACAGACTGATCAACGAGCCTAGCAACGACTGGGACATCTACTACTGGGCAACAGGTGAGGAGATAATGATATTATCTTATCTGTGATTATCCACTCTGATCTACACCAGGGCAAGCAAAGCCATATAATAGTTAGTTATACTGTTGTTTAGAAATAGTTCTTATTTTCAAGCTGATCTGCTGACTTGCCCATTCTATATGAGATATGAAATGTCAGTTGAATTTAACTGAATATGTGTTGTCTTTCCCTCCTCTCAACAGAGGCCCAGCCTGTACCTGATGTGTACGCAGGTGAAATCATGGACCTACTGAAGGAGTTCACAAAGAACAAAGATCAGGAACAAAGGCTGGACGCACCCAACCTGGAATACCTGGATAAGGGGAGCCAGTGAAGCCTGGCTGACACATCCCTCTCAGGGTGTTTTCACATTATGGTCTTCTTTAAAATAACTGATCTCAGTCCTCTTTAAAGTGAACTCTGAGGGTAAAAAAAGAAGCAAAAGATCTGTTGTCTTTGTATTCACACTGCCCTTACCTTTGAACGAGGACTTAACTCCTGTGCCAGTTCACTTCACCTATTTTGTTGTCTGAGTCCTCTTTGCATTCACATTGCTATGTTTAGAAAGGAACCAATATATTTTTTCCAACATTCATTCAATGCACTGTGGGTTTTTACAAAGTGCAGGACAAGCTATTCCATCAGAATATGCTATCAGACAGCTAGATATACCTTCTTACATTTTGGAAGCTAATAGATTGCATTTAGTTAAAAATGAGACAGAATAATTAGAAGATACTATTAACATGTAAATATTATTGGTAACAGAATAAATTGCAGAATAATTACTGCCGATAAGATAATGCTGTAGAACATGTTACACCCATTGTAGGCCACTGCCCCTTTAAGAGCTAGAATCGATTTTGTACCCTATGTTGTGATTTTTAACAAATTATGCTATCGTCTCCTCACACTATTCAAACCCCACAGTCGAATAAACAGCTTAAGAAGCTCTTAGCCTATAGATCACATATTGCATTAAAAAAAATCTGAGCTAATATTTTGGCATTTCTGTGCATCCTTGACAATCGCTAATCAATATCAATACCCCCCCTAATTTATCTAATTTGTGGCACCAATGCGAGGGGCAATTGCAGGGGAAACGGTGTTACTGCAGTCTTGTGTGTGGTGCGGGAATAATGACAAGCGTATCTGGGGAGCTTTATGTTCACATAGCTTTAAAAAAGGGAGCCGGACCGTGGAATTCATGCGAACCGAACTCAGACTACCTCTCGAAATGGTCTAAATTCGCTTCGGGGGCTCTATGAGTGGTGGTCTGAGTTCCTTTGGGGGTTTCAGACAATCAGACTGCACTAAAAAGTAAGCGACAAAAAAATTCTGAAAAGGACCAAGTGTGAAAACACCCTCAGAGAATGCTAATGATCTCACAATTTACCAGAGAAATGTACCTCCTTGACAAGGATAATTCCTACAGCTACATGCACATGCATCACCGGCCTTATTCATAAGACCTTCAACACAAAATGAAAATAATGACTGTAGTACACGGATGTGTGAGTTAACTATACCGAACAAAAATATAAACGCAACATGTAAAGTGTTGGTTTCATGAGCTGAAATAAAAGATCCCAGAAATGTTCCTTACGCACAAAAAAGCTAATTTCTCTGAAATGTGCACAAATTTGGGTTACAGTGTCAATGCATGGACACCAGGGGGAAGCAAAACTACGGTTTCATTCCCTTTTTGCACCTCAACTGCACATCACTGCTAATCACAGGTTTAACGTAACGTACTGGGAATGCAGATTCAAAAACATGAAGCTCAATACTCACTCTTAAGGGCAGAGATGCAGGCACCAAAACAATTAATATAGCTAAGCTTATTGTGGGTTGCCCTGTGTCCTTGATGTCTGTAATTAGCTTTCAGCTCAGTTACTCAGGCTAAGATTATTCATAATGTAGCTAGATATCTACATGAAATTAATAGGCAAGGTTCTCCTTTCACCATGAATGAGTAAACGTATGAAGACCTGGCTATAATGAAAAGTGTATCCGGTGTGAATGGGTGCACCTGCTGTGCATAATGTTTGTGCGAGTGTGTGTGTATGTTTGCACTGTGTGTGTTTGTAGGGCTGCATGCTGGTGAGTGGGAGTTAAAGTGTCAGTGTCAAATACACTGCTCAAAAAATAAAGGGAACACTAAAATAACACATCCTAGATCTGAATGAATTAAATATTCTTATTAAATACCTTTTTCTTTACATAGTTGAATGTGCTGACAACAAAATCACACAAACTATCAATGGAAATCAAATTTATCAACCCATGGAGGTCTGGATTTGGAGTCACACTCAAAATTAAAGTGGAAAACCACACGACAGGCTGATCCAACTTTGATGTAATGTCCTTAAAACAAGTCAAAATGAGGCTCGGTAGAGTGTGGCCTCCACGTGCCTGTATGACCTCCCTACAACGCCTGGGCATGCTCCTGATGAGGTGTCGGATGGTCTCCTGAGGGATCTCCTCCCAGACCTGAGCTAAAGCATCCACCAACTCCTGGACAGTCTGTGGTGCAACGTGGCATTGGTGGATGGAGCGAGACATGATGTCCCAGATGTGCTTAATTTGGATTTAGGTCTGGGGAACAGCAGTCCATGGTCTCACAAGCCACATGAAGTCTAGCATTGTCTTGCATTAGGAGGAACCCAGGGCTCTCATCTGAGGATCTCATCTTGGTACCTAATGGCAGTCAGGCTACCTCTGACATGGAAGGTTGTGCGGCCCCCCAAAGAAATGCCACCCCACACCATGACTGACCCACCGCCAAACCGGTCATGCTGGAGGATGTTGCAGGCAGCAGAAAGTTCTCCACGGCGTCTCCAGACTCTGTCACGTCTGTCACATGTGCTCAGTGTGAACCTGCTTTCATCTGTGAAGAGCACAGGGCGCCAGTGGCGAAATCTAGGGTGTTCTCTGGCAAATGCACGGTGTTGGGCTGTAAGCACAACCCCCACCTGTGGACGTCGGGCCCTCATACCACCCTCATGGAGGCTGTTTCTGGCCGTTTGAGCAGACACATGCACATTTGTGGCCTGCTGGAGGTCATTTTGCAGGGCTCTGGCAGTGCTCCTCCTACTCCTTGCACAAAGGTGGAGGTAGCGGTCCTGCTGCTGGGTTGTTTCCCTCCTACGGCCTCCTCCACGTCTCCTGATGTACTGGCCTGTCTCCTGGTAGCGCCTCCATGCTCTGGACACTACGCTGACAGACACAGACTGCAGAACCACTCCTTTATTGGGGGTGTCTTGCTAAATGCCTATAATTTCCACCTGTTGTCTATTCCATTTGCACAACAGCATGTGAAATTTATTGTCAATCAGTGTTGCTTCCTAAGTGGACAGTTTGATTTCACAGAAGTGTGATTGACTTGGAGCTACATTGTGTTGTTTAAGTGTTCCCTTTATTTGGTTGAGCAGTGTAGTATCAGTACTTAAATTGCAGATTGTATTTGCCCTGAAGCACATGTAGCGTTGTTCGTTCTGCGTTGTGTACTTTTCATTAGGACGCTGCCACAACTGGAGGTCTGCTAGTTGAATTATTTTGATTTGCCCTGCACACGAAGAGACAACACACAATATGTTAGCCCTTGGCACAGTCCTACCTCTCAGGCACCTTGCTATGCCGAAGGTCAGGCAAATAAGAACAATAAGGGGGTACAGAAATAAGGTGCCCTTTGGCTAGGGGGTGTGCAGAGAATTAGAACAGAAATGAGACAAGCCTTCCCTCTGCCTGGTTTTACCCGCAAGTCACCAGAACCATTGTGCTGGACACTCAGGCAATTACAGAAGACATATGATTTAAAAGATGATGTCCATCACCTGAGGGAACAGACTCGGCTCACCAACACAAACACAATTCACACTTCAGTAGTCTTCAATAGCCTGTACCCAGGCTATTTCCTCATTTGGCAATAAAATAATAAAACCACTTGGCATAAATCTTCTGTGTTAAAGTGGTGATCTGCACACAATTGATCATAGATTAAATTGCCACACAAAATCATTTTACGTACAGCTCCTGCATGGACAGGGTGAGGTGGAGATGCTGGGTGTGTGTTTGTGATGTCAGCTGCTGTCTGTCCCACTTCAGAGACTTGGACTGGACACATCTTCTGACCTCTGTCTGTCTGTCCTTTTATATCTGTCTCTGCCGGTGTTCGGCTATTTACCTGACTGACGGTCAGTCTGTCTGTATAACTTTGTGTTCGGCCACTCATCCGGGTGTCATTATTTCCAACACCACTAGTGTCAAAGATGTATTGGCCTGTGTCAAGTTTGTATCTTCATATTTCTTCAATTGATTTCTTTATCATCTTAGTTCTTAATTGTTTGTCTTGATTAGGTTTTAATTGGAAAGAATTCGAAACCTGCTGAGAAACAGTTGTCTGATGTGGATGTTAAGAGTGCACATTCTGTAGGAGCGTCGTGGTCCTTCTGTAGCTCAGTTGGTAGAGCATGGCGCTTGTAACGCCAGGGTAGTGGGTTCGATCCCCGGGACCACCCATACGTAGAATGTATGCACACATGACTGTAAGTCGCTTTGGATAAAAGTGTCTGCTAAATGGCATATATTATTATTATTATTACACGTGTATCTGAACATATCGTTTCCTGTACTGCATGAGGTAAACTTAGATCACGTGGGTGTGACTTTAATCAAACACAAACTCATTGTGCACTTTCCTTTGTTCACATGTCAATGGTCCCGTTTCCTTTTCCTCACATGGCAATGGTCCCGTGTGGCTCAGTTGTTAGGGCATGGCGCTTTCAATGTCAGGGTTTGGGTTCGATTCCCATGGGGGACCATTACCAAAATGTACTCACTCACTACTGTAAGTCGCTCTGGATATGAGCATCTACTAAATTACTGTAATCTAATTTATCCCTGTTCGCTCACGATTAAATGATACGCTGCACCTGTGAATTCTACACATCAGGCTTTCATGTGCTGCACAGTTCATGTTTTTCCATTCCCGTTAAGCTTGTTTGGAGTGTGGATCTGTCTGTCGCCCACAGCCGCCCACTCTCCCCATCTCCAGGCCGACGTGTTCCTGTCTTCTTCTAGCGCTGTGTCTCTGTGTCGTGACAGCTCTCAGTTTTATCCTCCGCTCTACACTACCGCCAATCTCTGCTCCCCTGGAATTAAAATTGTACCCCTCTCTCTTTCTTCACCGTCTCTCTCCCTCCTCAACATGTCTTCTCATTCTGTCTGTACTTGAGAGAAGCCTGCAGGAAGGGAGCTGTACAACAGAGAGAAAATACTGTAGTAGTTTCACTATTCTACTACTAATAACCTGTATTCAGGGCTAATTTTCCTGCAAGGTCATGTGGTCAGGAAAAACGTCTGTTGTGCACCGGTTTAGAATACTTAACACGAACATGCACACATCCCCTCTCCTTCATGCTCAGAGTTAACAGGGTTTCTGTAGTTGACTCAAAAATAACCACATGTCAAAGATCAATAGTTGCAATGAACTATTGAAAATAAAATGTATTAAAAAGAAGCCCAAAGGAGGGAGTAGGGCAGATGTATGTAGGAAGTGGATTTGTAAAAGACTGAAGATCTATTCTGTTCTTGTGTTCGTTCTGGTTTAAACTACAGTGTGTGAGCATAAGGAATGAACTGTGTGGGAAGCGTGTGTGTGGGTTGTGGTGTGTTTTAAACACTTGAGAAAAGGACAAAATAATACAACTGTGTGTAAACCAGCACTTAGAAACCCCTTTTACAGCCTGTCAAAACATACTCCTGTATAGTCCCTTTACTTTGGTCGGAGTCCAAACTGAGCTAGCTCTATCATGTTGCTACTCATTAGATTAGCTACCAATTTTATTTACTATAATTTTATTTACACAACATGCCTACCACTTTGAAGATTCCAAATATTTTTTCTTTGCGAAACAAACAAGAAAAAAAAAAAAAAAAAAGAAAACTTGAGTGTGCATAAATATTCACCCCCTCCCCCCCAAAGTCAATATTTTGTAGAGCCACCTTTTGCAGCAATTGCAGCTGCAAGTCTCTTGGGATATGACTCCATAAGCTTGGCACATCTAGCCACTGGGATTTTTGTCCATTCTTCAAGGAAAAACTGCTCCAGCTCCTTCAAGTTGGATGGGTTCCTGCAAGTTTACAGCAATCTTTAAGTCATACCACAGATTCTCAATTGGATTAAGGTCTGGGCTTTGACTAGGCCATTCCAAGACTTTTAAATGTTTCCCCTTAAACCACTCAAGTGTTGCTTTAGCAGTACGCTTAGGGTCATTGTCCTGCTGGAAGGTGAACCTCCGCCCCAGTCTCAAATCTCTGGAAGACTGAAACAGGTTTCCATCAAGATTTTCCCTGAATTTAGTGCCATACATCATTCATTCAATTCTGACCAGTTTCCCAATCCCTACCGATGAAAAACATCCCCATAGCATGATGCTGCCACCACCATGCTTCACTGTGGGGATGTTATTCTCGGGGTGATGGGAGGTTTTTGGTTTGTGCCAGACATAACATGTTCCTTGATTGCCAAAAATCTCAATTTTAGTTTCAACTGACCAGAGTACCTTCTTCCATTTGTTTGGAGAGTCTCCCACATTACTTTATTTTTTTTCTTTAAGCAATGGCTTATTTCTGGCCACTCTTCCGTAAAGGCCACCTCTGTGGAGTGTACGGCTTAAAGTGGTCCTATGGACAGATACTCCAATCTCCGCTCTGGAGCTTTGCAGCTCCTTCAGGGTTATCTATGGTCTCTTTGCTGCCTCTGATTAATGCCCTCCTTGCCTGGTCTGTGAGTTTTGGTGGGTGGCTCTCTCTTTGCAGGTTTGTTGTGGTGTCATATTCTTTCAATTTTATAATAATTGATTTAATGGTGCTTTGTGGGATGTTCAGAGTTTCGGATATTTTTTAAAACCCAACACTGATCTGTACTTCTCCACAACTTTGTCCCTGACCTGTTTGGAGAGCTCCTTGGTCTTCATGGTGCCGCAGACTCAGGGGCCATTCAGAACAGGTGTATATACAGTTGAAGTCGGAAGTTTACATACACCTTAGCCAAACACATTTAAACTCAGTTTTTCACAATTCCTGACATTTAATCCTATTAAAAATTCCCTGTCTTAGGTCATTTAGGATCACCACTTTATTTTAAGAATGGGAAATGTCAGAATAATAGTAGAGAGTGATTTATTTCAGCTTTTATTTCTTTCATCACATTCCCAGTGGTTCAGAAGTTTACATACACTCAATTAGTATTTGGTATCATTGTCTTAATATTTTTTAACTTCCACAAGCTTCCCACAATAAGTTGTGTGAATTTTGTGAAGTGCACCTGTCCCTCCTGCAGCAAAGCAACCCCACAACATGATGCTGCCACCCCCGTACTTCACGGTTGGGATGGTGTTCTTCGGCTTGCAAGCATCCCCCTTTTTCCACCAAACATAACGATGGTCATTATGGCCAAACAGTTATATTTTTGTTTCATCAGACCAGAGGACATTTCTCCAAAAAGAACAATCTTTGTCCCCATGTGCAGTTGCAAACCATAGTCTGGCTTTTTAATAGAGGTTTTGGAGCAGTGGTTTCTTCCTTGCTGAGCGAACTTTCAGGTTATGTCGATATAGGACTCGTTTTACTGTGGATATAGATACTTTTGTACCTGTTTCCTCCAGCATCTTCACAAGGTCCTTTGCTGTTGTTCTGAGAATGATTTGCACTGTTCGCACCAAAGTACATTCATCTCTAGGAGACAGAAGGCGTCTCCGTCCTGAGTGATATGACGGCTGCATGGTCCCATGGTGTTTATACTTGCATACTATTGTTTTTACAGATGAACGTGGTACCTTCAGGCGTTTGGAAATTGCACTCAAAGATGAATCAGACTTTTGGAGGTCTACAATTTTTTTTTCTGGGGTCTTGGCTAATTTATTTTGATTTTCCCATGATGTCAAGCAAAGAGGCACTGAGTTTGAAGGTAGGCCTTGAAATACATCCACAGGTACACCTCCAATTGACTCAAATGATGTCAATTAGCCTATCAGAAGCTTCTAAAGCCATGACATCATTTTCTAAAATGTTCCAAGCTGTTTAAAGGCACAGTCAACTTCTGACCCACGAATTGTGATACAGTGAATTATAAGTGAAATAATCTGTCTGTAAACAATTGTTGGAAAAAAATACTTGTGTCATGCACAAAGTAGATGTCCTAACTGACTTGCCAAAACTACAGTTTGTTAACAAGAAATTTGTGGAGTGGTTGAAAAACGAGTTTTAATGACTCCAGCCTAAGTGTATGTAAACTTCCAACTTCAACTGTATATACTGAGATCATGTGACACTGAGATTGCACACAGGTGGACTTCATTTAATTAATTATGTGACTTCTGAAGGTAATTGGTTGCACCAGATCTTATTTGGGCACTTCATAGCAAAGCAGGTGAATACATATGCAAACACCACTTTTCCATTTAGAATTTTCATAATTTTTTTAAACAAGTCATTCTTTTCACTTCACAAATGTGGACTATTTTGTGTATGTCCATTACATGACATCCACATAAAAATCAATTTAAATTACAGGTTGTAATGCAACAAAATAGGAAAAACGCCACGGGGGTGAATCCCTTTGCAAGGCACTGTAGCCGTGAAAATATGAAAGTAAACAACATCTAATTAAAGGAATCAATGCAGCTTGGTTTGACAGAAAAGCAGTGTATGTACAGTATATCATTCCTCTATGAACTGAATTTGATGTTCAAGTCGAAGGCCAGATTTGAAGGCGAGGTTCAGACTTGACTCTTCACAACAGTGTTTTTACTGCAACAGAACTACAGTTTCAACTAGTACTAGCCAGTGGGAACAGTTAGAAACCTTACTAAGTTCCTCTGATGGAAATCAAATAGGGAGAGAAAGCCACAAGCCACTATGAAATACCACAGTAAATCAGCTCAGTTGGTAGAGCATGGCGCTTGTAACGCCATGAAATACACACAGTAAATCAAATGCTTTATATTATTATTATTATAAAAACAACAAAAACTATTTTAGAAGTTTCTTATTTTTATGTACACATTTCTATATTTATACACTGTACAGATTTCAAAAAAATAAATGGTTGATATATAAGATTGTGCACCCCACAGATGTGTGACTAAAGAGAGAACAGAAGAGAGCAAGAGATGGGACAAAGGGATGTCAAGGACATACAGATATCAACATCCCCAATGAAAACGTTTTACATACACAATTTGAATTGATCTTTTATACAATGTCACAAAATCCTGGCCTGTTTTGGCCAATCCTCCTCGTATCTCCACCAATATCTGTGTAGAGAGCCCTAATCAGACATTTAGGGTGATTTCAATCTGAGTGACCACTGATCAGTTTACAGATTGATTTGAATCTGTGTAGAGCGCCCTAATCACACATTTAGGGTGATTTCAATCTGAGTGACCACTGATCAGTTTTCAGATTGATTTAGATCTGTGTAGAGAGCCCTAATCAGACATTTAGGGTGATTTCAATCTGAGTGACCACTGATCAGTTTACAGATTGATTTAGATCTGTGTAGAGAGCCCTAATCAGACATTTAGGGTGATTTCAATCTGAGTGAACACTGATCAGTTTACAGATTGATTTAGATCTGTGTAGAGAGCCCTAATCAGACATTTAGGGTGATTTCAATCTGAGTGACCACTGATCAGTTTTCAGATTGATTTAGATCTGTGTTTTGAATTGTTACTGGGCTTTTCTAGACCCAAGGAAGGACTCTACTAAGAATCCAAGCTCAATGCCTCAGGCAAATGGACCATACCTGGCTTCTGGACCTATTTTCAGTTCAGGGAAATCAAGTCAAACAAATAATTAATTTTCAACTGTATCGTGCCATTTTATCTGTGTTTCCTATTCTAGCTGATCTTTTCAATTTAATGCTGCGTCTGCATACATAATGATGTATCGTTTGCTTGTGTGCTCAGTATGAGGCAGGGAGGTGACTCTGTTCCCAGTTATTTTAGGAGCAGGTAGGTGCTCTGCTATGTTCTGCTCTGCCTGGAGATTGCAGTGATGCAAATGAGGTGATGATCATTGTCTGTCTCACCTTTTCTCTGTGACACTTGGGGAGTGAGAGCATATGGAGGAGAGGGGGAGGGGTGTTGTTTAAGAGCACCTTGTACCAAAAAGCATGTGTGTCACAGTGGGGTTTTGAAGTACGTCAGCACTGACGTATGGAGACCTCGCCTGTCTTAGTCTCAGTGTGTTGGGCCAGACCTAGAGGGGAGGGACAGTGTGTTGGGCCAGACCTAGAGCGGAGGGACAGTGTGTTGGGCCAGACCTAGAGCGGAGGGACAGTGTGTTGGGCCAGACCTAGAGCGGAGGGACAGCGTGTTGAGCCAGACCTAGAGGGGAGGGACAGTGTGTTGGGCCAGACCTAGAGCGGAGGGACAGCGTGTTGAGCCAGACCTAGAGCGGAGGGACAGTGTGTTGGGCCAGACCTAGAGCGGAGGGACAGCGTGTTGAGCCAGACCTAGAGCGGAGGGACAGCGTGTTGAGCCAGACCTAGAGCGGAGGGACAGCGTGTTGAGCCAGACCTAGAGGGGAGGGACAGCGTGTTGGGCCAGACCTAGAGGGGAGGGACAGTTTGTTGGGGCAGACCTAGAGCGGAGGGACAGTGTGTTGGGCCAGACCTAGAGCGGAGGGACAGTGTGTTGGGCCAGACCTAGAGCGGAGGGACAGCGTGTTGAGCCAGACCTAGAGCGGAGGGACAGCGTGTTGAGCCAGACCTAGAGGGAGGGACAGCGTGTTGAGCCAGACCTAGAGGGGAGGGACAGCGTGTTGAGCCAGACCTAGAGGGGAGGGACAGTGTGTTGGGGCAGACCTAGAGGGGAGGGACAGCGTGTTGAGCCAGACCTAGAGCGGAGGGACAGCGTGTTGAGCCAGACCTAGAGCGGAGGGACAGTGTGTTGGGCCAGACCTAGAGCGGAGGGACAGCGTGTTGGGCCAGACCTAGAGGGGAGGGACAGTGTGTTGAGCCAGACCTAGAGGGGAGGGACAGCGTGTTGGGCCAGACCTAGAGGGGAGGGACAGTGTGTTGGGGCAGACCTAGAGGGGAGGGACAGCGTGTTGAGCCAGACCTAGAGCGGAGGGACAGCGTGTTGAGCCAGACCTAGAGCGGAGGGACAGCGTGTTGGGCCAGACCTAGAGGGGAGGGACAGCGTGTTGAGCCAGACCTAGAGGGGAGGGACAGCGTGTTGGGGCAGACGTAGAGGGGAGGGACAGCGTGTTGGGCCAGACCTAGAGGGGAGGGACAGCGTGTTGGGCCAGACCTAGAGGGGAGGGACAGCGTGTTGGGCCAGACCTAGAGGGGAGGGACAGCGTGTTGGGCCAGACCTAGAGGGGAGGGACAGCGTGTTGGGCCAGACCTAGAGGGGAGGGACAGCGTGTTGGGCCAGACCTAGAGGGGAGGGACAGCGTGTTGGGCCAGACCTAGAGGGGAGGGACAGCGTGTTGGGCCAGACCTAGAGGGGAGGGACAGTGTGTTGGGCCAGACCTAGAGGGGAGGGACAGTGTGTTGGGCCAGACCTAGAGGGGAGGGACAGTGTGTTGGGCCAGACCTAGAGGGGAGGGACAGTGTGTTGGGCCAGACCTAGAGCGGAGGGACAGTGTGTTGGGCCAGACCTAGAGGGGAGGGACAGTGTGTTGGGCCAGACCTAGAGGGGAGGGACAGTGTGTTGGGCCAGACCTAGAGCGGAGGGACAGCGTGTTGAGCCAGACCTAGAGGGGAGGGACAGCGTGTTGAGCCAGACCTAGAGCAGAGGGACAGCGTGTTGGGCCAGACCTAGAGCGGAGGGACAGCGTGTTGAGCCAGACCTAGAGGGGAGGGACAGCGTGTTGAGCCAGACCTAGAGGGGAGGGACAGCGTGTTGGGCCAGACCTAGAGGGGAGGGACAGCGTGTTGGGCCAGACCTAGAGGGGAGGGACAGCGTGTTGAGCCAGACCTAGAGGGGAGGGACAGCGTGTTGGGCCAGACCTAGAGGGGAGGGACAGCGTGTTGGGCCAGACCTAGAGCGGAGGGACAGCGTGTTGGGCCAGACCTAGAGCGGAGGGACAGCGTGTTGGGCCAGACCTAGAGGGGAGGGACAGCGTGTTGGGCCAGACCTAGAGCGGAGGGACAGCGTGTTGGGCCAGACCTAGAGCGGAGGGACAGCGTGTTGGGCCAGACCTAGAGGGGAGGGACAGTGTGTTGGGCCAGACCTAGAGGGGAGGGACAGTGTGTTGAGCCAGACCTAGAGGGGAGGGACAGCGTGTTGGGCCAGACCTAGAGGGGAGGGACAGTGTGTTGGGCCAGACCTAGAGGGGAGGGACAGTGTGTTGGGCCAGACCTAGAGGGGAGGGACAGTGTGTTGGGCCAGACCTAGAGGGGAGGGACAGCGTGTTGGGCCAGACCTAGAGGGGAGGGACAGCGTGTTGGGCCAGACCTAGAGGGGAGGGACCGCGTGTTGGGCCAGACCTAGAGCGGAGGGACCGCGTGTTGGGCCAGACCTAGAGCGGAGGGACAGCGTGTTGGGCCAGACCTAGAGGGGAGGGACAGCGTGTTGGGCCAGACCTAGAGGGGAGGGACCGCGTGTTGGGCCAGACCTAGAGCGGAGGGACCGCGTGTTGGGCCAGACCTAGAGCGGAGGGACAGCGTGTTGGGCCAGACCTAGAGGGGAGGGACAGCGTGTTGGGCCAGACCTAGAGGGGAGGGACAGCGTGTTGGGCCAGACCTAGAGGGGAGGGACAGCGTGTTGAGCCAGACCTAGAGCGGAGGGACAGCGTGTTGGGCCAGATCTAGAGGGGAGGGACAGTGTGTTGGGCCAGACCTAGAGGGGAGGGACAGCGTGTTGGGTCAGACCTAGAGGGGAGGGACCGCGTGTTGGGCCAGACCTAGAGGGGAGGGACCGCGTGTTGGGCCAGACCTAGAGCGGAGGGACCGCGTGTTGGGCCAGACCTAGAGCCGAGGGACAGCGTGTTGAGCCAGACCTAGAGCGGAGGGACAGCGTGTTGGGCCAGACCTAGAGGGGAGGGACAGCGTGTTGGGCCAGACCTAGAGGGAGGGACAGCGTGTTGGGCCAGACCTAGAGGGGAGGGACAGCGTGTTGGGCCAGACCTAGAGGGAGGGACAGCGTGTTGGGCCAGACCTAGAGCGGAGGGACAGCGTGTTGGGCCAGACCTAGAGGGGAGGGACAGCGTGTTGGGCCAGACCTAGAGGGGAGGGACAGCGTGTTGGGCCAGACCTAGAGGGGGGAGGGACGGCATGTTGGGCCAGACCTAGAGGGAGGGAGGGACAGCGTGTTGAGCCAGACCTAGAGCGGAGGGACAGCGTGTTGGGCCAGACCTAGAGGGGAGGGACAGTGTGTTGAGCCAGACCTAGAGGGGAGGGACAGTGTGTTGAGCCAGACCTAGAGGGGAGGGACAGCGTGTTGGGCCAGACCTAGAGGGGAGGGACAGCGTGTTGGGCCAGACCTAGAGGGGAGGGACAGCGTGTTGGGCCAGACCTAGAGACCTAGGAGGGACAGCGTGTTGGGCCAGACCTAGAGGGGAGGGACAGCGTGTTGGGCCAGACCTAGAGCGGAGGGACAGCGTGTTGGGCCAGACCTAGAGGGGAGGGACAGCGTGTTGGGCCAGACCTAGAGGGGAGGGACAGCGTGTTGGGCCAGACCTAGAGGGGAGGGACAGCGTGTTGGGCCAGACCTAGAGGGGAGGGACAGTGTGTTGAGCCAGACCTAGAGCGGAGGGACAGCGTGTTGGGCCAGATCTAGAGGGGAGGGACAGTGTGTTGAGCCAGACCTAGAGGGGAGGGACAGTGTGTTGAGCCAGACCTAGAGCGGAGGGACAGCGTGTTGGGCCAGACCTAGAGGGGAGGGACAGCGTGTTGGGCCAGACCTAGAGGGGAGGGACAGCGTGTTGAGCCAGACCTAGAGCGGAGGGACAGCGTGTTGGGCCAGACCTAGAGTGGAGGGACAGCGTGTTGGGCCAGACCTAGAGGGGAGGGACAGCGTGTTGGGCCAGACCTAGAGGGGAGGGACAGTGTGTTGGGCCAGACCTAGAGGGGAGGGACAGCGTGTTGAGCCAGACCTAGAGGGGAGGGACAGCGTGTTGGGCCAGACCTAGAGGGGAGGGACAGCGTGTTGGGCCAGACCTAGAGGGGAGGGACAGTGTGTTGAGCCAGACCTAGAGGGGAGGGACAGCGTGTTGAGCCAGACGTGGAGCGGAGGGACAGCGTGTTGGGCCAGACCTAGAGCGGAGGGACAGCGTGTTGGGCCAGACCTAGAGGGGAGGGACAGCGTGTTGGGCCAGACCTAGAGGGGAGGGACAGCGTGTTGGGCCAGACCTAGAGGGGAGGGACAGCGTGTTGAGCCAGACCTAGAGCGGAGGGACAGCGTGTTGGGCCAGACCTAGAGGGGAGGGACAGTGTGTTGAGCCAGACCTAGAGGGGAGGGACAGCGTGTTGGGCCAGACCTAGAGGGGAGGGACAGCGTGTTGGGCCAGACCTAGAGGGGAGGGACAGCGTGTTGGGCCAGACCTAGAGGGGAGGGACAGCGTGTTGGGCCAGACCTAGAGCGGAGGGACAGCGTGTTGGGCCAGACCTAGAGCGGAGGGACAGCGTGTTGGGCCAGACCTAGAGGGGAGGGACAGCGTGTTGGGCCAGACCTAGAGGGGAGGGACAGCGTGTTGGGCCAGACCTAGAGGGGAGGGACAGCGTGTTGGGCCAGACCTAGAGGGGAGGGACAGCGTGTTGGGCCAGACCTAGAGGGGAGGGACAGTGTGTTGAGCCAGACCTAGAGGGGAGGGACAGGAGGGAGGGACAGCGTGTTGGGCCAGACCTAGAGGGGAGGGACAGTGTGTTGAGCCAGACCTAGAGGGGAGGGACAGCGTGTTGGGCCAGACCTAGAGGGGAGGGACAGCGTGTTGGGCCAGACCTAGAGGGGAGGGACAGCGTGTTGGGCCAGACCTAGAGGGGAGGGACAGCGTGTTGGGCCAGACCTAGAGCGGAGGGACAGCGTGTTGGGCCAGACCTAGAGCGGAGGGACAGCGTGTTGGGCCAGACCTAGAGGGGAGGGACAGCGTGTTGGGCCAGACCTAGAGGGGAGGGACAGCGTGTTGAGCCAGACCTAGAGGGGAGGGACAGCGTGTTGGGCCAGACCTAGAGCGGAGGGACAGCGTGTTGGGCCAGACCTAGAGGGGAGGGACAGTGTGTTGAGCCAGACCTAGGGGGAGGGACAGCGTGTTGGGCCAGACCTAGAGGGGAGGGACAGGCATGTTGGGCCAGACCTAGAGGGGAGGGACAGCGTGTTGAGCCAGACCTAGAGCGGAGGGACAGCGTGTTGGGCCAGACCTAGAGGGGAGGGACAGCGTGTTGAGCCAGACCTAGAGGGGAGGGACAGTGTGTTGAGCCAGACCTAGAGGGGAGGGACAGCGTGTTGGGCCAGACCTAGAGGGGAGGGACAGCGTGTTGGGCCAGACCTAGAGGGGAGGGACAGCGTGTTGGGCCAGACCTAGAGGGGAGGGACAGCGTGTTGGGCCAGACCTAGAGGGGAGGGACAGCGTGTTGGGCCAGACCTAGAGCGGAGGGACAGCGTGTTGGGCCAGACCTAGAGGGAGGGACAGCGTGTTGGGCCAGACCTAGAGGGAGGGACAGCGTGTTGGGCCAGACCTAGAGGGGAGGGACAGCGTGTTGGGCCAGACCTAGAGGGGAGGGACAGCGTGTTGAGCCAGACCTAGAGCGGAGGGACAGCGTGTTGGGCCAGATCTAGAGGGGAGGGACAGTGTGTTGAGCCAGACCTAGAGGGGAGGGACAGTGTGTTGAGCCAGACCTAGAGCGGAGGGACAGCGTGTTGGGCCAGACCTAGAGGGGAGGGACAGCGTGTTGGGCCAGACCTAGAGGGGAGGGACAGCGTGTTGGGCCAGACCTAGAGCGGAGGGACAGCGTGTTGGGCCAGACCTAGAGTGGAGGGACAGCGTGTTGGGCCAGACCTAGAGGGGAGGGACAGCGTGTTGGGCCAGACCTAGAGGGGAGGGACAGTGTGTTGAGCCAGACCTAGAGGGGAGGGACAGCGTGTTGAGCCAGACCTAGAGCGGAGGGACAGCGTGTTGGGCCAGACCTAGAGGGGAGGGACAGTGTGTTGAGCCAGACCTAGAGGGGAGGGACAGTGTGTTGAGCCAGACCTAGAGGGGAGGGACAGCGTGTTGAGCCAGGACAGGGACAGCGTGTTGGGCCAGACCTAGAGCGGAGGGACAGCGTGTTGGGCCAGACCTAGAGGGGAGGGACAGCGTGTTGGGCCAGACCTAGAGGGGAGGGACCGCGTGTTAGGCCAGACCTAGAGGGGAGGGACAGCGTGTTGAGCCAGACCTAGAGCGGAGGGACAGCGTGTTGGGCCAGACCTAGAGGGGAGGGACAGTGTGTTGAGCCAGACCTAGAGGGGAGGGACAGTGTGTTGAGCCAGACCTAGAGGGGAGGGACAGCGTGTTGGGCCAGACCTAGAGGGGAGGGACAGCGTGTTGGGCCAGACCTAGAGGGGAGGGACAGCGTGTTGGGCCAGACCTAGAGCGGAGGGACAGCGTGTTGGGCCAGACCTAGAGCGGAGGGACAGCGTGTTGGGCCAGACCTAGAGGGGAGGGACAGCGTGTTGGGCCAGACCTAGAGGGGAGGGACAGCGTATTGGGCCAGACCTAGAGGGGAGGGACAGCGTGTTGGGCCAGACCTAGAGGGGAGGGACAGCGTGTTGGGCCAGACCTAGAGGGGAGGGACAGTGTGTTGAGCCAGACCTAGAGCGGAGGGACAGCGTGTTGGGCCAGACCTAGAGGGGAGGGACAGTGTGTTGAGCCAGACCTAGAGGGGAGGGACAGCGTGTTGAGCCAGACCTAGAGCGGAGGGACAGCGTGTTGGGCCAGACCTAGAGGGGAGGGACAGCGTGTTGGGCCAGACCTAGAGGGGAGGGACAGCGTGTTGGGCCAGACCTAGAGCGGAGGGACAGCGTGTTGGGCCAGACCTAGAGCGGAGGGACAGCGTGTTGGGCCAGACCTAGAGGGGAGGGACAGCGTGTTGGGCCAGACCTAGAGGGGAGGGACAGTGTGTTGAGCCAGACCTAGAGGGGAGGGACAGCGTGTTGAGCCAGACCTAGAGCGGAGGGACAGCGTGTTGGGCCAGACCTAGAGGGGAGGGACAGTGTGTTGAGCCAGACCTAGAGGGGAGGGACAGTGTGTTGAGCCAGACCTAGAGGGGAGGGACAGCGTGTTGAACCAGACCTAGAGGGGAGGGACAGTGTGTTGAGCCAGACCTAGAGCGGAGGGACAGCGTGTTGGTCCAGACCTAGAGCGGAGGGACAGTGTGTTGGGCCAGACCTAGAGGGGAGGGACAGCGTGTTGGGCCAGACCTAGAGCGGAGGGACAGCGTGTTGGGCCAGACCTAGAGCGGAGGGACAGTGTGTTGGGCCAGACCTAGAGCGGAGGGACAGTGTGTTGGGCCAGACCTAGAGCGGAGGGACAGCGTGTTGGGCCAGACCTAGAGCGGAAGGACAGCGTGTCGGGCCAGACCTAGAGCGGAGGGACAGCGTGTTGGGCCAGACCTAGAGCGGAGGGACAGCGTGTTGGGCCAGACCTAGAGGGGAGGGACAGCGTGTTGGGCCAGACCTAGAGCGGAGGGACAGCGTGTTGGGCCAGACCTAGAGGGGAGGGACAGCGTGTTGGGCCAGACCTAGAGGGGAGGGAGCGTGTTGGGCCAGACCTAGAGCGGAGGGACAGCGTGTTGGGCCAGACCTAGAGGGGAGGGACAACGTGTTGGGCCAGACCTAGAGCGGAGGGACAACGTGTTGGGCCAGACCTAGAGCGGAGGGACAACTTGTTGGGCCAGACCTAGAGCGGAGGGACAGCGTGTTGGGCCAGACCTAGAGCGGAGGGACAGCGTGTTGGGCCAGACTTGGGCGGAGGGACAGCGTGTTGGGCCAGACCTAGAGCGGAGGGACAGTGTGTTGGGCCAGACCTAGAGGGAGACCTAGACAGCGTGTGTTGGGCCAGACCTAGAGCGGAGGGACAGCGTGTTGGGCCAGACCTAGAGGGAGGGACAGCGTGTTGGGCCAGACCTAGAGAGGGAGGGACAGGGACGTGTTGGGCCAGACCTAGAGCGGAGGGACAGCGTGTTGGGCCAGACCTAGAGGGGAGGGACAGCGTGTTGGGCCAGACCTGTTGGGCCAGACCTAGAGGGGAGGGACCGCGTGTTGGGCCAGACCTAGAGGGGAGGGACAGCGTGTTGAGCCAGACCTAGAGCGGAGGGACAGCGTGTTGGGCCAGACCTAGAGGGGAGGGACAGTGTGTTGAGCCAGACCTAGAGGGGAGGGACAGTGTGTTGAGCCAGACCTAGAGGGAGGGACAGCGTGTTGGGCCAGACCTAGAGGGGAGGGACAGCGTGTTGGGCCAGACCTAGAGGGGAGGGACAGCGTGTTGGGCCAGACCTAGAGCGGAGGGACAGCGTGTTGGGCCAGACCTAGAGGGGAGGGACAGCGTGTTGGGCCAGACCTAGAGGGGAGGGACAGCGTGTTGGGCCAGACCTAGAGGGGAGGGACAGCGTGTTGGGCCAGACCTAGAGGGGAGGGACAGCGTGTTGGGCCAGACCTAGAGGGGAGGGACAGCGTGTTGGGCCAGACCTAGAGGGGAGGGACAGTGTGTTGAGCCAGACCTAGAGCGGAGGGACAGCGTGTTGGGCCAGACCTAGAGGGGAGGGACAGTGTGTTGAGCCAGACCTAGAGGGGAGGGACAGCGTGTTGAGCCAGACCTAGAGCGGAGGGACAGCGTGTTGGGCCAGACCTAGAGGGGAGGGACAGCGTGTTGGGCCAGACCTAGAGGGGAGGGACAGCGTGTTGGGCCAGACCTAGAGCGGAGGGACAGCGTGTTGGGCCAGACCTAGAGCGGAGGGACAGCGTGTTGGGCCAGACCTAGAGGGGAGGGACAGCGTGTTGGGCCAGACCTAGAGGGGAGGGACAGTGTGTTGAGCCAGACCTAGAGGGGAGGGACAGCGTGTTGAGCCAGACCTAGAGCGGAGGGACAGCGTGTTGGGCCAGACCTAGAGGGGAGGGACAGTGTGTTGAGCCAGACCTAGAGGGGAGGGACAGTGTGTTGAGCCAGACCTAGAGGGGAGGGACAGCGTGTTGAACCAGACCTAGAGGGGAGGGACAGTGTGTTGAGCCAGACCTAGAGCGGAGGGACAGCGTGTTGGTCCAGACCTAGAGCGGAGGGACAGTGTGTTGGGCCAGACCTAGAGGGGAGGGACAGCGTGTTGGGCCAGACCTAGAGCGGAGGGACAGCGTGTTCGGCCAGACCTAGAGCGGAGGGACAGTGTGTTGGGCCAGACCTAGAGCGGAGGGACAGTGTGTTGGGCCAGACCTAGAGCGGAGGGACAGCGTGTTGGGCCAGACCTAGAGCGGAAGGACAGCGTGTCGGGCCAGACCTAGAGCGGAGGGACAGCGTGTTGGGCCAGACCTAGAGCGGAGGGACAGCGTGTTGGGCCAGACCTAGAGGGGAGGGACAGCGTGTTGGGCCAGACCTAGAGCGGAGGGACAGCGTGTTGGGCCAGACCTAGAGGGGTGGGACAGCGTGTTGGGCCAGACCTAGAGGGGAGGGACAGCGTGTTGGGCCAGACCTAGAGCGGAGGGACAGCGTGTTGGGCCAGACCTAGAGGGGAGGGACAACGTGTTGGGCCAGACCTAGAGCGGAGGGACAACGTGTTGGGCCAGACCTAGAGCGGAGGGACAACTTGTTGGGCCAGACCTAGAGCGGAGGGACAGCGTGTTGGGCCAGACCTAGAGCGGAGGGACAGCGTGTTGGGCCAGACTTGGAGCGGAGGGACAGCGTGTTGGGCCAGACCTAGAGCGGAGGGACAGTGTGTTGGGCCAGACCTAGAGCGGAAGGACAGCGTGTTGGGCCAGACCTAGAGCGGAGGGACAGTGTGTTGGGCCAGACCTAGAGCGGAGGGACAGCGTGTTGGGCCAGACCTAGAGTGGAGGGACAGTGTGTTGGGCCAGACCTAGAGCAGAGGGACAGCGTGTTGGGCCAGACGTAGAGGGGAGGGACAGCATGTTGGGCCAGACCTAGAGGGGAGGGACAGTGTGTTGGGCCAGACCTAGAGCGTAGGGACAGCGTGTTGGGCCAGACCTAGAGCGGAGGGACAGTGTGTTGGGCCAGACCTAGAGCGGAGGGACAGTGTGTTGGGCCAGACCTAGAGCGGAGGGACAGCGTGTTGGGCCAGACCTAGAGGGGAGGGACAGCGTGTTGGACCAGACCTAGAGAGGAGGGACAGCGTGTTGGGCCAGACCTAGAGCGGAGGGACAACGTGTTGGGCCAGACCTAGAGGGGAGGGACAGTGTGTTGGGCCAGACCTAGAGGGGAGAGACAGTGTGTTGGGCCAGACCTAGGGACAACGTGTTGGGCCAGACCTAGAGCGGAGGGAAAACGTTTTGGGCCAGACCTAGAGGGGAGGGACAGTGTATTGGGCCAGACCTAGGGACAGCGTTTTGGGCCAGACCTAGAGCGGAGGGAAAACGTTTTGGGCCAGACCTAGAGCGGAGGGAAAACGTTTTGGGCCAGACCTAGAGCGGAGGGACAGTGTGTTGGGCCAGACCTAGAGCGGAGGGACAGTGTGTTGGGACAGACCTAGAGGGGAGGGACAGTGTGTTGGGCCAGACCTAGGGACAACGTGTTGGGCCAGACCTAGAGCGGAGGGAAAACGTTTTTGGCCAGACCTAGAGCGGAGGGACAGCGTGTTGTGGTTCTGTAAGCCACCTATTAAATGATAAACCAGAACACAAGGCCCCTGATGCACACAGGCCTGAGTGAACGGTCCCTCTACCCAACAGAAGAGGGCTAGAATAGAATATGCTGTATGTGGTATTGTCAGATGTAATGAGCTCCCCTCTCCCTCTTCTCTTTGTTTCTCTCTTCACTCAGATTCTCGAATGTCTATGGCCCCCTCCCCAACCAACCCATAAAACCCCAACAAATAGAAAGTAGACACATGCCCTTTGTCACGTTCCAACATCCCAGTAATCATTAGCGTCTCCTCCTTAGCGATCAGCGACAACATAAATAATTAACTGAACATCTAAATTACTTTGTACAGAATAAAAACAGCCAAAAAACAGATTCCATATTAAGAAAATGAAAATGGCAAAAGTGAACACCAAGCACACATACATACATGGTAAACACAAACAGTCAGATGTTGACACACTCACACACACATTGCAAACACACACACATTGCAAACACACACACACACACACACACACACACACACACACACACACACACACACACACACACACACACACACACACACACACACACACACACACACACACACACACACACACACACACACACACACACACACACACACACACACACACACACACACACACACACACACACACACACACACACACACACACACACATTCAGTAGACACAAATAAACAGTCAAATGTAAAACAGAAAATAGGTTTAGTTGATATTATTACTCGTGTAGCTATCATTCAGCCCATTGTGTGATGAGAGAGAAACTTAATCTTGGAACAGGTCACACCAGGATGACATCAGGAGCAGCACAGAGCAGAGGGGGTCTGGCCAGTAATGGAACAGCCTGGTCCTGAAGCAGGACAGAACAGAGGGGGTTTGGTCCTTAACAGCAGTGGTCCTGAAGACCCACTAACACCCAACTATCTAACATCAGGAGCAGGACAGAGCAGAGGGGGGTTGGTCTGTAATGAAACAGCCCTGGTCCTGAAGACCCACTAACACCCAACTATCTAACATCAGGAGCAGGACAGAGCAGAGGGGGGTTGGTCTGTAATGAAACAGCCCTGGTCCTGAAGACCCACTAACACCCAACTATCTAACATCAGGAGCAGGACAGAGCAGAGGGAGGTTGGTCTGTAATGAAACAGCCTTCCACTAAGACCCTAAACATTTATCTACTAATATTCTTATAACAATGTGTTCTGTAACATGCACACTAATGAATAAGATGTTGACTAAATGTCTTACAGACCAACTGACAGACACACGTTCCAACAGACAGACAGAATTACACAAAATTACTGAGAGAGACAAACAGGTAACGGTACCAACCTTGATGGGGACAAGATCAATTGGCTTAGTGCTCCATTAGAAACAAAACTGACTCGGTTGGGAGAGGGGAATTTATTTATGGTTATCTGCAGTGGATGATGCAATTGAGAGAAAGCAGCTCAGATGAAGACTGGTGGTTCATGTCAAGTTCCTCCTCTGCTTACTGTTCCACACCAGGTAGCAGACACTACCTGACAGACTGTACCCCTCTCTCTCTGTCACTGCTTAGCTGCTGTGACCTCTCCAAGTCTTCAAACATATCCAGTAGAATACTGATGATTATTATTGTCATCATTATTATCAGTAATATTGTCGTTATTCATTTGATAGCAGTGCAAGCCCAATATTTCACACACTTGCACTCGCATTCACACTCTAACTTTCGCTGACACACACGCACGCACGCACGCACACACACACACAGAGAGAATACGACAGAATAATAGCTGTCTTTTTGCTTCTATTTACTGTCTCTGGAAGAACATTTTGATTGGTCTCTTTAGGCTTTTTAAAAACAAAACACAACATTGATGACTTTACTCTTTTTCTGTCATTATTCTTTTTTTTTCTCTCCAGAAAATAGGAACGTCTTTTTACATTTCCCCCATGGACCAGTGTAAATGATCAGTCATTTCCCCCTTTTTTCATCTAGAACTTCATTTGGAGTTACAGCACATCACCCACAGCACGCACAGACAACAAGGGGGTCCAGGCGGGGAAGAATCACTACAGTGGTGGGAGAGAAAGAGATCAGAGATGATGAACGGGGTGGAGTGACAGTGTCACGTCTAATTCCATTATCATCCACACAGTCCAGCCCTCTTCTATTCCATTGGTTTGCCTCTCTCTCTCTATCAATCCTTCCTGTTATATTCTCTGTGTGTTTGCAGAAGGGAACGGACCAAAGGGTCAACGTGGGAAGCAACAAAAAAAAATGAACAGCCAACCAGATCGCTTCTGACGACAGAGAGAGCAGTGATTAGGGAGAGAAGAAGCCTCCCCTCACTGCCACAGGAGAATGATAGAGAGACACAGGATTAATGGTGGAACTGGATTCCTTGTCGGTCAGTCTGTCACACAGTCACAGATATAATGTTTCCTGAAAGACAGGCCCTTCACCAGCTCCTTACGCAGGGTTCTTATATGGTCTATTTGAACCTGTTTATGTTGGTGGCTGAGGCCCGAGGGCTGGCAGAGTGTACCGCTCCAAAGTAAAACAGAGTAAAGGTGGACCAAGGAGAAAAAACAATTGTTGAGAGGAAGGTATGACTTAAAAGCAACAAGACTCAGAAAGCACCCGGCTAAACAGAGGGGAGTAGAGGAAGGAGAAGTTCATTAGGGATCTGACAGAGGACAGGCAGGAGGAGAGGCTGGATGCGTAGGATGGCTATTTGTACCCATGTTCTGCAGCGAGTCAGCCTTGTGCATAACGATAGGGTGGGAGGGCAGGGCAACGGGGCTGGGGTGGTCTGGGTGGATGTGACTGGACCTACAGTATCAGGCCTTGAGGGCATGCCACTGCTGCACGGCATTACGAGGTTTACCCATCATGTCCTTCCAGTGCTTCACCTCCGCCGGACCACTCTTCCATGAGAGATAGATCTGAGGAAGGGTGGGAAGAAAGAGAGGAAGAGAAGGGGAGGAAGGGAGGAGGAGAGAGAGATGGAGTGAAAGAGAGCGGGGGGGGGGGGTGAGATGGATAAGCAGGATATCTGACGTCACAGAGATCGATATTACTCATACTCAAACAAAGAGAGGTAAACTAAACTCTCTGAAGTCTGGAGTGTCCCTGCTGTTACCATAAAGCTTGCCAATCACCCTAATCTGAACTTAATTCATATCGGGAGCTGAGGAGAGTCATTAAGATGAAACAGCTGTTTTACTCTCAGCAATTTTCAGAGCAGGGGAAACAGGGGGAAAGATTTGTGTGAGAATGAGACGTATGTTTAGACAGAGAGATGGAGGCTCCCAAGCAAGCCGCAGCTGTGTTTTACTGCTGGTGATTAGACTGTGGGTGAAAGGGCCAGCGCCTGTGATGAGGCGTGTTTGGTTTACTGAGGGGTCACTATCAGACACTGGATCCATAGTAAGGAAGCTTGTATGAGGGTTACAGTGTGTCAGAAAATCAATGGGATAGTGCCTCTGTGCCACAAACAAACCACACAATCAATGGATATCAATCTCACCGTGTCAGTATGTAAGAGCAATCTTGAGACAGTGACTGTTACAATGTGTCATTGTGTTAGTGTGTGTGAGAGCAGGATC
This sequence comes from Oncorhynchus gorbuscha, assembly GCF_021184085.1. Lineage (NCBI taxonomy): Eukaryota > Metazoa > Chordata > Actinopteri > Salmoniformes > Salmonidae > Oncorhynchus > Oncorhynchus gorbuscha. The sequence continues at coordinate 11,027,466 of NC_060176.1, forward strand.
ATTGTGTGTGTGTGTTATGAGTTTATGTATGTGTGCGTGTGCATGTGTGTGTGTGTCTCAGTATGTGCCAGCAGGGGTCAGTGTGGATTGGTGATGTAAGTGGCTGGTGGTCTGGGCGTTACGAGGGGGCGGTACCTTGCCGATGACGTCGTTGCGACTGAGCTTGTCCTTGTCCATGACGGTGATGATGATGGTGGTCTCTCGGAGCACGTGGGCGGGGACGTCGAAGGGGAAGGACTCGTTGAACACGGGGTTCAGACAGCACTTCATTGTCACCGTCTTCTTCTTCTCCACACGCTTGTCCTTGTGCATCAGCCACAGCTTCACATAGGGATCTGACGGGGGAGACGCATCACTTAAACACAGAGGTTACATCACTTAAACACAGAGGTTACATCACTTAAACACAGAGGTTTCATCCCAAATGGCACCCTAATCCCTATACAGTACACTTATTTTGACCAGGGCTCATAGAATGTAGTGCACCATATAGGGAATAGGGTGTCATTTTGGATGCCGTATGGATGGAGAGATACTGAAACCACATTGACACATGTTAAGGTAGACAGACTGTAGCAGAGGAAACAGGTGATGACAGAGTATTGTATGTACTGTACCGGAGGTGCCTCCAATGTCCATGGCTTTGAGGTTGCGGGCTTTGATGATGGTCACAGTGATGGTGTTGGCTTGAGGGTTGTAGCACAGTGACACCAGCAGGTCTCCTCGACTCCCCTGAAAAACACAATGACATCACCACTCACCTACCCTCTCACTCCCTCCATCCCCTCTACCCCCTTCTGTCTCCCAGTCATCCCTCCTTGTTCCCTCTCACCAACCCTCTCACTCCCTCCATCCCCTCTACCCCCTTCTGTCTCCCAGTCATCCCTCCTTCTCCTTGTTCCCTCTCTCCCTCCATCCCCTCTACCCCCTTCTGTCTCCCAGTCATCCCTCCTTCTCCTTGTTCCCTCTCACAAACCCTTTCTCTCCCTCCATCTCCTCTACCCCCTTCTGTCTCCCAGTCATCCCTCCTTCTCCTTGTTCCCTCTCTCCCTCCATCTCCTCTACCCCCTTCTGTCTCCCTGTCATCCCTCCTTCTCCTTGTTTCCTCTCACCAACCCTCTCTCTCCCTCCATCCCCTCTACCCCCTTCTGTCTCCCAGTCATCCCTCCTTGTTCCCTCTCACCAATCCTCTCTCCCTCCATCTCCTCTACCCCCTTCTGTCTCCCAGTCATCCCTCCTTCTCCTTGTTTCCACTCACCAACCCTCTCTCCCTCCATCCCCTCTACCCCCTTCTGTCTCCCAGTCATCCCTCCTTCTCCTTGTTCCCTCTCACCAACCCTCTCACTCCCTTCATCCCCTCTACCCTCTTCTGTCTCCCAGTCATCCCTCCTTCTCCTTGATCCCTCTCACCAACCCTCTCTCCCTCCATCTCCTCTACCCTCTTCTGTCTCCCAGTCATCCCTCCTTCTCCTTGTTCCCTCTCTCCTACCCTTCCCCCTCATCCCCTGTCCCTCTGCAACTGTCCTAGTCTGTGTGTGTACTTTACTCACGCTGCCATCGCTGCAGGGCTTCAGCTCCTTCCAGTAGGTCTGCTGGTTGCCCAGGTCCACCTTGTTAAGGGGAATGGACACCTCCCCGATGGGGTCGTTCCTGCTGAAACGATCGTAATCCAGCACCTGCATATAGAGGGTCCTCTGGATCACCTTCTCATAGGGGAACCCTGGGGGGAACAGACAGATACATATACAGACAGATAAGAGGCGGATATGTGCTGGACAGAGATTTAGGGAGTACTCTTTCAGACTTTATTCAGGATAACCAATAGCCATACGTTTAGTTATGTGTATAGTTCTAAGACCAGATGTGTGTTTTTTATAATGTGCAGTAGTTGCCATTGGGTCCCAAATGGCATCATATTCCCTATGTAGTGCACCACAGGGGCCCATAGGGCTGTGAACAAAAGTAGTGCAGAATAGGGCGCCATTAGGTACGCAGCCTCGTATGCAGGGTGATTTCACAGTCTGACCTTCAAACAGGAAGGTCTCGTTCCAGCGAGGGTTGAGGTTCTTCCTCTTGACCTTGGTCTCCAGCTTGTGCTTCTTGTCAGGCAGCAGGTAGAGTTTGACGAAGGGGTCTGAGGTGCCAGAGAAGTCCTTGGCGGGGAGCTCCTGGCCCGTGAGGATCTTGACGGTCAGGGTGGAGTCCTGGAAGCTGTAGCCCACACTGAACTGAATCCGGCCCAGCTTCTCAACCACAGGCCCTTCTGTGTCCTCTTCTGAGCCTGGAGAGAGCTGGGAGAGAACAGCAGCAGAGAACTCTAATATTTATCCAGTCTATACGATGGTAGAATCGCAATTGCATACTCCTCGCGTCCTCTCTCCTTGACTCCTTCTCAAAACACATTGGAGAAGGTCAGAGGGGAGGGACCTCTGGCACTCTCATCCAATGGGTTTTGAGAAGGAGGCGAGGAGAAAGGAGAGAGGACGCGAGGAGTATGCAATTGAGATTCTCCCTTTGTACACTCAACAACCCTCATCCCAATACCCCCACCCTTTTCCCAGCATGGAACACACAGATGAAACACTCAGGGACATGGACACCCAAGGTGAACAAGGAGCTTTGTTTCTCATCCACAAGGGGGCAGTCAAACAGCACTGGAACTCACGTGCGATGCTGCCATCATGCTAGCCTAACGTTCAGATAATGTTATGTCATATGTCTGGGCTTTACTGAGCGATAAGGGAGGGAGCGATGGGGGAGAAGGCATATCTTGAGCGGAGAGGCAGGAGATATTCTGTGAGTAGAGAGACCCCCTGCCTAACTGGAGCTGGGCCCCGAGGGAGGGAAGGAAATGCAGTTAAAAGGCTGCTATCTGATAGAGAGGGACCAGAGGCTTGGCCCAAGGTGCAGTTCCTGGAATTTAATCTCACATTCTGTATTCTCTCCCACACATCTCGCTGTTGCTCTGCCTCCTCGATCTAAATCTGATCATCTCTCCTCCTTCACTCTCTTGGTGTCTGATGTCTGTCTGTCTTTCATGAAGACACACATGCACACACAGACATACTTACATGGATGCATGCATGCACACATCGTCTTTGAGACAGCGCTCCTGAAATTTGCCCCACCTAGTTTTCAACATTTTTCAGGGTCAATCTGTTTTTTATTCTCTTTTACTTGTTGCCCAATCGCTTTGCCTGAAACCCACATAACCTACATAGATACAGAACCTACAACTCCACAAAATACAACCACATACTGAGCCCACCTACACTATACACATCTCTCCACCCCCAGACCATGTGAGGGTCAGAACACGAGGTTAATCATATTATTAACATAATATGTACACACACCACACCAACCAGCACAAAAACATCCTCTGGCGTACTGCATTAGCATCAAATAGCCCCGGCGATATGCAACTTTTCAGGTAAGTCAGGAACCAATATACACAGTCAGTTAGGAAAGCAAAGGATAGCTTTTTCAAACAGAAATTTGCATCCTGTAGCACTAATTCCAAAACGTTTTGGGACACTGTATAGTCCATGGAGAATAAGAGCACCTCCTCCCAGCAGCCCACTGCACTGAGGCTAGGAAACACTGTCACCACCGATAAATATACAATAATCAATAATTTCGATAAGCATTTTTCTAAGGTTAGCAATGCTTTCCACCTGGCTACCCCTACCCCGGCCAACAGCTCTGCACCCCCTGCAGCAACTTGCCCAAGTCCCCCCCCCGCTTCTCCTTCACCCAAATCCAGACAGTTGATGTCCTGAAAGAGCTGCAAAGACCCTCTCTTTCTAAAATTATTCGCCAAAATTGTTGCAACCCCTATTACTAGCCTGTTCAACCTCTCTTTCGTAATCGTCTGAGATCCCCAAAGATTGGAAAGCTGCCGCGGTCATCCCCCTCTTCAAAGGGGGAGACACTAGACCCAAACTGTTATAGACCTATATCCATCCTGCCCTGCCTTTCTAAAATCTTTGAATGCCAAGTTAACAAACAGATCACCTCAGCCATGCTCAAGGTCCTAAACGATATCATAACCTCCATAGATAATAGACAGTACTGTGCAGCCGTCTTCATCGACCTGGCCAAGGCTTTCGACTCTATCAATCCCCGCATTCTTATCGGCAGACTCAATAGCCTTGGCTTCTCAAATGACTGCCTTGCCTGGTTTGCCAACTACTTCTCAGATAGAGTTCAGTGTGTTAAATCGGAGGGCCTGTTGTCCGGACCTCTGGCAGTCTCTATGGTGGTGCCACAGGGTTCAATTCTCGGGCAGACTCTCTTCTCTGTATATATCAATGATGTCACCCTTGCTGCTGGTGATTCTCTGATCCACCTCTACGCAGACGACACCATTCTGTATACATCTGGCCCTTCTTTGGAGCTTCAATGCCATACAACACTACTTCCGTGACCTCCAACTGCTTTTAAATGCTAGTAAAGCTAAATGCATGCCCTTCAACCGATTGCTGCCCGCACCCTCCCGCCCAACTAGCATCACTAATCTGGACTAGAGGTCGACCGATTATGAGTTTTCAACGCCGATAACTATGATTAGAGGACCGAAGAAAGCCGATACTAATTAATCGGCCGATTTGTATATATATTTGTAATAAATGACAATTACAACAATACTGAATGAACAATGAACACTTATTTGAACTTGAAATATAATACTTAAATAAAATTAATTTAGTCTCAAATAAATAATGAAACATGTTCAATTTGGTTTGAATAATGCAAAAACACAGTGTTTGGAGAGAAAGTAAAAGTGCAATATGTGCCATGTAAAAAAGCTAACGTTTAAGTTCCTTGCTCAGAACATGAGAACATGAGAACATATGAAAGCTGGTGGTTCCTTTTAACATGAGTCTTCAGTATTCCCAGTTAAGAGGTTTTAGGTTGTAGTTATTATTGGAATTATAGGACTATTTCTCTCTATACCATTTGTATTTCATATACCTTTGACTATTGGATGTTCTTATCGGCACTTTAGTATTGCCAGCCTAATCTCGGGAGTTGATAGGCTTGAAGTCATAAACAGCGCTGTGCATCCCAGCATTGCTGAGAGCTGCCATTTGAATGAATGCTTACAAGCCTGCTGCTGCCTACCACCTCTCAGTCAGACTGCTCTATCAAATATAAAATCATATACTTAATTATAATATAATAAACACACAGAAATAAGAGCCTTTGGTCATTAATATGGTCAAATCCTTAAACACTCATTTAGAAAACGAAACATTTATTCTTTCAGTGAAATACGGAACCGTATTGTGGCAACCCTAAGTCTAAATATTACAGTTACATTGCACAACCTTCAATGTTATGTCATAATTACGTACAATTCTGGCAAATTAATTATGGTCTTTGTTAGGAATAAATGGCCTTTCAACAGTTTGCAACGAGACAGGCGGCCCAAACTGCTGCATATACCCCGACTCAGCTTGCACTGAACGCAAGAGAAGTGACACAATATCCCTAGTTAATATTGCCTGCTAATATTAATTTATTTTTTATTACATATGCAGGTTTAAAAATGTATACTTGTGTATTTATTTTAAGAAAGGCATTGATGTTTATAGTTAGGTACATTATTGCAACAATTGTGCTTTTTTCACTAATGCGCTTTTGTTAAATCATCAAGTTGAAGTAGGCTGTGATTCGATGACAAATTAACAGGCACCGCATTGATTATATTCAATGCAGAACAAGCTAGTAAACCTAGTAATATCATCAACCATGTGCAGTTAACTAGTTATTATGTGAAGATTGATTTTTTTTTTATAAGATAAGTTTTAGCTAACAACTTACTTTGGCTCCTTGCTTCACTTGCGTAACAGGTGGTCAGCCTGCCACGCAGTCTCCTCGTGGATTGCAATGTAATCGGCCATAATTGGCATCCAAAAAGGCCGATTACCGATTGTTATGTAAATTTGAAATCGGCCCTAATTAATCAGACATGCCGATTAACTTCCCTAGTGTAAGGGGCAGCATTCGGAATTTTGGATGAAAAGCGCGCCAATATTAAACTGCCTGCCACTCAGGCCCAGAAGATAGGATGTGCATATTTGGATAGAAAACACTCTAAAGTAGGCCTCCCGGGTGGAGCAGTGGTTAAAGGCTCTGTCATAACCGGCCGCGACCGGGAGGTCCGTGGGGCGACGCACAATTGGCCTAACGTCGCCCGGGTTAGGGAGGGCTTGGTCGGTCCTTGTCTCATCGGGCACCAGCGACTCCTGTGGCGGGCTGGGCGCAGTGTGCGCACTGTGTTAAGAAGCAGTGCGGCTTGGTTGGGTTGTGTATCGGAGGACGCATGACTTTCAACCTTCGTCTCTCCCGAGCCCGTACGGGAGTTGTAGCGATGAGACAAGATAGTAGCTACCACGAAATTGGGGAGAAAAAGGGGTAAAAATTCAACAACAAAAAAAGAAGAAAAAAAGAGAACACTCTAAAGTTTCCAAAACTGTTAAAATGATGTCTGTGAGTATAACAGAACTGATATGGCAGGCAAAAATCAGAGGAAAATCCAACCAGGAAGTACTATTATTTTGAAAGGCTGTTTTTCCATTGAAAGCCTATCCACCATACAAAAACTTAGGATCCAGTTCACGAACTCTATGGCTTCTTCTACATGTGGCCAGTCTTTAGACATTGTTTCAGGCTTTTACTCTGAAAAATGAGGGAGATACAGCACTTTCAATCAGTGGCCAGTGGAAATTTCCAGACATCAGCCATGCGCCTGATCGGGAACACGCCTTTCTTGTTTCTCTTTTTCTGTTGACGAAGCTTTGGTCCGGTTGAAATATTATTGATTATTTATGACAAAAACAACCGGAGGATTGATTTTAAACATCGTTTGGCATGTTTCTACTAACTTTTATTGTACTTAAAAAAAACTTTTAATGGAAAATGGCTGTATGGTTTTCTGTGACTAGGTGCTGACCAAACATAATCGCATGGTGTGCTTTCGCAGTAAAGCCTTTTTGAAATCGGACACTGTGGTTGGATTTACAAGAAGTTTATCTTTAAAATGGTGTACAATACTTGTATGTTTGAGGAATTGTAATTATGGGATTTCTGTTGTTTTGAATTTGGCGCCCTGCAATTTCACTGGCTGTTGTGGAGGTGGGACGCTAGCGTGTACCAGAGAGGTTAATCGAACCTCCACTCTGGACGGTTCGGACTTAGAATATGTGGACAACTACAAATACAGTACTTAGGTGTCTGTATAGACTGTAAACTCTCCTTCCAGACTCACATTAAGCATCTCTAACCCAAAATTAAATCTAGAATCTGCTTCCTACTTCGCAACAAAGCCTCCTTCACTCATGCTGCCAAACATACCCTCGTAAAACTGACTATCCTACCGATGCTTGACTTCGGCGATGTCATTTACAAAATAGCCTCTAACACTCTTTTCAGCAAATTGGATGAAGTCTATCACAGTGCCATCCGTTTTGTCACCAAAGCCCCATATACTACCCACCACTGCGACCTATATGCTCTCGTTGGCTGGCCCTCGCTACATATTTGTCTCCAGACCCACTGGCTCCAGGTCATCTATAAGTCTTTGCTAGGTAAAGCCCTGCCTTATCTCAGCTCACTGGTCACCATAGCAACACCCACACATAGCACGCGCTCCAGCAGGTATATTTCACTGGTCATCCCCAAAGCCAACACCTCCTTTGGCCGCAATTCCTTCCAGTTCTCTACTGGAACGAATTGCAAAAATCACTAAAGCACTAAATCTCCCTCTCTAACTTTAAGCATTAGCTGTCAGAGCAGCTTAACGATCACTGTACCTGTAAATAGCACACCCAACAACCTCATCCCCATATTGTTATTTATTATTATTTATTTTTTTGTTGCTCTTTTGCACCCCAGTATCTCTACTTGCACATCATCATCTGCACATCTATCACTCCAGTGTTAATGCTAAATTTAAATGATTTTGGCCTATTTATTGCATTACCTCCCTAATCTTACTACATTTGCACATACTGTACATAGACTTTTCTATTGTGTTATTGACTGTATGTTTGTTTATCCCATGTGTAACTGTGTTGTTGTTTTTGTCACACTGCTTTGCTTTATCTTGGCCAGGTCGCAGTTGTAAATGAGAACTTGTTCTCAACTGGCCTCCCTGGTTAAATAAAGGTGAAATAAAAATAAATGTAAAAAAGATCCATTGTGACAGACTGACTGATGTAGCTGGCCAGCACACGCAATAATTGATTCTGGGTACCGGGATTATTCAAACTAACTCACTTCTATAAACGCATATAAAACTTCTAAAATCCTGCATAGGTAGTATCACAATGACCCCCCCCAAAAAAAAGAAACTGTGCCTCAGTGATGAAAAAAAGTTATAGATATTAACTAGGCCTAGTGAAAGTCTTCGACTCACATTGTGAGAGACCAGAGATGGAAAGAGACCGTGGCCAACTGCAGGTCTGATCCAACTGACAGGCCCTGTTGGCTCCCCCTCAAAGTGAAAGCATCATCATTAAGCATCATCGGGACCTCCATAACGCAGACGTGCAACCCACATAATAACCCAGGCCCATCCCCCACCCGCGCCCTGTCAAACCCAGCACTCACAGCACTGTGTTCGCAGCGTAATTGCCAGCTTTTGCTGAATAAAGCATATTCTACTGAGTTTCTCCTTTGTGATGGCCAAGCAGGGTTGGGAAATGTCATGTAATTAGCATGTTTTGTCATTTAAGACATCTAAATGCTGCCACAAGTGGGTGGATGTGGACAAACCCATAGACACGCAGAGAGGAGTACAGATGAACAATCATTAACACAGACAGGGGGGAAGGAAGCAGGTTTTCTCACCATGTGAATGTCGCTGGTGGTGACAGAGTTGGTCAGGTCTGTGACAGAGGAGTTCCCGAGGCGGCCTGCCTCATCTGGGGTCTGGCTCCCAGGTTTACCCAGGCTCCTGCTGGGGGGGGGGGGGGAGACACAGTCAGGACGGACACTGAGAGAGACGCCGACGGAGCACTAGGAGAATCCTGCTTCTGAAGACAAAGAGCCAGCCTCAGGTCTGTGCTGCAACCTGCAGCTCATCAAATGGCTTCCCACCACAGGTGAGGCTGCAAGGTCTTGTGTCAGGGCTGAACTATACAGAGTCCAGATCTGAATGTAACTGATAATGTCCCCAGACTTGGGAGTAACACGGGAATGTTAGTGACTTACACTCTCACTCACACCTTCACACACATACATGCATACTTAGTTCCAAACCATAGTCACTACAATCATGTAGCAGTGTGATATTTGCGAAACAGCCACAAAAATCGACACAATTAATGAACAAAAGAGTAAAAGAGGAAGGACGGGGTGGGGGAGGACTGGGTGTTGGAGGAAGAACAGGGTGGGGGAGGACTGGGTGTTGGAGGAAGGACAGGGTGGGGGAGGACTGGGTGTTGGAGGAAGGACAGGGTGGGGGAGGACTGGGTGTTGGAGGAAGGACAGGGTGGGGGAGGACTGGGTGTTGGAGGAAGAACAGGGTGGGGGAGGACTGGGTGTTGGAGGAAGGACAGTGTGGGGGAGGACTGGGTGTTGGAGGAAGGACAGGGTGGGGGAGGACTGGGTGTTGGAGGAAGGACAGGGTGGGGGAGGACTGGGTGTTGGAGGAAGGACAGGGTGGGGGAGGACTGGGTGTTGGAGGAAGGACAGGGTGGGGGAGGACTGGGTGTTGGAGGAAGGACAGGGTGGGGGAGGACTGGGTGTTGGAGGAAGGACAGGGTGGGGGAGGACTGGGTGTTGGAGGAAGGACAGGGTGGGGGAGGACTGGGTATTGGAGGAAGGACAGTGTGGGGGAGGACTGGCTGTTGGAGGAAGGACAGGGTGGGGGAGGACTGGGTGTTGGAGGAAGGACAGGGTGGGGGAGGACTGGGTGTTGGAGGAAGGACAGGGTGGGGGAGGACTGGGTGTTGGAGGAAGGACAGGGTGGGGGAGGACTGGGTGTTGGAGGAAGGACAGGGTGGGGGAGGACTGGGTGTTGGAGGAAGGACAGGGTGGGGGAGGACTAGGTGTTGGAGGAAGGACAGGGTGGGGGAGGACTGGGTGTTGGAGGAAGGACAGGGTGGGGGAGGACTGGGTGTTGGAGACAAAGTGTTCCTAGCCAATATGTTGTAACAGTCTGGTGAGCAGAAGACATGCTGAGCTATAGCAGGTGACACAAGTCAAGACACAGACAGACAACACTAATTACAGGTTACACACTGGAAAATGACAAGAGGAAGAAAGAGGAAAAACAGAGTGCAGGTGCACTGTAGAAATGGAGGGAGAGGAAGTGGGATTAGGAATGGGTGCTGTGGGAAAGATGAGTGCAGAAGAAGAAGTAGATTTGAAGATTCATCTCTGCAGAGAAAAGGGGGGGATTTGTCTTTGCTAAGACTAGGAGGATTAACAGAATGAACAAAGTGAGGTTACTGACTCAATGAACGTGAGACAGAGACAGACACCACAACATAGTTCAGTTGAAGCTGGAAGAGAAATAGAGGAGATAGGAGAGGATAAGAGGCCTGGAAACAAAAAAAACAAGACTAACTTTTCGTAAGAGAGCACAATAAGGACTAAAGAATAGAGACGAGAAACAGACTTGACATGGGCATGCAAAATAAGAGGACGAGTCAGAGAGGGAGGGGGATGGCTGGAGGCAGTACATCAGAAAGGCTGACAGGAAAAAGAAGTAGGCGAGCGAGAGAAAAAGAGAAAAGGGGGGATAAGATGTAATGTGGGAGGGTATAAACATAACACACACACAACATGTTAACCGCCAAATAGATACAAGGAACTAATCGTTTGGCTGAGTGAGGTTAATCCCAATCCAGAGGGATGTTAGAGGATGCATGTGGGCATGTTAGCCATATGGGTTATCAAGGAGGAGGGAGGATGGTAATTGTGGTTCCTGAAGTATCTGTAATTCTGTGATTGAGGCTACAGATGTCTGTGTTCCTGGTCGTTTGAGGGGTCAGTCACTGTTGTAGGACCGCAGACATGTCTCTGACTGGTCGGGCTCTCTCTGTGAGACTGTAACTCTAGTGCACTGTGTCCTTCCATGAACACTGGCGGGTTGGCTGGATGTCACTTACGTATATACAGTACAACAGAGGCATGCAGAGTTTCACTGTGCAATTATACTACAGTTTAGCATAGCGCAAGCAACAACATGCACATACAAAACAATCTCTCAGCTAGTTTTTGCTGCCTGTATCTGAGAATCTAGGGATGACTACGTCCCATATCATGTCTGTCTGTCTGTCTGTCTGTCTGTCTGTCTGTCTGTCTGTCTGTCTGTCTGTCTGTCTGTCTGTCTGTCTGTCTGTCTGTCTGTCTGTCTGTCTGTCTGTCTGTCTGTCTGTCTGTCTGTCTGTCTGTCTGTCTGTCTGTCTGTCTGTCTGTCTGTCCAGTGATCCATTTGTTTTCGCTATAAGGCACTAAATGGATGTTAGACAGGAAGGAGAATGACTAAAGGAATGGGGGTAAGTGGTGTAGGTAGAGTTGCAAAACTCTTGTTACTTTTCCATAATTCTCCGGTTTTCTAGAAATCCCTGTTGGAAGATTCCTGTAATAAAGAGGGAATAAGCAGGAAATCTGGTATCTTTTAACCAGGATATCTGGAAAACTTTGTAATTCTGGAAAGGTTACCAGAATTTTGCAACTCTACGTACACCACTTACCCCCATTTCTTTAGTCATTCCCCTTCCTGCCTAACATCCATTTAGTGCCTTATAGAGCAAACAAATGGATCACTGAACCCTAGGTGTAGGTGATCAGTGAAGTTGAATGAGCAACAAATAAATAACAGAGTTTATCCACTTGGCGAGGATAAGACTGAGTTATCCAGATCAGACAGACAAAGAGACAGAACGAGACAGACACGGGTTGACACCCAGTCACAGACAGGGACACAGGCAGATAATGGAGCACGTATAGAGTAAGGAGTGGGGCATCAGACAGAGAAAGACACATACAATGAATGTTGACAGACATACAGACAGACAGGTAAGTGTAAGCAAAACAGGTCATGTGGATGAGCCTGGTTCCAGGGGGATCTCTTGATTGGCATAGCTGTGATTGGAGGGGAAAGCTGTCAGGAGGATTCACACCGTAGACTGCAGGGGAGGGGGTTGACTGAGGGGAGACATAAGATGATGGAAGGTGGAGAGGTCAAAGTGCCAAACATCTCAACAACTGATACATCTTGCCTCGTCTTCCGTTTATCTTATCTTTACTGAATCACGACAATCTTCTCAGATCCAACATCTCCTGCTGTCCTTCCTCTTTACGCCCTCAGTCCTAATCTATCTTTTCCATTTCTCTTTCCTTCCTTAGTCTATGATCTCCCTGTATGCTGATTCATTAAAGGTTAGATCTAACCCAAAGCCTGCTGTCGATGTCTAGAGACTCGTGTCCCACCCACAGGGAATGACTGTCTCAGTCTGATTCAATCAACTTCCTTCCATCAAAACATATGACTACGAATAGGCTAACAGGAGGGACTCCATACAAAGCACTCTAACTACATAGAGTTAAGTAAGGTCATCTTCTCTCTTCTTCCATATGTTACTGTTAAGGCTAACTGATGAGGCTAACGTGGGGCTAACGTGATGCTAACATGTGGCATGGTTGTGTGTGGGCACAGTGAGGGTCATGTCAGTCAACTTGTAATGGCATGCAGCTGCCAGAGGTGGCTGATGGAGCCTGGACCAACCCATGCTGCTTCCCTTCCCAGATCACCAGCTAAAGAATATGGGCTGCTCTGTTGGCACGGCAACGGCTGGAGAGACAGCAAGCACCTGGGATGGAGGGAGTGAAAGGAGGGTAGGCGTGCAGCATGGGGGCTTGGCAGGGGGTCACAGAGGGCAGCAAAAAGGCAGCCACATCAACAGCAAGACACAACGGGATTGGAGGACATATGACAGGTGCAGGTGAGTGCCTCCAGGAAAACAAACACACACACTCACACTCGCACACACACACTAGCGGGGCCATGAGGAGGCAGGCGAGGCCTCTACTTCTCACCATGACCTGTGATAATATCCTTATGGATTGTTACCTGTGCCCAGAGCCTGAGACCAAAGGAAAAGGTGGGGACACTCCGCTGCAAGGGTAGAGAGAGCACAAGAAGAAAACCCCCTCCTGCCCGCCTGTTCCCAGTACCCTCCCCTACCCACCTTCCCATGACACCATCCCCATTATTCACTTAAAGACCAATACAAGAGACAAAGACAGACAGACAGACAGACAGACAGACAGACAGACAGACAGACAGACAGACAGACAGACAGACAGACAGACAGACAGACAGACAGACAGACAGACAGACAGACAGACAGACAGACAGACAGACAGACAGACAGACAGACAGACAGACAGACAGACAGACACACACACAGCCCTGGATCCACTGCCCTACACAAAAACCTGAGTCAGCATAGCATAATACCCTAGTGTAAATAGAGAATAGTGTAATAGTAACCAAATAATATTGGTAGTTATACCCTAGTATCATACTGTAGTTAGGTGTGAAGGTCACAGACACACCCTTGAGTGTAATAACTTCTGAAGGTCAAAGATCCTTTGAAATAAACAGACAGACCCTCACTGCTCTGAAGTGAGACCTACTAGTAGGCCAGTGATGTAGTGCTGCCGGAGAGCGAGGGAGCTCCCTCACTTTTTACAGTTGAGAATACACGACTCCATTAACTCTATCTAACTCCATTAATATTTGTGGGGGAAAAAATCTGAGGATGAATCAATGTCCCGCAAGATCACATAATAATTCATTTGCATTTTACATAACAAAACCAAATATAATAGCATAGCATAGTAAGCCTATACAGTGGGGCAAAAAAATATTTAGTCAGCCACCAATTGTGCAAGTTCTCCCACTTAAAAAGATGAGATATGCCTGTAATTCTCATCATAGGTACACTTCGACTATGACAGACAAAATGAGAAAGAAATCCAGAAAATCACATTGTAGGATTTTTAATGGATTTAATTGCAAATTGTGGTGGAAAATAAGTATTTGGTCACCTACAAACAAGCAAGATTTCTGGCTCTCAGAGACCTGTAACTTCTTCTTTAAGAGGCTCCTCTGTCCTCCACTCGTTACCTGTATTAATGGCACCTGTTTGAACTTGTTATCAGTATAAAAGACACCTGTCCACAACCTCAAACAGTCACACTCCAAACTCCACTATGGCCAAGACCAAAGAGCTGTCAAAGGACACCAGAAACACAATTGTAGACCTGCACCGGGCTGGGAAGACTGAATCTGCAATAGGTAAGCAGCTTGGTTTGAAGAAATCAACTGTGGGAGCAATTATTAGGAAATGGAAGACATACAAGACCACTGATAATCTCCCTCGATCTGGGGCTCCACGCAAGATCTCACCCCGTGCGGTCAAAATGATCACAAGAGCGGTGAGCAAAAATCCCAGAACCACACGGGGGGACCTAGTGAATGACCTGCAGAGAGCTGGGACCAAAGTAACAAAGCCTACCATCAGTAACACATTACGCCGTCAGGTACTCAAATCCTGCAGTGCCAGACGTGTCCCCCTGCTTAAGCCAGTACATGTCCAGGCCCGTCTGAAGTTTACTAGAGAGCATTTGGATGATCCAGAAGAAGATTGGGCGAATGTCATATGGTCAGATGAAACCAAAATATAACTTATTGGTAAAAACTCAACTCTTCGTGTTTGGAGGACAAAGAATGCTGAGTTGCATCCAAAGACCACCATACCTACTGTGAAGCATGGGGGTGGAAACATCATGCTTTGGGGCTGTTTTTCTGCAAAGGGACCAAGACGACTGATCCGTGTAAAGGAAAGAATGAATGGGGCCATGTATCGTGAGATTTTGAGTGAAAACGTGGCTGGGTCTTTCAGCATGACAATGATCCCAAACACACCGCCCGGGCAACGAAGGAGTGGCTTCGTAAGAGCATTTCAAGGTCCTGAAGTGGCCTAGCCAATCTCCAGATCTCAACCCCATAGAAAGTCTTTGGAAGGAGTTGAAAGTCCATGTTGCCCAGCAACAACCCCAAAACATCACTGCTCTAGAGGAGATCTGCATGGAGGAATGGGCCAAAATTCCAGCAACAGTGTGTGAAAACCTTGTGAAAGACTTACAGAAAACGTTTGACCTCTGTCATTGCACCATAATTTGCAAATAAATTCATTAAAAATCCTACAATGTGATTTTCTGGATTTTTTTTCTCATTTTGTCTGTCATAGTTGAAGTGTACCTCTGATGAACATTACAGGCCTCTCTCATCTTTTTAAGTGGGAGAACTTGCACAATTGGTGGCTGACTAAATACTTTTTTGCCCCACTGTAACCATACTGTTACACCAAAAACACTTCCTCATTTCTAATGACATTTTAGGATGGTTAGCTGAAGTTGAATAGTCTACAGGTCTACAATTGTGTTTCTGGTGTCCTTTGACAGCTCTTTGGTCTTGGCCATAGTGGAGTTTGGAGTGTGACTGTTTGAGGTTGTGGACAGGTGTCTTTTATACTGATAACAAGTTCAAACAGGTGCCATTAATACAGGTAACGAGTGGAGGACAGAGGAGCCTCTTAAAGAAGAAGTTACAGGTCTCTGAGAGCCAGAAATCTTGCTTGTTTGTAGGTGACCAAATACTTATTTTCCACCACAATTTGCAATTAAATCCATTAAAAATCCTACAATGTGATTTTCTGGATTTCTTTCTCATTTTGTCTGTCATAGTCGAAGTGTACCTATGATGAGAATTACAGGCATATCTCATCTTTTTAAGTGGGAGAACTTGCACAATTGGTGGCTGACTAAATACTTTTTTGCCCCACTGTAACCATACTGTTACACCAAAAACACTTCCTCATTTCTAATGACATTTTAGGATGGTTAGCTGAAGTTGAATAGTCACAGCACGCGCCACTAAGCAGGTTATACTGTATGCTTTGATTGAAACAAAATACAAGAAAGGCTAATAGTTTGTTAAAATCATCTGCTCTAATTCTCTCACAAAACAGTCATTGAAGAAGCTCTACATGCATATTCCCATGAAACTGATCGAGATCAAATGATCTGCATGCAGACGCAGTGTCACGACTTCCGCCGAGGTCGGTCCCTCTCCTTGTTCGGGCGGCGTTAGGCGATGGATGTCACCGGTCTTCTAGCTATCGCCACCTTTCATTTTCCATTTGTTTTGTCTTGTTTTCCCACAGACCTGGTTTGCATTCCCTCATTACTCGCCGTGCATATAACCCTCTGTTTCCCCCCATGTCTGTGTGTGAAATTGTTATATGTAAATGTATGTGTACTCCAGGCTGGTTTGCGCCGGGTTATTGTAACCCGTTTGTGTTTAGTTTCTATGTACCGTGTTCTGTTCGCCTCAATAAAGGGCTCCGTTTGCTACCCATTTCTGCTCTCCTGCGCCTGACTTCCCTGCAGCCAGCTACGCACTCCTTTTCACGCAGTTTGGGCATTTCACCAGTAAAACGTAAACAATTATTATTAACGATTGACAGTGATGATGGCCTATTTTGAAATTACATATGCCTAACTTGGTGATCTCTCTGCATATTTGGGTAGGGCCCGTAAGTAAACATTTCACTGTTAGTCTACGCCTGTTGTATACGAAGCATGTGACGAATAAACATAGAAACTATACCATTTTCTTGAGACAATATGTGTGGCCATAGTGCAGACGTTGCAATTGGAAGATGTATTTTATGCATATTCTATAATAATATTCAATACGCTATATCTGTTGGTACAAACTTTGACTGAGAAGTTATGACATCATTTTTAACAGATTGTTGCACTCACACACCTAAACAACAGCACTACACCACTGTAGTGGGCTAATACTGAGGGAGGTTATGTGTGTAGTGGACTGCTATAAACATCATAGGAGAGCTCTGATGGGCTCTGAGTACTGATGGGAAGCCAGCGAAATGCGAGCTAATGTATAGTAATGACTAGACCGTTTATATTAGCTAATGTAAAGTAAAGACTAGTCAATTGATATGAGCTACTGTAAAGTAAAGACTAGTCCATTGATATGAGCTACTGTAAAGTACAGACTAGTCCATTGATATGAGCTACTGTAAAGTAAAGACTAGTCCATTGATATGAGCTACTGTAAAGTAAAGACTAGTCCATTGATATGAACTACTGTAAAGTAAAGTCTAGTCAATTGATATGAGCTACTGTAAAGTAAAGACTAGTCCATTGATATGAGCTACTGTAAAGTAAAGACTAGTCCATTGATATGAGCTACTGTAAAGTAAAGACTAGTCCATTGATATGAGCTACTGTAAAGTACAGACTAGTCCATTGATATGAGCTACTGTAAAGTAAAGACTAGTCCATTGATATGAACTACTGTAAAGTAAAGACTAGTCAATTGATATGAGCTACTGTAAAGTAAAGACTAGTCCATTGATATGAGCTACTGTAAAGTAAAGACTAGTCCATTGATATGAGCTACTGTAAAGTACAGACTAGTCCATTGATATGAGCTACTGTAAAGTAAAGACTAGTCCATTGATATGAGCTACTGTAAAGTAAAGACTAGTCCATTGATATGAGCTACTGTAAAGTAAAGCCTAGTCCATTGATATGAGCTACTGTAAAGTAAAGACTAGTCCATTGATATGAGCTACTGTAAAGTAAAGACTAGTCCATTGCTCTCCTTCCCTCACAAATTCAATGGTTATATAATTCATCCTTTTGGGGCTGGAGTAACCATGGTTACCATACTGTACACACCCACCGAAGGTTGTATGGTACCGTGATTATATTTCTAGTGGTATGGCTGGGTAACCATTACCTCCCATAAGGAGATAATAGAATCCAAGGCAATCTAAACCTCCTGTGGAGCAGGGACAAGGACAGTAGGCCACATTGTCATCAGGACCCTTGACCTCAGTCATGCCTACTCATCCTCTCTCCATACCCAAATACCGCCGTGCCCCTAGGGGGGTGAAGATGCCATGGAGCAAACAGCTGATTCACTGGAAAAGTCTATAGGAAAACTGTGGAATCACCCCCAGCTGTACCCTGCCCTCGTACAACAGGCTCTGACAGAACAATAACCTTCTCCTGTTCTAACTCCTCTGCCCAATCCCCTCGCAACACCTCAGACTGTTATAGAACAATGACTCTCCCCCAAGAGATACTGTACATTTTGATATTACTATTCCAAATTTTAGGTCTTAATACAGCAATGACAAATTATATGCACTGTCACACACATGACATCACACGACAAATACCGAAACACAAATACACACTCAATACTTTAGATTAAATACATCCCCTGGGGATCGATGCTGTAATCCCTAGCCAGATCCTGACACCCGAACCCTGAACATATGACCTTAACCCCAGGTCAGAGTGTCTAACCTATCCTCCCATTATTTAAACCAAGCAGCAGGTCCCATCCCAGGGGACAGAGAGGGGACTTTTTCTCACTTGCTCAGGGACACCATGACAAGCTGAGAAAGAGACGTAGAGAGAATACATAAATAACTCCTCTGTGCATACTTACTGTCAACGTTTTGGTGTACAACCTTTTCCAAGGTCTTGTTGACAATAAATATGCAGAGGTAAAATTGTGTACGCTGGAGTTATTCATATTATTTCTACAATGTTGATTTTGGTGCGGTAATTCCCTGCTCCACAAACCAGAAAAGCGAGTAGTGTTAACTCTGTTCTAAAGGTGCTAAAGAGAACCTGGACCTGATGACATACTGTGAAACAAACACATTCTGATGAGCATATCTTTGTATATTGTGTTGCAGTGGAGCATACAATGTTAAGTCATCTACTAGATAAATGCCTTTAGATGCTTCCTGATTTCATGAAAGGGGCAGCAATACTAACAAATCAAAGGATGCACTGAGACTTCTTGAAGTGTAACCAACCGGAGGGAAGGAGAGTGTTGTGGGGAAAGATAATTGAACAAAGGTAGATTAAAGAAGTTTGAAATGGAAATGATGAAGTGTCCCTCATCTCTAGAAGTTAAATAG
Source organism: Oncorhynchus gorbuscha (assembly GCF_021184085.1). Taxonomy (NCBI): domain Eukaryota; kingdom Metazoa; phylum Chordata; class Actinopteri; order Salmoniformes; family Salmonidae; genus Oncorhynchus; species Oncorhynchus gorbuscha. The sequence goes on from NC_060176.1 coordinate 11,046,533, forward strand.
AAGTTATAAACAAATAACTGCGTAGCCTTTTGTGAAAAACGGACATTTTCTGAAATATTTCATTGTGTTCTCTACTTTAATACAATGGAGTTAGATAGAGTTAATGGAGTTAGATGGCATTAGATACAGTTAATGGAGTTAGATGGAGTTAATGAAGTTAGATGGCATTAGATAGAGTTCATGAAGTTAGATGGCATTAGATAGAGTTCATGAAGTTAGATGGCATTAGATACAGTTAATGAAGTTAGATGGAGTTAATGAAGTTAGATGGCATTAGATAGAGTTCATGAAGTTAAATGGCAATAGATACAGTTAATGAAGTTAGATGGCATTAGATACAGTTAATGGAGTTAGATGGAGTTAATGAAGTTAGATGGCATTAGATAGAGTTCATGAAGTTAGATGGCATTAGATACAGTTAATGAAGTTAGATGGCATTAGATACAGTTAATGGAGTTAGATGGAGTTGATGGAGTTAGATGGCATTAGATACAGTTAATGGAGTTAGATGGAGTTCATGAAGTTAGATGGCATTAGATAGAGTTCATGAAGTTAGATGGCATTAGATAGAGTTAATGGAGTTAGATGGAGTTAATGAAGTTAGATGGCATTAGATACAGTTAATGGAGTTAGATGGAGTTCATGAAGTTAGATGGCATTAGATACAGTTAATGGAGTTAGATGGAGTTAATGAAGTTAGATGGCATTAGATACAGTTAATGGAGTTAGATGGAGTTCATGAAGTTAATGAAGTTAGATGGCATTAGATACAGTTAATGGAGTTAGATGATGGCATTAGTTAGATGAAGAGTTAGATGAAGTTAGATGGCATTAGATACAGTTAATGGAGTTAGATGGAGTTCATGAAGTTAGATGGCATTAGATACAGTTAATGGAATTAGATGGAGTTCATGAAGTTAGATGGCATTAGATACAGTTAATGGAGTTAGATGGAGTTCATGAAGTTAGATGGCATTAGATAGAGTTCATGAAGTTAGATGGCATTAGATAGAGTTAATGGAGTTAGATGGAGTTAATGAAGTTAGATGGCATTAGATACAGTTAATGGAGTTAGATGGAGTTAATGAAGTTAGATGGCATTAGATACAGTTAATGGAGTTAGATGGAGTTCATGAAGTTAGATGGCATTAGATACAGTTAATGGAGTTAGATGGAGTTAATGAAGTTAGATGGCATTAGATACAGTTAATGGAGTTAGATGGAGTTCATGAAGTTAGATGGCATTAGATACAGTTAATGGAGTTAGATGGAGTTCATGAAGTTAGATGGCATTAGATACAGTTAATGGAGTTAGATGGAGTTAATGAAGTTAGATGGCATTAGATACAGTTAATGGAGTTAGATGGCATTAGATACAGTTAATGGAGTTAGATGGAGTTCATGAAGTTAGATGGCATTAGATACAGTTAATGGAGTTAGATGGAGTTAATGAAGTTAGATGGCATTAGATACAGTTAATGAAGTTAGATGGCATTAGATACAGTTAATGGAGTTAGATGGAGTTAATGAAGTTAGATGGCATTAGATACAGTTAATGAAGTTAGATGGCATTAGATACAGTTAATGGAGTTAGATGGAGTTCATGAAGTTAGATGGCATTAGATACAGTTAATGGAGTTAGATGGAGTTCATGAAGTTAGATGGCATTAGATACAGTTAATGGAGTTAGATGGAGTTAATGAAGTTAGATGGCATTAGATACAGTTAATGGAGTTAGATGGCATTAGATACAGTTAATGGAGTTAGATGGAGTTCATGAAGTTAGATGGCATTAGATACAGTTAATGGAGTTAGATGGAGTTAATGAAGTTAGATGGCATTAGATACAGTTAATGAAGTTAGATGGCATTAGATACAGTTAATGGAGTTAGATGGAGTTAATGAAGTTAGATGGCATTAGATACAGTTAATGAAGTTAGATGGCATTAAATACAGTTAATGGAGTTAGATGGAGTTAATGAAGTTAGATGGCATTAGATAGAGTTAATGAAGTTAGATGGCATTCGATAGAGTTAGCGGAGTTAGATGGAGTTAATGAAGTTAGATGGCATTAGATAGAGTTAGTGGAGTTAGATGGTATTAGATAGAGTTAGTGGAGTTAGATGGAGTTAATGAAGTTAGATGGCATTAGATAGAGTTAATGAAGTTAGATGGCATTAGATAGAGTTAATGAAGTTAGATGGAATTAGATAGTTAATGGAGTTAAATGGAGTTAGATGGAATTAGATAGAGTTCATGGAGTTAGAGTTCATGGAGTTAGATGGCGTTATATAGAGTTAGATGGAGTTAGATGAGTTAGATGGAGTTAATGGAGATAGATAGAGTTAATGGAGTTAGATGGAGTTAGATATAGTTAGATACAGTTAATGGAGTTAGACAGAGTTAATGGAGTTAGACAGAGTTAATGGAGTTAGATGGCATTAGATAGAGTTAATGGAGTTAGACAGAGTTAGATAGAGTTAATGGAGTTAGATATAGTTAATGGATTTAGATATAGTTCATTGAGTTAGATATAGTTAATGGAGTTAGATGGAGTTAGATAGAGTTAATGGCGTGAGATAGAGTTAATAGAGTTAGATAAAGTTTGTGGAGTTAGATAGAGGTAATGGAGTTAGATTGTCACGCCCTGATCTGTTTCACCTGTCCTCGTTATTGTCTCCACCCACTCCAGGTGTCGCTCATTTTCCCCAGTGTATTTATCCCTGTGTTTCCTGTTAGTCTTGTATGTTTCCAAGTCAACCAGCGGTTTTCCCGTTCTCCCGCTTTTTGCATTCTCCTTTTTCTAGTCCTCCCCATTTTGACCCTTGCCTGTTTCTGGACTCTGTACCCACCTGCCTGACTGTTCTGACTGCCTTGACCACGAGCCTGTCTGCCACTCTGTACCTCCTGGACTCTGTACCCACCTGCCTGACCACTCTGTCTGCCTTGACCACGAGCCTGTCTGCCACTCTGTACCTCCTGAACTCTGTACCCACCTGCCTGACCATTCTGTCTGCCTTGACCACGAGCCTGTCTGCCACTCTGTACCTCCTGGACTCTGTACCCACCTACCTGACCATTCTGTCTGCCTTGACCACGAGCCTGTCTGCCACTCTGTACCTCCTGAACTCTGTACCCACCTGCCTCACCATTCTGTCTGCCTTGACCACGAGCCTGTCTGCCACTCTGTACCTCCTGAACTCTGTACCCACCTGCCTGACCACTCTGTCTGCCTTGACCACGAGCCTGTCTGCCACTCTGTACCTCCTGAACTCTGTACCCACCTGCCTGACCATTCTGTCTGCCTTGACCACGAGCCTGTCTGCCACTCTGTACCTCCTGGACTCTGATCTGGTTTTGACCTTTTTGCCAGTCCACGACCATACTCTTGCCATCCGCCCCATGTGTCTGCATTTGGGTCTCGCCTTGATATAGATGGAGTTAGATAGTTAATGGTGTTATATGGAGGTGGAAATTATGAGTTTGGTAGAGCAGAACACCTTTCTGTGTTCTCTTGATAATACCATTCATAGCAGACACGCCTCCATGAGATATGCATGATATGAGCATACTATTCATACTATTATTAGAGAGAAACGGTGGTGCTTATATATATATGCCATTTAGCAGACGCTTTTATCCAAAGCGACTTACAGTCATGTGTGCATACATTCTACGTATGGGTGGTCCCGGGAATCGAACCCACTACCCTGGCATTACAAGCGCCATGCTCTACCAACTGAGCTACAGAGGACCACAGCAAAAACAATTGACTTGCTTAAGTATCAAATACAGGTCTCCAAACAGGCTGAGCCCAAGACACGTTTTGCATTTTGATTACATACAGTGTATGTGAATCTCTGGAGTGTCTATGTGTCCCTGCTCCTTTTTCGCCATCTCCATATCTGTGTGTGAGAGAGTGTGTGTGTGTGTGTGTTTGCTGCCCACAGGGGAATCTCATTCCCCTGTTGTGATATTCAGCAGTGATGCAGATGTAACCCAGCCAGGCTGCCTGGGCAGACAGTCATCCACCCTGACAGAGGACCAGAGCTCTGACATCATCCCATCAGAGCGCCAGTCAACACCCCCAGGGGAAGCACGATTAGATGAATAAAGAGATAGAGAGGTAGAGGGAGGGAAAGAAAGGGCTGACAAAGGGAGGGAAGGTAAGTAAAGGGTTAATAGATCAATCAGATCAAGGGAGGAAGAGACTGCATGAGAGGCAGAGAGAGTCAGTGAGAAAGAATGAGAGATGGAGAGATGGATTGAGAGGAGCGGGGTTGGTGTTGTAGAGGGCAGGCAGCATGATGGAGGGAGGAGATGGAGGTGAGGTGGAGTGGGAGTGAGGGGTGGGTTCTAATGATGGGAGAGGGGGTGGAGTGATGAAAACATGAGAGATGAGTTGTATCCATAAACATACAGTATATGGGCATGCTGATCATACAACACCCCAGGAGAGCAGTGCAACACAAGCACAGGTCCCCAAGCTGTGAAGGATGAGGCCGGAGCTCTGGTGTCAGCCCACTCAGTGCAAATCAGCAGGCCACTTCCCTCCGCTCCAGCTTAATACAACTAATGGAGCCATCTACTATATGTTGTCCAGCTAACTGCTGTTTGAATACTTCTGAGTTTTCCTGATTGGTTGATACCTCTGTGAATGCTGGTAGATGTTTCAACTGATCTTTAAACTCCATCTTATTGCACAAACACTAATAAAGTAAAGAGATGGTAGTGATGTCATTTCTCACTTAGATATTGATTAAGGTGAATTTATGCTGCGCTTTTTTCCACACAGGACTTCCGAAGGGGATTTCTCACTGTTTTCCATCAGATTATATAACTGTGCTTTCCTTTAATCAACTTTGTGTTCCGACTCAAACGCCTCAGCAAGGCTTGGTGAATGACTTCCTGAGACAGAGCTGACATTTTATCAAAATGTTTCTTTTGTACTGACCTATATTGCTGTTCCCAGCCAATCAAGTTACCCTGAGCTAGCTCCAGAGGCGGCCATGGAGACCGTTGCCAAGCCAGAAGAGTAATTATAAGGCTTGACTCAGTTTGATTACAGGCCAGATGAAGAAACTCTGGCTCCAAGGAGTTGGTGGTCCAGGCTCAAAGAGCATGGAGCGTTGAGCTCCTTATTTACGTGTTCTCTGTGTGTCTGGGGCTAGCACTGTCATGCTACAGCAGAGTTTATTTCGGAGATGGTAATGATATCGAGCTGCCATGATAAAACTCCGTAGCTACTGCATGTTGGTGGGAGGGTTAGTCCAGCGACTCCAGTCAGCCGTGAGGCTTAAGGCCTCTGACACAATGGACCTCAGCCACCAGTGCATGACTCGATGACCGCAACTTCAATAACCAGCTTTAAGGTATAGCCTACAGAATACTGTACTCACCCTTTGGAGTTTTTACAACACAAACACTTTCTGGATCAGATATCATATCTGTAAGAATGGTATCGTCAGAGAACAGAACAATGGTCAATAGAAGCAGCTGCAGTAGCATGCTTTAGAGTCAGACAACATTGGGGCTAGACTACTTTGTGGAGCATCACTAATCTCTCAGCACAAACTTTTCCAGACTACTAATAAATACAAATGACTTCCAGGATAATTCCATTGTTTTCCTCCCTCATCTCCTTGTGGATAGAGCTTGGTTATCAATGGCTTTAGAGTTGTGCTGTAACACTGGGATTCATTTCTAATTGAGCTGCCATAGCAAAAGAAACAGAGATTACGCTGCCTCTAGTTTATGCTTCTCACGAAGCTTTGATTACCTGCTTCTAAGCATCTGAGTGCACACTCCTGTCTCCTGAGAATGAGCCAAGGCATATCATTCTCCATCCATCTGAATAAAGATTCCCTCTCTGCCCGAAATAGATAATATTCCGTTGTACTCGGTTCTACAGGGATAAACAAGACAGGTCTCACGGATGCAGCAGAACATATTCTCCATTTGAGAGAATGATTGACCTTCCCTCTCTGCCAATGACCCTTTCTCTGTCTATGCAAGGACATCCTATTCTAATACACAGTGAGGTGTGTGGATGGACAGCGGGTATATGCTTTGTCTGTCAATGTCAGTTTACACCCTTTCATCTGATCCTGTATGAGTATTTATTCATCTCATTGAACTGTATGTTTCTAGGCATCTGAATGGTTCCATTTCTCTTTGAGTGAATACTTCTATCTTTTTGGCAGTGAGTGTACATTTCTCTAGCAACCTGAGAGCAAAGGTTTCTCTCTTTGCCTGACAGCATATGTGTGCTCTCTCTCTCTCTCTCACACACACACACACACACACACACACACACACACACACACACACACACACACACACACACACACACACACACACACACACACACACACACACACACACACACACACACACACACACACACACACACACACACACACACACACACACACACACACACACACACACACACACACACACACACACACATCATCCATTTCCATCATCTTCAGTCTGCTGGGATCCATCAAGGCAGGGGCACTGGGACCCACACAGGGGTAACTAGATAGACTGGGAGATGGACAGAGATGATGATTGAAAGTGGTTATTCATTGTGGAAGGACACTAGACAAGTTGGCCCATGCGACTGTGCCTCGCACCAGATCGCTTTGATTAAAGACGGGTGTTGGACAGGCATCCGGCCAGGAAGAGGGAGAAGATGAGCATGCAGGCGTGCCTCCACACCGTGACTGCAATGTAGGCATTTCAAGGCTGAACAGGTCATAACCGTGGCATGACCGTGAAATACGATTAGTATGACCACGACAGGACAAACCCACAGGCCAATACAGCACAATAGCGTTCCTTCAGAACAAGATTCGTATGTTTTCTGACCGCTGCACAGAACTCCATCTGACATCGTTCATATTTTGTTCCTTTTAGAACTGAGTAGAAAGGAAATGTGGAAATTCCAGGAGGCATTACAAATGGTATTGAAATCATAAGATGCAGTACAAAATAGTCTACATCAGAAAAATTCAGTGAAAACGAACTATCGTCTGATGAATGTAAGAGCTCATCTGGGACAGAAATGTACTGAACGCTACCATGAAAAAGCACTCACTACTACACCACCTTACACAGTAGGACTCCTTACCCAATAATAGGGATTTATGTACAGTCCACTACCCATGAGGGACAGGAGGCAAGCAGAGCACTCAAGTCCTGAGAACGTTTTAGGTGATAACACGGCAGCCTATCTAGCTGTTAGCTCACCACAAGAGTTGCTCTGGTTCCTATTTCCTGTTAACGTGTTTGTCTCTGACAGCTGTTGGGGAATGCATATGGAGTCGGTGGCAGAAGAAGGGTTAGACAGGCATTTCACACGGGGGGACCACACTCCAGAATAATGAGTCCGCCCCCACCATGCTCCCTGCGGAGGAACGGAGACACGCAGATCAAACCCTCTTCGAGCTGGATGAGAGGGAGCATGAAAAGAACTAGGGGGCATGAAAAAGGAAAGATGGAAAAACTGAGGAAAAAAAGCCAAAGCTGACTTAGACTGGCAAAAGTAAACAAACATGTTGCGGTAAGGCTAGGACCAATGAAGTGGGACAGGATGTAGACACATAGTTAACACCTGATGAAAGGACATTCTAGTGTTATTACCTGCTAATTCCTATTTCAATCATGAGAGGGAATTGGGCAATGGTTGATTGCCTGGGAATTGGGCAATGGTTGATTGCCTGGGAATTGGGCAATGGTTGATTGCCTGGGAATTGGGCAATGATTGATTGCCTGGAAATTGGGCAATGGTTGATTGCCTGGGATCAGAGACAAGGTGAGCAGAAACTTGTTGAATATGTAATAAAGCTCATTACTTCCTGCTACCTTCTCAGGGTGACTATATCTAATCCTGATACTAATGTACTAACTCCGGACTCTCACAGCATCAAGACACTGAAACCAACCAATCAGATCCTTCTCTCAGACATCCAATTACAGCGTCCCCATTGGGTCGTTATTGGCTCCCTCTCACTGTGTATCATGCCGATCACACAGCAGCTTCAAAACTGGACCACAAGGATCTGCTCTGAACATCACACACACTGCTGAGAAGTCTACACCAACTATTTTCCCTCAATCTCTCTTATTTCATTTCACCAGGGCTTTATCTCTAAACTCACTCTTTCTTCCTCTCTTTCTCTCTTTCTTTCTTTCACACTCTCTCTCTTTCTCTTCCTTTCACTCTTTTGTTCGTAACCTGGCTGGTACCTTGATTTGTCCGGTGGAGTTGAGTTTTCTTGGCACGCTGGTGCTTCCTGTAGATCTGGGAGGTTGGCGAAGTCATCTTGTTCAGCCAGCCCGATGGCTAGAGACAGAACAACCATCTTCCCCTCGCTGCTCCACACAACAACCCACACACACACAACGAGTACAGAGACAGAGTAGAAACTGGTAGTTCAAAAAAAAAACTGTAAAGAGGAAAGAAAGGTCAATGTGATATTGATTGGTGAAACATTTACATATTATCACTTGGATTGATACAAAATCTCACCCTTAAAACATTTAATTGAACCCAAGCTGTTGTAGACACAGATGGTTTATTTTCTGTGAGCTCTGAAGTGTACCGTGTTATAGGTTTTATTCGTATGCTGAAATCTGAAAGGGGCCAGGCACACAGTGCTCTTAACAAGCAAACATTCACACACTTCTGCTCACACACACACACACACACACACACACACACACACACACACACACACACACACACACACACACACACACACACACACACACACACACACACACACACACACACACACACACACACACACACACACACACACACACACACACCCTTAGCTTCCCCTAAGGGATCCTCTTCCCCGGTTTGTGTAAAGCTGTGAGTCACTGTTTCTTTGAACCCTGTCCTGTCTAACTCTCTCCATCATTCTCTTCCTTCCCTCACAGGGCCTTTACAAAACACATTCCTGACCCCTGTTCAACAAAACCCACTCTGACCTTCATTGTTCTCTAATCATCTTCGGTCTTCTTGCACAAGAATATCACAACATATTGTCTTTGGGGGACAAACTCGTAGTGTGTAGTTAATAGTAGTAGTTATCATCTTTTAGTGCAGTCTGTGAGGAGGCTAAGGATGTTTTGCTCCATGTCCAGCTACCTAAATGACACATGGAGTCTGTGCATCATACAGTTATTCATCATGATGTAAAAATGTATTGGCATTCATCCTGCTTGTTCTTTTCCCCCCTCTTATAGCAGTTTTTCTTTCCCCCCATCTTTGACCCAAATATTTTATTTTCATGTAATCTCTCTCTCTCTCTCTCTCTCTCTCTCTCTCTCTCTCTCTCTCTCTCTCTCTCTCTCTCTCTCTCTCTCTCTCTCTCTCTCTCTCTCTCTCTCTCTCTCTCTCCCTCTCTCTCTCTCTCTCTCTCCCTCTCTCTCTCTCTCTCTCTCTCTCTCTCTCAAAATGACATTTATCAAAAGAACACGACCGCCTGCAAAAAGATTAACGCAACCATACTTATACAAACAGAAATGTTGTCTGTGTTTTAAAATCCAAGTAGATCAATACACATTCTTTACAGTCACTAAATCATGATGATCAAAATAAAGTACTATCCAAGGTGGTAGGTCACCAAACCATTTCATTCACATTAAATCAAATATCATTCCTCATGGAAAAAAAGCACATTTTGTGCAGGATTCATTCATTAGTAACAAAAACAAAGCTCTATAATGGAAGGTCACAATGTTGGAGAAAAAAGTAACCCAACTTCATTCTCTGCATCTCTGCAATATAAAGAAAATCATAACAATTAGACAGTCTGCATTTGTCACGTTCTGACCTTTATTTCCTTTGTTTTGTATTTATTTAGTATGGTCAGGGCGTGAGTTGGGTGGGCAGTCTATGTTTGTTTTTCTAGGTTTTGGGTATTTCTATGTTTCGGCCTAGTATGGTTCTCAATCAGAGGCAGGTGTCATTAGTTGTCTCTGATTGAGAATCATACTTAGGTAGCCTGGGTTTCACTGTGTGTTTGTGGGTGATTGTTCCTGTCTCTGTGTTTGCACCAGATAGGCCTGTTTAGGTTTTCGCACATTTATTGTTTTGTTAGTTATTTCATGTCTAGTTCCTTTATTAAAGAACATGAATAACCACCACGCTGCATTTTGGTCCGCTTCTCCTTCACCACAGGAAAACCCTTACAGCATTGCCTAGATCTTTCCATTGCCTATATCTTTCCACCTTTTCCCATCCTACCATCCCCCAGAGCCTGGTCCCAGTCCAGAAAGATTCATGTTTACAGGGACTGTGGGCAAGGCCACCTCTCCCTCCATGTTCCACATATTTGCCCTGCTTTTATTGAGTGATGATTCAGTGAGGCAGTCACTTGTCTGGGGCCTGTGTTAATGGGGCAGAGAGACTCAAGTGGAGGGCAGAGGGGTCGGGGGTGTCCGCAGGCTGCCCTACACAGCCTCAGACATCCATCATCGTCCACACACACAGGAGAAGGAATCAATGTTTTGTTTACCAAACAAATGGTTCATCCCCAGCCAATCATTTCAATACCCGATTCATTGGAAAATCGGTGACAGCATCAAATGTGTCAGGAGATTCTGGCCTCCAGATCGCTCCTCCACCTACAGTAGATCTACTCTCTCCAATATGCTGTGAGGGGTCTGTGAAGTACTAAAGTACTGCTAACTGCAGGGTAATAAAAAAATAAATTTTACTGTTTTGTACAGTGGTTGATTAATTATTCTGGGAACCATAAAGTGTATGGTGAAAAGTACATTTAGTGGTACATTAGGCACATTTAACTTTATCATTGAATATTGTTAAAGTTATAGCTAAATTGAATTAGGAAGTGGTTGTTTTTCATCCATATCCACACAGTGATTTGAACTCTCTCTCCACCTCAACAACTCCTCCTCGTCTCCTTGGGTTTAACCTTCATCCTATACCCCCTCTCTTTCCGTCTTTCACACACTACTCTCTAGCTTTATCTCTCTCTGTATCTAATAGTGACAGTCCATCGTGGGAGTAATGATGCTGTAGACAGAAGATCAATGCAGTGTAGTTTCTACATGCTGCTGCTTAACCAATGCACCTATGTTAATGCACACAGGCTATATACATGTGATACACACACACACACACACACACACACACACACACACACACACACACACACACACACACACACACACACACACACACACACACACACACACACACACACACACACACACACACACACACACACACACACACACTTCAGAGTATGGTATGCAGCTGCAGCATACTTATTAGCTCAAATAGTTTGTCCCCTCAGGTAGACAAGTGTGACCTATGCAAAGATAATGACAGACACTAAAGACACTAAAGGGCATACAGACAGATAACCAAGAACAATGCATCAATTACACAACATATTAAAGTAATGCCAAAAGACAAGAAGTTAAAATATGTCATTACAGCTACAGTACATGGCTTAGGCTTGGCATTTTGGGAGTGAATCTTACAGTATATGAAACTCTTTAAGACAATTACCAGAGGAGAAGGGGGAGAATTTATATAATAAGGACAACACAGTGAGGTTGAGAAAGCCCAAAGAGATAGACAGAGGACAGTGCACAGGTTCAGAATAGAACCAAGAGCAGAATCTAGAACATTCCTAGATCAGCAGACTCACAGGAAAGACTTGACATCCAGTCCTCTGTTGCGGATCTGTCCCATCATGTGGTCCCAGCTGCCTGGGTTGGACCTGGAGCGTCCTCCTCCTGCTCCTCTGTACCGGGAAGCACCTGTCCCAGCCGGACTCCCCCGCACCCCCCGCGGGCCTCCCCGGTGCCCCCCGCCCCCGGGCCCTGTGTGCAGCTGGCCCAGGCTCTGGGAGGTGGCTGGGGGGTCATTGGGGCCCGGAGGGGGCTGGTGGCTGAGAGGCTGCTGGAGACTCTGCTGTCGCACCAGGGGACGAGGACGGGCTGCTGCTGAGGATGGAATGTGCTCCAGAGTAGAGGCGGCTGAGAGGGAGGGGTCCCCAAAACTGACCAGACAGAGTAGCAAGGGAAGAGAGGGTAACAAGGGTTTTGCAGGAGTTGCACGTGAGAGACAAGGGAAGGAGAGGGATAGATGAGAGGATAGTGGTAACCAGAGAGATTGACAGAAGAGATCCATAATTGGAAAACAGGAGATACAGAGGGAGAGTGATGGTGTGAGTACAATACAAGTACCAGAGGGAACAAAAATGAGGACGGGCCCAGAGAGTTCAACATAGAGAAAGGAGGGTATGGAGAGATGAAAAACAGGAAATAGAGCATTGTCAGGTTAAATCAGTTCAGCAGCAGTTATACAGTTGTAGAAGATGCTTGTATGTGAGTGTCTGACAGTCTGTGGGTAGGCTTGTGTTTTTGACAGTGCTCAGCCCAACACCAAACAGGAGCTAACAGCCTTTATCTCTATTTTCCTTCATCCACTGCTCTTATCCTTTTCATGTCACTTTTCTCCCTGATTTACCTTGACCTCTTCCTCCTCCTTTTATCCATATTTTTTTTCATCCCATTCATCTGTCCTCCTCTAACCCATGATGACTTTACACTAGCCTCCTAGCTACGTCTCACACTATGCTGCTTCTCTTAGGTCAACTGGTATTTGTCAGCTCTATTCATCTTGCCTGCCTTACCCATCAGTTCAACCCATTAATTTGACCAAACAACACTCTCCCTTCCCTCAAACCTCTCTGTCTTTCTAATCATCCATCTGCTTTTACACTAGTTTAATAGTGCTTCCCTACTCTCCCCCTTCGATATCTGCCCTTCATGAGTACTGTAAGCTCTGGCTAAACAGCCTCTGTCTTAGGCTAGTGCAGCGCTGGAGGATTTACAGCCTTTGGCTGTGTTGACTGTGCTCTTCAGTGGGCCCTGGGCTAGCTCCACAGCGCTGTAGTAATTCTACTGGAAAGCACCAGAGGCTGGCCCCCAAGGGGAGGGATTTGTGGACCAGATTAATACCAGTCATACTTCAGCATTTTGCCCCCCCACCCCACGGCCTTTCAGATAGCTCACATACAGCTCAGGACAATGTGTTGACTGAAGATGGGCTGTGGTTAGTGAGAATGAGTGTTACAGTCATTATATGAATGGTCAGTGGGTATGGAAGTGTCTTGGGATGGGCTTATGGTATGTGCTAATAGCAGTTACAGCAAATTTGATGAGTGTACGGACGTTGTTTTAAACATTCCAGAAAATCTACAAGTGCCATCAGATTTGATTGGATTGTATATAATATAAGACATTAGGTTGGTTTGATTGAAGTTCATCAGTATCATGCTTTCCCACTCTCTCTGTATCACCACTGCCTAAATCCTTCCTCTCACTTATCTCATCCAAAGTATTATCATTGGACCTTTTATATGGCATAAAGAATCTAAAGAATGCGGTAGGGAAGAAATAATATGGATGGATGCATTAAGTATGAAAGATAGGGATAAGCTTCCAAGCTATCAGTGACAAGAGAAACATAGAACAATATAAAGAATACATGTGATTCAGAGAAAGAAATGTATCTATGAAAGCAGCAGGTCATAGATAGCAACATCATATAAAAGTCTTTCAATAAAATAATTCCACTCTGCACCTCCAACAATGATGCATTCAGTGCCAAGCTGCAGTATGCACCACATCAGCTGCAGTATGCGCCACATCAGCTGCATTATGCGCCACATCAGCTGCAGTGTCCTCTACATGAGCTGCAGTATGCACCACATCAGCTGCAGTATGCGCCACATCAGCTGCAGTATGCTATGCACCACATCAGCTGCAGTATGCACCACATCAGCTGCAGTATGCGCCACATCAGCTGCAGTATGCACCACATCAGCTGCAGTATGCTCCACATCAGCTGCAGTATGCACCACATCAGCTGCAGTATGTGCCACATCAGCTGAAGTATCAGCGCCACATCAGCTGCAGTATGCGCCACATCAGCTGCAGTGTGCTCTACATGAGCTGCAGTATGCACCACATCAGCTGAAGTATGCGCCACATCAGCTGCAGTATGCGCCACATCAGCTGCAGTGTGCTCTACATGAGCTGCAGTATGCACCACATCAGCTGCAGTATGCTCCACATCAGCTGCAGTATGCACCACATCAGCTGCAGTATGTGCCACATCAGCTGAAGTATGCGCCACATCAGCTGCAGTATGCGCCACATCAGCTGCAGTGTGCTCTACATGAGCTGCAGTATGCACCACATCAGCTGCAGTATGCACCACATCAGCTGCAGTATGCTCCACATCAGCTGCAGTATGCTCCACATCAGCTGCAGTATGCACCACATCAGCTGCAGTATGCTCCACATCAGCTGCAGTATGCACCACATCAGCTGCAGTATGCGCCACATCAGCTGCAGTATGCTCCACATCAGCTGCAGTATGCACCACATCAGCTGCAGTATGCTCCACATCAGCTGCAGTATGCTCCACATTAGCTGCAGTATGCGCTACATTTTACAGTCCAACAAATATTTTTGTCATAACTGACAGAATGATTCATCAACAAATCTGGATGGAATACGTGGCATAGGGCCAGCCAGACATCTGGGAGTCCAATTCACACAGAAATACATTTCTCCTGTGTCATAAAGTTGTCTTAGGCTTTTTACAGCTCCTACCCACATACTGTACGTAGCCAGCTCAACACCTAATTCTTTCACTGTACATTTCTGTACTATTTCAATATCTCTATTGTCCAAGGTTGAATACATTCAACTGCAAATAGATATTTCATTTGTCTCTCTGCATGTATAGTGAATTACTTACCTACCCTGTCATTCAAATGGACAAGCAGGCTATTTGTCCTTCTATCTGCTGCCTGTAACCTCCCCCTGCTAACTTAAGGAGGGCTTCTCAGATATCCCCTACCCAGAAAGTCAATTAAACTAACAAAAAATCTTGAGAGATTTGTAATTAAAGAGCCTTGAGGGGCAGAGGTAGTGAGAGGGGAGAGTGAGACATATCTTACAGCAGAAACATAGACACACATGGCTACCTTAAATTAGAAACCAATTACAGACCACAAATGGGGAAAAAGTTAGATTTGATTAGGAGGAGGGGGGAGGTAAAACGTAGAGGAGTGAAGAAGGAAGGTAAAAAGGGAATTGGATTTTGACTGAAAGTGTTAAAATGGCAATACATTCTTAGAGAAAAGGGGTTATTTGGCTGTCCCCATAGGAGACAAGTAGAAACCGTTTTGGTTCCAGGTAGAACCCTCTTCGGAAAGGGTTCTACTGCATATGGAACCCATAAGGATTCTAACTGGAACCAAAAGGGTTCTTCAAAGGGGTTCTCCTATGGGGACAGCCAAAGAACAGTTTTAGGTTCTAGATAGCACCTTTTTTCTAATAGTGTACATGAGGGGGGTTTCAGGCGATATTTTGTGGTCCAATACAGTGATGAAGCAGTGGCAGACGTTGCGTAACTTTTGATATTTGTTTGTGAGAGAGGATGTTCTCTTTAGTCAACAGAGCCTTACCATGACAACATGTTCCCATGCATCAGAAAATGTCAGTACAAGCACTCACATTTTCAGCTCTTTATTTCCTTTAATAGTTTCTTCCCTCTTTCCATCCATTTTCCTTTCTTAAATCTCTGCACTTCCTAATGCAGCATATATCACATATAAGCCTTGCTGCTTCTGACTGCAGTCCCCCAAACCATCCATTCCATGCCTCTGCGCTGCTCAGCAATAACCCCCATGCGTGACCTCATGCCCAGCCAACCCATGTCACTCATGCCACTCACTTTCTGGGCCTCAGGCCTCCGGAGTGCATGTGGCTCTGGACCGTCTGCCAGCGCCCAGCCTTGCTGCCAGGGCCCAGCCCCGTCACTATGCTTCTCACGCTGTCACTGCGACTGGGACCTGCCCCGCTCCCACACCCAGCCCCGCCCCCATCCCCCTTCTCCACCCCACTGAGAGACAGGGGGCACCAGATAGACAGACAGACACAGACATAAAGGAGAGAGAGAGACAGAAGGAGGAGAGAGAGAGAGACAGAGAAAGAGAGAGAGGTGGATAGTAACAGTAGAATCAGTGAGGAAGAACAACCCGGAAAGTGAACCACACAGCAGAATAGCATTAGGAAGTGGTGTTACCAATCCAGCTACAGGTTTCCAATACAGAGGAGTAGCAGCCAGCCGCGAGGATCCAGCAAGTCAGTATGCTGTGCTGCTGCTGGGTTAGCAGGAGAGAGGTGGGCTGAGATTCACTGTGTATATCTGTCTGTCTGTCTGTCTGAACCAGATGGGAAGAGTGACAGAGTGGTGTGTGTTCGGGTGCAGTGGGACTGAGACAGACAGATGCTGGCTGTGTTTTGAGTACCTGTCAGTTAGACTGACTGGCCATTCTGCAGCTGTACTTTATATTGCACATTAAATATACATGACCAAATGGATTATTCTATCAAGGGCTTCATGGTGTTTGCAATAACACTGAGGGGGGTCATGATCATTGAATTATGTAGGCTATCTATGGCCTCTTTACATTTTAAAAGAAACAGTTGATCTACTTTTTTATGTACAGTAGGAACTACAATGTTAAATGAAACAGATAGGCTTGATTGAAAGATTATGGTGTGTGTAATGACATTGTTGGAGTGAGTGGCTCGAAAGCTTCTAGTAATACATTGTAGTGTATCGTAGTTAATCAGCACAGTGAATCTGTTGAGTACACACTTCATTCCTCTCCCGCATAACCCAGAGCAGCACAAGCAGCCGTAACCT
Organism: Oncorhynchus gorbuscha; assembly: GCF_021184085.1. Lineage (NCBI taxonomy): Eukaryota > Metazoa > Chordata > Actinopteri > Salmoniformes > Salmonidae > Oncorhynchus > Oncorhynchus gorbuscha. The sequence goes on from NC_060176.1 coordinate 11,063,322, forward strand.
AGACAACGTCACAGAGACAACAGCAGACAGACGAGACACAGTTTCACTACAGGGTCACTACACTCAGTGGAGACACACAGACACAGTCAGAACACAGCTGCTGGCCGAGAGGGAAAACACTTTAGACAGAGGATATGTGCGTCCAGCCTGCAACAGTTCTACAGTGAACATGGGGTAGGGGTAGGGATGGAGTTGACCACTTAGGGAGATATAAGGTAAGTTATATGTAGCTTATGCACAGGGCTTCCCATCCCTTTTGCTCAAGACCTCCTAACATGACGGTGAAAAGGGCAAACATTTGACTGGATCTCAAAAAGGGATCAATGGATCTTAGCAGGTTCACTGTATCACAGCCCGTGAACTCTAAAGACAATACACCCATTGAGAATAAACACTCTCTTTATCTTTTCTCTGGTAAGCTATAAAATAAGATAAAAAAACTACTTTCTCAGCGCAGGAAAAACATCAATGACATTAGAGCCTTTAGTGATTAATGTACTGTACTGTACTGTACAGCTTTAGAGTAACTGGTGTGTCCAGAGGGCTCAGGCGGTCTGACTAAGGAGAGGCAGCCTTATAGCACCTGGTGGTGGAGGTGGTGGCACAAAACCACGAGGCACAACGAGAGTGAGGAGAGGTGATTAGGGAACAACACAGGACTCCTATAGAATGTGACAAAAAACGACAACAGCAAAAACTAGGAGCAAAAACCCAAAACAACGGTCAACCCTCGATGACCGAGCTGTGGGGACGGTTTAAACCGAGGGCAATGGGTTTACGGTTAATACCCTTAAGATTAGGGGATGGTTGGTTAGTTGGTTGGTTTCAGTGGAAAGGTGGATATTGGGCTGTGTGAGTGGGATCTATAACGGGTTTCTGCTCAGATGGTCTGAGGGTTGTCCGTCTCCATGGTAGCACTCCATGGGCTGGAGGTGAAGGGTTAGATGTTAAGGGTTAGTGAGGCTGGCAGGGCTGTAAGGAATAGGGGGCTTTTCAAATGTTGGTTGGTTGGTATATAGGTAAATGTTGGCATTTAGGTAAAAGTTTCAGTATGTGCAGTTTCAGTATGTTCAGTTTCTGTATGTAAAGTTTCTGTATGTTCAGTTTCAGTATGTTCAGTTTCAGTAGGTTCAGTTTCAGTATGTAAAGTTTCAGTAAGTTCAGTTTCAGTATGTTCAGATTCAGTATGTTCAGTTTATGTATGTCTATATTGTGTGTATTTTAAAGATTCATGTTACATATTCATGTGTCCAGATGGGAAAGGCTAGTATAATGAATAGTGTGTTTATAGTGTTTATAGTGGGGGCAGCTTCAGACATGATCTGCATCTATTAGTGTCTCCATCCAATTAATATTTGATCTGTCCTGGTAACACCACTAGAGACAACCCCCTTCTGTATCCCAAAATGGCTCCCATTGTAGTGCACTAATTTTAACCAGAGGGAATAGGGTCAAATTTACGACGCACCCGAGATGAAGATCAGAGGGCTGGAGGGAGACAAGGCTGACCTCACGCCTGGCCATCCCTATACTGATGTCAGTCACCTCTAAGGTGAGGCAAGTAGAAACATCCTAGTAGCAGCCCTGTACAACTCAATCTAGTTCTGCATGGTCAACAATGCATACTAAATAGCTTTACCTTTCAGTCCCTGTTGGCTGCAAGAAAATGAATAATTAATGCCAATCAACGGAACTCTCCCAAGACAGAAGATACTGTATGTAAGATGTGCATGTTATGTGGATAACATCAATTACTCATGCCATTTGGCCCCTTTAGGCTATTATATTTGACCTTAGCAATGACCTTTACCGGGACATATGCATTAGGTTATGCCTTGGGTTCAGAGCTACTGTTTGACAAATGAGCTACTTGTATAGAATATAAAGCACATACTTTGTGCATCATGTAGCTCTTAGTCTATGTCCGGCAGAGAGAAATGCATGTAAGTGGACTAGGGTGGCATGTTCCTATGTAGACAATGTACTGTGTCTTTGGCTGCATATTTTGTCTGCAATGTTTGTCTGTTTCTAGAATGTAGTTTTGTTCTCGTGAGTCAGTCTGAGGGGGGTTGTGGAGGGTTGGGGGTACAGGGGCACAGAACTCAATGTAAGAGGCTTGGCTCCCCCGCTTTTACAGCCCTGCACAGAGAGAGGGGTCCCTTACCAGCCGCGACCGAGACTCACTTGGGCGTGAGGCGAGGGTCTCCATACGGGGCATAGGGGGACATGTTTAAGAGGAACTCCTTGGGCGGATAGGAGCTCCATCTCTGCTGCACGTTGCTGCTGTCATTGTTATTCCAAAAGTCCCTGTCTAGATCACTGCGGCCAGAGAGAGAGACAGGTAAGAGCAGTACAGACAATCACAGTGGAGTAGGAGGGAGGAGTTTCAGGGATAGTAAGAAAGATAGGTCAGAGCAGCAGAGCCAATCACAGTGGAGCAAAGTGAAGGATGTTTCTTGGAGAGACAGGATAGGGAAACAACCTTAGTTTAATAGATGAATGAGATAAATGTCAATCCAGGCAATAAAGATACACCTCTAATATTTGTAGAAAATAATTGGGAAATACATTAGGGGTAGGGGGTCCTGCACAGGGCCGGACTACCACATTAGGGGTAGGGGCCCTGGGGCATCGACCTCCGTGGGCCCCAATTTCTGAAATCAGCTAACTCACTACATTTCAACACATTTTTCCATGATGCAGAGAGAAAACCTTTACCTTCTCCCACAGGACCAATGTGCCCACCCACACCTCCCACCACAGGACAGTTGCACCGACCCACAGGTACCAGGAGCACCTTGAAGGCATAGAGAGCATTTCGGGGTTGGATTAATTTTCCTTTGGAATAGTCTGCACAGGGTAAGATAAGATCTGTGGACAAAATTAAAATGGATATTCTAATAATTAGGATTTCTAGAACAGAGAATTACAGACCAGTTAATTTCAGTGAATGAAGGTAAGAGGTCTCTCTTCTATAGTAGGTCAATTGGCAGGGGCTTCTAAAATGCTTTTAAGAAATGCAAGTATAGATCAGAAAACAGTCCCCTGGGTTGAGGCCGGTTCTCAAAATGTTGCGGAGGGGGTGTGTTGGTAGTGTTTTGCCCCAGGGGACATCATATGCTCGCATGGCAGAGCGAAGTTGCAAGTAAAAGAAGAAGGATTTGCCCTGTAAATTAAAAGGTTTTTGTAATTTCTGATAGCGGGTCTGCAAAGCATGGCTTGGTGGTCGGCGAGGGCCATGGGTAATAAATCTATATCAAGAACTTTGTTGAACAGGTCCTTTAAAGTGAATATAAAGTCGACAAGAGAAAAATGTAACATTTCCATTGGAGGGATTCATAATTCTACATTAAATCGTCAACTGCCATCTCATTTGCCCATTTTTCTGCAGTGTCACAGAGGTAAGATGCTGGTCTCTGCCCCCTGTCTGCCCAGATCTGTCTAGCTTGTACTCCCAAACTGCATTAAAATCATGATTATTAAATAATGCAATGAGCTGCCAATTTTTTGTGTGCTAATTTCCTGCAATTCCACACTTTTTTCCATGAGGCAGAGAGAAGAATGTACTGTTTTATAGCTCATCTCATGCTTTTGTTCACATTTTGCCACGAGGCTGAGGGAAGGTTTAGCCGTTTTCAAGGTAATTTCCTGTTATTCTATACATTTTGCCACGAGGCTGAGGGAAGGTTTAGCCATTTTCAAGGTAATTTCCTGTTATTCTATACATTTTGCCACGAGGCTGAGGGAAGGTTTAGCCGTTTTCAAGGTAATTTCCTGTTATTCTATACATTTTGCCACGAGGCTGAGGGAAGGTTTAGCCGTTTTCAAGGTAATTTCCTGTTATTCTATACATTTTGCCACGAGGCTGAGGGAAGGTTTAGCCGTTTTCAAGGTAATTTCCTGTTATTCTATACATTTTGCCACGAGGCGGAGGGAAGGTTTAGCCGTTTTCAAGGTAATTTCCTGTTATTCTATACATTTTGCCACGAGGCGGAGGGAAGGTTTAGCCGTTTTCAAGGTAATTTCCTGTTATTCTATACATTTTGCCACGTGAGGGAAGGTTTAGCCGTTTTCAAGGTAATTTCCTGTTATTCTATACATTTTGCCACGAGGCTGAGGGAAGGTTTAGCCGTTTTCAAGGTAATTTCCTGTTATTCTATACATTTTGCCACGAGGCTGAGGGAAGGTTTAGCCAAGTTTTCAAGGTAATTTCCTGTTATTCTATACATTTTGCCACGAGGCTGAGGGAAGGTTTAGCCGTTTTCAAGGTAATTTCCTGTTATTCTATACATTTTGCCACGAGGCTGAGGGAAGGTTTAGCCGTTTTCAAGGTAATTTCCTGTTATTCTATACATTTTGCCACGAGGCTGAGGGAAGGTTTAGCCGTTTTCAACATTTTGGTAATTTCCTGTTATTCTATACATTTTGCCACGAGGCTGAGGGAAGGTTTAGCCGTTTTCAAGGTAATTTCCTGTTATTCTATACATTTTGCCACGAGGCTGAGGGAAGGTTTAGCCGTTTTCAAGGTAATTTCCTGTTATTCTATACATTTTTGCCACGAGGCTGAGGGAAGGTTTAGCCGTTTTCAAGGTAATTTCCTGTTATTCTATACATTTTGCCACGAGGCTGAGGGAAGGTTTAGCCGTTTTCAAGGTAATTTCCTGTTATTCTATACATTTTGCCACGAGGCTGAGGGAAGGTTTAGCCGTTTTCAAGGTAATTTCCTGTTATTCTATACATTTTGCCACGAGGCTGAGGGAAGGTTTAGCTGTTTTCAAGGTAATTTCCTGTTATTCTATACATTTTGCCACGAGGCTGAGGGAAGGTTTAGCCGTTTTCAAGGTAATTTCCTGTTATTCTATACATTTTGCCACGAGGCTGAGGGAAGGTTTAGCCGTTTTCAAGGTAATTTCCTGTTATTCTATACATTTTGCCACGAGGCTGAGGGAAGGTTTAGCCGTTTTCAAGGTAATTTCCTGTTATTCTATACATTTTGCCACGAGGCGGAGAAAAACGTTGCAATTTTAAACCAAATTTCCTGCAATTCCACACATTTTGATATCGTGTGCTATCTGGGGCCCCCCAATTGAACACAAAAAAATGGGTTAGGGGCCCCCTGGAGGTCAGGAGCCTAGGGGCACGTGCCCGTTCGGTAATCCGGCCCTGGCCCTGCATTTATAAAAGTAATTCCATTATAATGTTCCTAATAGAGTTTCAGAGGAAAACATTTATGTCTTTGAAAAGAAAGTAGGAAAACAAGTGAATTAAGGAAGGTAAAAAGTCTATAGGTCTAAAGGGGATGGGCTATGGGAAAAGCATATCATCTATTATGTGAGCTTACACAGCATCCAGACTCATGGACAAATGAATAGATTATACCTTCCTCTGTACAAGGGATTAGAAAACAGCGAATGAGTTAAACATATATTCAACGTCAATCACAGAGTAATATACAGTATGTTATAAGTCAAAGTGAAACAACAAAGGTTGGTTACACAGGTAAAACATATTTTTGAAAAAGGGAGCGACACAGAAAGAGAGAAGGGAGAAATGAAACAGGGAGGAGAGTGATAAAAGGGAGAATGGGAGAAATGAAACAGGGAGGAGAGTGATGAAAGGGGGAATGGGAGAAATGAAACAGGGAGGAGAGTGATGAAAGGGAGAATGGGAGAAATGAAACAGGGAGTAGAGTGATGAAAGGGGGAATGGGAGAAATGAAACAGGGAGGAGAGTGATGAAAGGGGGAATGGGAGAAAAGAAACAGGGAGGAGAGTGATGAAAGGGGGAATGGGAGAAAAGAAACAGGGAGGAGAGTGATGAAAGGGAGAAGGGAGAAATGAAACAGGGAGGAGAGTGATGAAAGGGAGAAGGGAGAAATGAAACAGGGAGGAGAGTGATGAAAGGGAGAAGGGAGAAATGAAACAGGGAGGAGAGTGATGAAAGGGGGAATGGGAGAAATGAAACAGGGAGGAGAGTGATGAAAGGGAGAAGGGAGAAATGAAACAGGGAGTAGAGTGATGAAAGGGAGAAGGGAGAAATGAAACAGGGAGGAGAGTGATGAAAGGGAGAAGGGAGAAATGAAACAGGGAGGAGAGTGATGAAAGGGAGAAGGGAGAAATGAAACAGGGAGGAGAGTGATGAAAGGGGGAATGGGAGAAATGAAACAGGGAGTAGAGTGATGAAAGGGAGAAGGGAGAAATGAAACAGGGAGGAGAGTGATGAAAGGGAGAAGGGAGAAATGAAACAGGGAGGAGAGTGATGAAAGGGAGAAGGGAGAAATGAAACAGGGAGGAGAGTGATGAAAGGGGGAATGGGAGAAATGAAACAGAGAGTAGAGTGATGAAAGGGAGAATGGGAGAAATGAAACAGGGAGGAGAGTGATGAAAGGGAGAAGGGAGAAATGAAACAGGGAGGAGAGTGATGAAAGGGGGAATGGGAGAAAAGAAACAGGGAGTAGAGTGATGAAAGGGAGAAGGGAGAAATGAAACAGGGAGGAGAGTGATGAAAGGGGGAATGGGAGAAATGAAACAGGGAGGAGAGTGATGAAAGGGAGAAGGGAGAAATGAAACAGGGAGGAGAGTGATGAAACGGGGAATGGGAGAAATGAAACAGGGATTAGAGTGATGAAAGGGAGAATGGGAGAAATGAAACAGGGAGGAGAGTGATGAAAGGGAGAATGGGAGAAATGAAACAGGGAGGAGAGTGATGAAAGGGGGAATGGGAGAAATGAAACAGGGAGGAGAGTGATGAAAGAGAGAAGGGAGAAATGAAACAGGGAGGAGAGTGATGAAAGGGAGAAGGGAGAAATGAAACAGGGAGGAGAGTGATGAAAGGGGGAATGGGAGAAATGAAACAGGGAGGAGAGTGATGAAAGAGAGAAGGGAGAAATGAAACAGGGAGGAGAGTGATGAAAGGGAGAAGGGAGAAATGAAACAGGGAGGAGAGTGATGAAAGGGGGAATGGGAGAAATGAAACAGGGAGTAGAGTGATGAAAGGGAGAATGGGAGAAATGAAACAGGGAGGAGAGTGATGAAAGAGAGAAGGGAGAAATGAAACAGGGAGGAGAGTGATGAAAGGGAGAATGGGAGAAATGAAACAGGGAGGAGAGTGATGAAAGGGAGAATGGGAGAAATGAAACAGGGAGGAGAGTGATGAAAGGGGGAATGGGTGAAATGAAACAGGGAGGAGAGTGATGAACGGGGGGAATAGGAGAAATGAAACAGGGAGGAGAGTGATGAAAGGGAGAATGGGAGAAATGAAACAGGGAGGAGAGTGATGAAAGGGAGAATGGGAGAAATGAAACAGGGAGGAGAGTGATGAAAGGGAGAATGGGAGAAATGAAACAGGGAGGAGAGTGATGAAAGGGGGAATGGGTGAAATGAAACAGGGAGGAGAGTGATGAACGGGGGAATAGGAGAAATGAAACAGGGAGGAGAGTGATGAAAGGGAGAATGGGAGAAATGAAACAGGGAGGAGAGTGATGAAAGGGAGAATGGGAGAAATGAAACAGGGAGGAGAGTGATGAAAGGGAGAAGGGAGAAATGAAACAGGGAGGAGAGTGATGAAAGGGGGAATGGGAGAAATGAAACAGGGAGGAGAGTGATGAAAGGGAGAATGAGAGAAATGAAACAGGGAGGAGAGTGATGAAAGGGAGAATGGGAGAAATGAAACAGGGAGGAGAGTGATGAAAGGGGGAATGGGAGAAATGAAACAGGGAGGAGAGTGATGAAAGAGAGAAGGGAGAAATGAAACAGGGAGGAGAGTGATGAAAGGGAGAAGGGAGAAATGAAACAGGGAGGAGAGTGATGAAAGGGGGAATGGGAGAAATGAAACAGGGAGGAGAGTGATGAAAGAGAGAAGGGAGAAATGAAACAGGGAGGAGAGTGATGAAAGGGAGAAGGGAGAAATGAAACAGGGAGGAGAGTGATGAAAGGGGGAATGGGAGAAATGAAACAGGGAGTAGAGTGATGAAAGGGAGAATGGGAGAAATGAAACAGGGAGGAGAGTGATGAAAGAGAGAAGGAGAAATGAAACAGGGAGGAGAGTGATGAAAGGGAGAATGGGAGAAATGAAACAGGGAGGAGAGTGATGAAAGGGAGAATGGGAGAAATGAAACAGGGAGGAGAGTGATGAAAGGGGGAATGGGTGAAATGAAACAGGGAGGAGAGTGATGAACGGGGGAATAGGAGAAATGAAACAGGGAGGAGAGTGATGAAAGGGAGAATGGGAGAAATGAAACAGGGAGGAGAGTGATGAAAGGGGGAATGGGAGAAATGAAACAGGGAGGAGAGTGATGAAAGGGAGAATGGGAGAAATGAAACAGGGAGGAGAGTGATGAAAGGGGGAATGGGTGAAATGAAACAGGGAGGAGAGTGATGAAAGGGAGAATGGGAGAAATGAAACAGGGAGGAGAGTGATGAAAGGGGGAATGGGAGAACAGGTGGTATGGTGACAGAGGAGGGAGAGGACTGCTGGGTTAGCTGGAGACAGAGACCACCGTCAGTCAGGACTGCAATGTTAACAACAAACAGTCATACAGTAGAATATATCATCAAAACATTGCTGCAGTTATAAAGTGGACATCAAATACTATTTTTTATTGGGATTGGGCTACAGTTATAAATGTACTATGATACGCTTAATATTAGGTATATTGCTTGTTTAAGTGATTCTGACTATTTTACTTTACAAGGCATTGAGATAAAGGGTACCCTAGTGAAATCCAAATAGAACATTGGTTTTAGGTTTCATCTCTGGATGTAGTGCAAATTTCAACTGAAACTCAGACAAGGTAATAACCTTCAGGCTGTAAAATAAAGTAACACTGCAGTTGGACAGTAAACTAGTGGCTTATCAGGGGTGGGTTAAATGTGGAAGACACATTTCAGTAGAATTACATTCAGTTGGACAGTAAACTAGTGGCTTATCAGGGGTGGGTTAAATGTGGAAGACACATTTCAGTAGAATACATTCAGTTGGACAGTAAACTAGTGGCTTATCAGGGGTGGGTTAAATGTGGAAGACACATTTCAGTAGAATACATTCAGTTGGACAGTAAACTAGTGGCTTATCAGGGGTGGGTTAAATGTGGAAGACACATTTCAGTAGAATACATTCAGTTGGACAGTAAACTAGTGGCTTATCAGGGGTGGGTTAAATGTGGAAGACACATTTCAGTAGAATACATTCAGTTGGACAGTAAACTAGTGGCTTATCAGGGGTGGGTTAAATGTGGAAGACACATTTCAGTAGAATACATTCAGTTGGACAACTGACTAGGTCCCCTTTTTTCCTTTGTCAGTAAGACATTATTACCGTTCCATTGAGTGTTCAGGGACACATCATGTAGTTCCTCATTTTACTGGACTTTAACATGCTCTTTATCTGAAGCCTGTCAAATGAAATATGCTATAATTTGTGCCTTTTGTTTTCAAAATAAAGAGTTATCAAGAAACGCTTATTTAACAACCACAACTGCCCTTTACTTTGCTAAATATGTTCCTTCCCCTCCATATCTCAGCGGGATTCAGTGTTTTAGCCTTTTATTTGAGCACACCCAGGTATTTGCCTCTGATCCTCTTGACAGTCCCAGTTAGCTGTGCTGTAGTGAGTAGCCCCCCCCCCATCACCTACTTGATGGCTTTGTTTTCCCCTCGGCCACGAATCTGAACTGAATCTGGGGTGCTCGCTGCTTCCACACCAGGCTTGTTCCTCTTCCCCTGGAGAGAGAGAGAGAGAGAGAGACAGAGGGAGAGAAAGAATGAGAGAGCGAATGAGAGAGAGAGACGGAGATAAATCATTTCCTTCGTGTCCATTGCCTTGTGTCTCTCTGTGCGCTGTCTTGATTGCCGTTAACATCTGAAAACTCTTTACCAGCAGAGCCTTCATTACAGAGCCTTTAGAATACCATCAGGTGCCAAAAATATGCTAAATGACCCCAGGCAGAGACAGAAGAGCAACACATTGGATGCGAGCCAGCACATACAGTAGCACGTGCATGCCCCGCCCACCTGAGGATCTATTTCCTGTGTTTGAGGGGTGAAAAATTCACTTGTCACTTAAATTTTGCTGGATTGATTGCTTTCATTTTACTCCTGCGACTCTTTCATACTCTTGCTTGTGCCTGTCGTTTTTCCCCCGTTAATGTTACGACCGTGGAAATGTTTGTAATGACCTGTCAAACACACCACAGAAATGGGCTCAATGGAATACACAGTCGATCCATTGCATCTAAAAGAACGCTTGCTTAGTCGGGGATTTAACGCATCGTCTAGACACTTACATCACAAGAGAACAAAGAGACCTCTATTTTGATGGGTGTTCCTTTTTTGAGGAATTGAAAAAAGTTTGAATTTAATACAGTTGAAATGTTTACAAATGAAATAAAAGCCTCTTCTGAAAATGAACACTGATTATAGTGATATTACATTTGATGTTGCCAATAATGTAATGTATGTACTCTGGAGCCAAGCGTGTTGATTTTTAATCTGAGGGTATCCTGCTATTGACATACTTGGGGTGACAGGTAACCTAGTGGTTAGTGTTGGGCCATTAACTGAAAGGATGCTGGAATGAATCCCTGAACTGACAAGGTAAAAATCTGTCCTTCTCCCCTTGAATAAGTTAACCCACTGTTCCCCGGTAGGACGTCATTGTAAATAAGAATTAGTTCTTAACTGACTTGCCTAGTTAGACAAAGGTTAAATCAAATAAAAAAATACTTGATGAATTATGCAACAGAACGTGACAAGAACGCAACAAGTAATTAATGAGCCAGTCTAGACAGTGCAGGTGAGTGCAGGTAGGCATATACAGGACACATTTTTGGTGGTTGATCATTGATCATCCTTGAGATGTTTCTACAACTTGATTATAATCCACCTGTGATAAATTCAATTGATTGGACAAGATTTGCAAAGGCACACACCAGTCTATATAAGGTCACACATTTGACAGTGCATGTCAGAGCAAAAAGTAAGTTGTGTGGTCAAATGAATTGTCCGTAGAGCTCCGAGACAGACTTGTGTTGAGTCACAGATCTGGGAAAGGGTACCAAAAACGTTCTGCAGCACTATAGGTCCCCAAGAACACAGTGGCCTCCATCATTCTTAAATGGAAAAAGTTTGGAACCATCGAGACTCTTCCTAGAGCTGGACGCCTGGCCAAACTGAGCAATCGGGGGAGAAGCGCCTTGGTGACCAACAACCCGATGGTCACTCTGACAGAGCTCCAGTGTTCCTCTGTGTAGATGGGAGAACCTTCCAGAAGGACAACCATCTCTGCAGCACTCCACCAATCAGGCCTTTATGGTAGAGTGGCCAGACAGAAGCCACTCCTCAGGAAAAGACACATGACACCCCACTTTGAGTTTGCCAAAAGGCACCTAAAGCATTCAGACCATGAGAAACAAGATTCTCTGTTCCAATGAAACCAAGATTGAACTCTTTGGCCTGAATGCCAAGCGTCATGTCTGGAGGAAACCTGGTGCCATCCCTTTGGTGAAGCATGGCGGTGGCAGCAACATGCTGTGTGGATGTTTTTCAGTGGCAAGGACTAGGAGTCTAGTCGGGATCGAAGGAGATATGAAAGGAGAAAAGTACAGAGAGATTCTTGATGAAAACTTGTTCCAGAGTGCTCAGGACCTCAGACTGGGGTGAAGTTTCACCTTCCAATAGAACAATGACCCTAAACATACAGCCCAGACAACGCAGTAGTGGC